>NC_090439.1:503343379-503660879 GCF_031143425.1 Pleurodeles waltl | reverse complement strand
TCCATCAGTCTCTGCCCTCAGATGACAATGAAGGGGCACTTTGTCAATGGTTTAGCCATGGTGCCAGGCAGTGCGGCTACTGTGCAGTATGGCTGAAAGTTTTTTTGTTAAAAAAAACATTATGACGCAGCCAGTGCTGCCCGTATTACAGCTCTTTTTTAAAACTGATGGCAGTAGAGGCATGTCTAATGGAGGGAGGGAGGTGGGGAGAGGAGGTGTAACATGGAGAGTACAGATGCATCCCGCCAGCAATAAAAAAAGAGCTAGATGTGGCCAGCGCTGGCTTAGTCATAGCATTTTTTTAAAAATACTTTCAGCCATGCCCCTCAGAAGCCGCACTGCTGTGCAACATTTGTTTTGTGAATGTTTTTTTCTGGTGGGAGGGAGGAGCAAAAATGGGCTTGGGAAAGCAATGACAGGAGGGTGGGAGGGAGTAAGCAACAATAGGATGGAGCAGGCAAGGACGGGAAGGTGGGAGGTTGAAAGCAAGGACTGGAGGGTAAGTGGGTGCAAGCAACGACAGGAAGGTTAGATCGGGCAAGCAACACAATGTGTGATCGAATGGTGGGAGGGGCAACCAGCACAACGGAGGCAACTTACATGAGGGGTGAGAAGGGGCAAGGAACAATGGAGGCAAGCAATAATGGAGGAAAGCAACAACAGAAGCAAGCAACAATGGGCAAGCAAAACAATGCAAGATGGAAGCGGGCAAGCAATAACGCTGGAAAGGGGAAGCAACAAAGCAACAAAAACAACAACAAAATTAATCTGAAAATGTGTAACGTAATCTAGTGCTCATCTACAGTGCTCCAATGCCCATAGGCTGTAACATGGAGCTTGATGGAAGGGAGGCAACTGCCCGGGAGCATATGCACTCATATGGAGTGGTGAAACTACAAGAAAAAAGTAGCTCTGAAAGTGCGAGTAGCTGGAAGGAGAGTGGGCAAGGAATCAGTACTTGGGCCACGCTCCAGGGAGAGTTAAACACACGAAGAGGAAGTGAAGCCTGGCCAAAGAGAAGCAAGGAAATTAGAGTGATGATGAAGGCAACCAAAAGTAAGCAATGGGCCCTGTGTAAGTAAACAAAATGTCTTTTAGCTGCAACTCACACGCTCTCTCAGGAAAGATAAGAAATAAAAGACTTCTTTCATTCTTATGTCTACCCCGAGGTACCACTATGAGCCTCAGTTTGGGGTTTGAGCTGACTCGGAAGAAAGAAGTAGAGTTCCCAGACATTCTTATCCTAAATTCTACCACACGCATTTATACTATTTGAACTACTATGTACAGACATTCAAAGACATTGTATATGTCCCATGTGTCCTCCAAATTAAACAATTTTGGGTGCGTCCCACATTACCACAGTCATAAATACCACTGTAAATTCTGCCATTAAGGACAGGGAGCCACAAGTTATAATGTAACAGAATATCTCTTTCCGTGAAATGAGGCAGTGTTTCTTTCAGTAAATATTGTACTGCGCCATTCTGGATTATCGTATCTACTCAACGGGACATATGTATGACAGCAGCATATCCTTCTCAAAGGCTTCCTTGGAGTCGGGAAGATCTCTGGCCCATCACTCACTACAACTGGCAAAGTAAAAGTTTCACAGATATAGCAATGGATGGCACACACACACCATACCTTTCAGCCAGCTGATGATCAGAGAATAAAAAGGGTGCTACAATGTTTAATTTGAGCCGGTGGTGGGCACCACCACTCATTTTTAGGACCAGGACTCACCAGATTTCGTTCCAGAAAAATACAGGAGGAAGAAAAGATAGGAAAACAGCACCAAACGGTGAAAGTGTGAGGGTAAAAAAAACAGCAAATAGTGAGCAAAAAAATTAGCTATGGCGTTTCGGAAGGGGGTTGGTCTTCTTCAGCGTTACTGTACCAGTCACTTGGCCCAACTTGTTCTCAATCACTTGAGGCATTGTCTCACAACTACTGCAGGGGCTACCGAGGGATTGACGAAAGATCTGAGCAAGAGTGAGGTAAACAGAGAGGAAATGTACGGCGATGGGAAAAATAACATCAAGTGCAACCAAGACTGTGCAGCCTTAGTATTAGGAAGCACTAAAGAGTTCCCAAAGAAAACGCGGCCATTACTTGCTCTTTGCAATCTAAGCAGTGGGTGCAAACAGCGAGGACCCCGGGCGCGACGCACGGCGACACTAGAAAGTCAGCCATGCACGGACTGAATGAGAGAATATTGGTGTTCAGTTCCAGCTCCCTCTTGTCTAACTGGCTCTACACAGCTCGCGCATTGTGCTGGGCATACCTTGTGGTGAAGCGCGATAATACATAAACATTCTTACCGAGGAACAACGCCATACATGGGAACTACAGACGCCCGCTGGCATACCCACCCCAGGCTTACTACAAGGAACATGTCAAAACGGCTTTTTTGTTCGGCGCTGTGAGATGTGAGAGGGGCTTAGGGATATTTCCCTTCATGAATAGTGGAATAAGGTTGGTATTTCACTGCTGCGGACACTAGTTTTATTGTTTAGGAGGCACCGCGCATTTAATTCGCTAGTTGGCTGTAATCTGGTAGAGGTAGCTCACAGATCATGTGACAGGATTCTACGGGTTTCGAAAGAAAGGTAGCCATGACTAACACCTCTCTCACTCCCGCCTGCCCCTTGCTGCAGCAGCTGAACTGAAACCCACCCCGTTTACCTGCATGTCTGTTTACAGGTGAAGTCTGAGGCATAAATGCAGTCATTGTTGGTAGGAAGCCGCCATATTGGCTATGAAACTGGAGCGACAATTTGTCTTTTGAGGACGGATTATCCCAAATGATTGGCTCGATGTTTACCTTCCAATTTACACATTTAAAGAGGTTCTGTCCTTGAAAGAGGTCTGCCCTATGTGCCACCTACGTCTTTTTGCAACCCAGAGTGCCAAAGAGCTGCCATTGTATAGGAAGTGCCATGCTCAAGAGTAGTCTTTGCAGTACTTTCTAGGTATCGCCCTTTAATGAAGTATAATAAGCAACTGTGCTATTGTGCCCACTGCTCTATGTTCAAAAGGTAAAATTAGCCCTTCCATTTTAGTCTTTGCTATTCAAGCATTGTTGATAACAACAAAACACCTTCTTCATGCCTCAGCGTTGTCTTATGTGTGACATGGGATGGGCAGAGGGAAAAATATTTAAATTAGCTAATAAAGTTCTAATAGGACATTCATTGAATTTCCCACCATCCATTCTTCAAACCTAGCTTAACAGTGTCTGTACTGGGGGTGACCATGCTTGTCAATGGGGACACTTTAGATTTCATGTCTGCAATAGGGGATGACTAGCTGTGTGATAAATCCATCAGCCCCTGCGACATCAACCACTTATATACTTATGTCCGTGTTTTGGGGGGTCCCTAGCCCAGGAGGAGAAGGAACTGTCCTTTTATTTTGCTGAAATTATATAACTGGGAAATTCAAAGTAGAGCTGCTGTAGTAGACTTTACTGAGGCTATTTTGTGTTTAATTGCAATTACCTTGAGAGATTGTTTTTTAATACATTTTACTTACAGGTCCCTGTTCTGTTCTCCATTGCAAGTTAGAGGGTGGGTCTCACAGTAAAAGCTTGTAAGGTCCATTGCCACCGAGCCACTGCTTGTCTGTGAGAGAGGGTGCCCTTTTTTTATTGCATAGAAGAGGGCTATGGCATTGTTTGTATGCATCTTCACCACAGTGGATCCCACAAGTGGAAATAATGCGTTCAGTGTCACAAAGATAGCTTCCAGCTCTAAAAAATACATAAAGAGATTAATCTGATCTGTGTCTTTATCTATAATGTCTATGCCAATGATGTTGCCAGAGCACCAACATAGTCAACATTTGCTCAGATTTCAAATGGAGGAGTTCTACTACTTTGACATGTGTTTGCCAAAGGGCTGTGATCTTTCTGTGTGTGCTTGAGAACTGCATTTCCTCCCTGAAGTAGAGTTATGGAAAGGACAATGGATTGCAGTATACAGCACACTATATGGTTGGCATCTGTTAATGGAACAAGAAGTAACAGATGAGTGTGAGAGGTTGATGAGAAAACACCATGGTGGAGGACCTATGGATTGTATTAGTATGTGCAAAGGACTGTATGACATTACAATGCATGCCTTTACTACGCATGTCTGTTCCATGCAGCCTTTACAGGGCACGTCTTTACCACACATTCATTTACCATGCATGGAAGTATATTCAAGGTAAGACCCCCCCCCCCCACATAAATGCACTTTTAATTGCAATTTAATCTTTAACTGTGTTTTTCTTCTTTTTTGGGGTGGAGCCTGCAAAACCTCCTTTTGTTTTTACTTTACTGCTAACTGCTCTTTACCACTACCCACCCCTAAACCCTACAATTATACTTACCTCCCTTTACCACTACCTACACCTAAAGCCTTTAAAAAAAAAGTACATAACCAGAATGTTATTTAAAAAAATGTTCATGTGCCTGGTAAAGGCTGTGTGGTAAAGGCATTACTTGGAAAGACTTTTCCCATGCAAGGAATGCATCAGGATAATCAGCTTTCAAGTAAATTCAAATTGATGTAAGGTGTCGGTTGAACAAGGTTAAGGTTTTCAGAGACTAAGTAAATTAATGTTAATCATCTAAGAAGTTCACCCTCGTGGCCTGGGCCTAGGCCTTGCTGATGTCGTGGCCTAGGCCTAGCTTATGGCAAATATTATTACTATATGTCATATACTATTGACATGTAGTATATGAGCCACATTGTACCAAGTAATGAGTAGCTGTTTGCAGACCGTATCGACCCAATAGTGTTTATGATATATTTTGTCTGTTATATGACCCGTGTCCTAACCCTGACTGTCTACCCACTACCAGGATGTCACTGACATGCTGATATCATGCTGTCAGGTGGATTAAGTGGGAGAGCTGAAACTCCCCTATGGGCAGTCACTTGGCTCAAACATGTGGTGAAGTTGACAGATTTACGCCCCTGGGACCTTATTGGGATTTCCAGACTTGGGCCTTCATTACGAGGCTGGCAGTCTTAAGACTGCCAGCCTTGCGATGGCGGTAGGACCGCCAAAGACTGGGTGGTCCGACAACCCCATTATGACCCTGGCTGATCCACCACGGTCATACACCCGACACCACCAGGCTGCAGCCAGCCTGCAGCCTGGCGGACTCAGCGGTTGTAATCCACTAGGGCAGCACTGCAAGTAGCGCTGCCCTGGGGATTACGAGTCCCCATCTGCCAGCCTTTCCATGGCGGTAAACACCGCCGTGGAAAGGCTGGCAGAATGGGGGCGTCGGAGGGCCCCTCGTGGCCCCTTCACTGCACATGCAGTTGGCATGGGTAGTACAGGGGCCCCCCATGCACAGCCCCATTGTGCATTTCAGTGCCCGAATTACAGGCAGTGAAATGCACAAGTGCTGCTGCACCCGACGCACCTCAACATTGCTTCCAGCTCGATTACGCGCCGGCTTCAATGTTGTGGTTAGGTTAAAGCTGAGCCAGAGGGCGGAAAAGCTGTTTTTGTCTGCTGGCCGAGCGGAAAACTCCTAATACGGCGGCAATCATACTGTCAGCACTGGCGGTATGATGGTCCCCGCGGATTCGGCGGTCTTTGAAAAAGACTGCTGAAGTCGTAATGAGGCCCTTGGTGACATTTGGGAAGCAAGACACACTAGACCATTCTTACACCTGGTAGAAACATACAATATGCGACACTCTCAATTTTATTGATACAGAAAACCTAATCATGTCTCATAGGCTCACTGCGACTGCGCCTCCCGAGGTCACCATCTCCGAACTAGAGAGAGGGTATATCTAGACTCTATTGTACATTTCTAGATAATATTATCGACCCTCTACTGGAGCAGCGGGACAGGTAGGTTGAGAATGCGGGCCCCTTGACTTGTGAGACTGTGGCTTTGCACTCCCCAGGATGCAGCAGGGGGCAAACCACCCACTGTAAAGACTTGTGAGACTGTGGCTTTGTACTCCCCAGGATACTTCAATGGGCATGGAGCCCCCTCGTGGATCTGGCGTCGTGCACTCATCCGGCTGAGGTGCCCCCCCTTCCCTTTCCCCTGAGGTGCCCCCCCTTCCCTTCCCCCTGAGGTGCCTGTTATATTTCTATCTGATGCCCCCTCAGTGTTCTCTGCGTTTTGATCAGGTATTGAGTGTGGGCCTCGCCCATGCATTTTGGGCCCAGTGGTCCACGGACTTTAATGCTGGAATACCTTGGATTGTATTCTTAGTGTATATATTTGTTTATAGTGTAAATATATATATTTTTGATTACTGTATTTTAATAGATTACAAACATTCAACTCATTTCCTTTTGTCCTTGCATTCTTCCAGGGGGTGTTGGGGGTTGTAAATGTAATGTATCAACATGTACTTGTGTGTGTGTTGTGGTGGGTGAGGGTGGGGGTGGGAGTGTTGCGTGTTGCGTCTGTGTGTGTCACTCTTTTTTCCCTTCCCCCTCCCCTGTGTCGTAGGTGCAGTACTCACCGTGGTCTTCGCCGCCGTCTTTGATGTTCCTGGTAAAGGAGCAGGAAGACAAAGGCAGGGAGTATCTGGAGCTCGGGTTCCATGGCGTCCTGGTTCCTCGTGGTGTGTGTAGAGGTGAGCGTTTTCCCTTCCAAGTCCTGTTTCCACCGTGTTTTTGTTCGCGGTGAATCTGCCTCGGAAAAGGTGGTGGATGGGACTGTTGTAATACAGTGGGCGGAACCTTGTCTTCCGCCTGTCTGTTAGCGGTGACTGCCGCGGTGTTTGTTTCTATCGCCGTGGCGGTCGGAGTGTTAAAGTGGCTGTCTATGTTGGCGGTTTCCGCCACGGTCGTAATTCAATTTTTTTTACCGTCGGTCTGTTGGCGGTTTGGCCGCCGCTTTAACACCGACCGCCAGGGTTGTAATGACCACCTTAGTGTGTGTAGGGCCAATAACCAGCTAAAATAAGGTCCAGCGCCACAAGGACTGTAAGAAGAGTTTTGGCAGAGGCATTGCTCGCCTCATCCACATGAATATTAAAATCCCCAAGAAGGGTGACATTGGATTTACTGCAAACTAGGTCAGTGACCAGTTCTGAGAGAGCTTGAATGAACCTTTCAGAAATGCCCCAGGGGGTGATAGATTAACACTCCAGAGGGCAAGAATGTATGGTTCACTGCTAGGGAGAAAGACATGTTTTCACAGTCAGGAATCGACAGAGGTCGAGAAAGACATTTAATTGAATCCTTTTATATAATGGCGATCCCCCCAACCCTGGTGTATGTCCTATCTAACTGACTTATTAGGTATCCATAATGAAGGGCCAGGGAAATATCTGGGGAGGATTCCTCGTGGAGCCAAGTTTCTGTCAAGAATAATGCCTCTGGGGCATAGTCACTCAATAATGAATGAATATCCGGTTTGTGGATGGGTAGGGACCAATAGTTAACTAGAAAGAGCTTGCCAGCTAACTCATTATGCTTCCTTTGAGGCTGCAGGGTTTCAGGCTGAGTGGTCCATGAACAATTGTTGCAGAACCAGGGCGGAAGACAAGGGTCAATGGAGTGTCATGAGAGATCAAATATAGGATTTCTAAGGGCAAAGAGTTGGCTAGCTGAAAGAGTAATCTAGGCTTGGATGGACAGCATCTCTGACCCCTGGTCCCGGAAGGACACTGCCGGGCGCTGACAGGTTTGCGTTTGGCGCACCTTTGGTGCGCCAGCAGCGCATCAGCTGCACAGTGACCCTTATATGGGGTTTGGGAAGCAGCAGGCAACGCAACTGGACCACGACCCAAAATGGCATGTTTTAGCCGCACGAAAGGCTGGAGTAAAAATGGCAGCTTTAGTGAGCAGAAAATAAGATTAAGATCCCAATCACCAGGAATAATAGTGGGTCTCCGTAATGCCCAAAAGATAGAAAAAGATATTGCGCTACTAGCGCAAGTTAGCAGTTAAAAGCAATTATAAAATGATTAAAAAACACTGCTGCACTGCAGCTTAAACCGCCGGATGCCACATCTGTTGGAATATCATGGACATAAATAATGTCTACCATAAATATCATGGTATGGCATGGGCCAAGAAAGCTACCAACATGGCCCAAATGCTTTTGGTGAGATGAATATGGCAAAAGAAAAAGAGGTAACATTTGAGAGACTGTGCAGACACCATGATGATCTTGAACTATGATGCAGCATTTTTCATATATATATTGCGATTTGAGAACTTTATCATGTGTAGTCCCTGGGAAACTTGCCGGTGCAATCCCAAGAGAAAGGGCTGAATTGTTGATGCTCTGGAAAGCTGAGGCTGTTGATGCAGATACCACACTTTGGTGGGGCAACGTAGCAGGAGGGAGAAGGCGGGGTGGCGAGAGGGAGAAAGAAAGAGGGCAGGCCCAGCCTGATGAGGCTCTGCATGATGATATTACACCTGCAGCATATCTGTGGCATAGTACCAGGTGTGAGGAGTGACACATGCCTGCATCTTAACCTTCACACTGATCTGCAACTCAACTAAGAGGGTCCAACATTATTTATTAATCAAATAAAATATGAGACTGCATAATATTGATATAAATGCCTTGGTTTTGTTTTCTTATTACATGTGCATTTCCATGCCAGAACATGCCTGGAATCAGACACTTAGGCCCATAGTTATACTTTTTTAGTGCCGCATTTGCGTCATTTTTTGACGCAAAAACGGCGTAAACTTGCAAAATATAATTGTATTTTGTAAGTTTGCGCCATTTTAGCGTCAAAAAGCGGCGCAAACGCGGTACTAAAAAGGTATAAATATGGGCCCTAAAGTGCTCACTTATAATAACCTATTACAATTGAGTACGGAAGTTCTCCACAGCAGCACAGAACAGGTGCCATTCTTTCCTTCAGTAAGTCTGAGTGAAATTGAGTGAAGCGGCTCAGACACAGTCTGTGTGCCAGAAGACAAAAACATAGAGGACAGAGAGTATCTTCCAATTGCTGTGAAGCATATCCCTAACAGATTCAGAGTAAAGGTGTGAGGGTATACACTGATATTGCCTGAGATCTCTATTTCTCACAGAGGGAGGGCAGTGTTGTAGTCCTGCACTCCCTAAAAATACCACAGCAGAAAGCCACTGAACCGAAGCGCAAGCAGCAGTTGACGTTTCACTAAGTGCAAAGCCGTGATTCATGCTATAAAATATAAAACCATCAGTTTCAACACTTGACAAAGCTGAGTTCTCTACCCAGATGTGTACCTTCTATTTTTAAGTAAGGGAAAATGAAATTGTTGTCTTTCTTAAAGCACGTTGAAATCTGGAAACTGCATATAACAAGACACATCTTACAGTGTGCCACACCTTCACCAAGCTAAGTGTTATCAGCAATAACGTGATGCATTCTGGGGCAGTTGGTTTGGCTGTTACATTGTCAATTTGTACTCAAAGCACTCACCATGCAAGCTGCTCTTGTTTAGGAAGCCATTCCTGTCTGATGGTATGATCAATGTCTCACAGTCATTTAGTAACTAAGGGCCAGATGTAGGAAGATATGCTTTTGCGAGTCTGAAATTGCGAGTCGGTGCGACTCGCAATTTCAGACTCGCAAAAGCATTTGTAGAATGGTGTCTCAGACACCTTCTGTGACTCGCTATGGAGTCGCAAAGACCCACCCCATCAATATTCATGAGGTGGGTCGCATTTTGCGACCCCATAACGAGTCCCTGCACTCACAGGGATGGTGGCCTGCTGGAGACAGCAGACCTCCATGTCTGTGACTGTTTTATAAATAAAGCAGTTTTTTTTTTTCATTTTGCAGCCCGTTTTTCTTAAAGGAAAACGAGTTGCAAAATGAAAAATAAACCGAAACCATTTGGTTTAGTTTTTTCCATAGGACCACTGCCTGCTCTGAAAAAATATTTTTGTCGACATTCACAAAGGGGAAGGGGTCCCATGGGGACCCTTTCCCTTTTGCGAATGAGTTACCACCAGTGTGACACTTGTGGTAACTCTGAGTTGGTTTGCGACCGCAGTCGCGGTCACAAAGCAACTCTGAATTGCGATGCGAGTCGCAAATAGGAAGGGAACACCCCTTCCTATTTGCGAGTCGCATTCACAAATTTGGGAATGAGCAATGCGTTTAGCCGTTTGCATGCCGCAAACTGCGATTTTGGCAGTTTGCGACATGCAAACGGCTTACTACATCTGGCCCTAAGTTAGTAAGAGGTGCAACAGTGTCTTCTGGAAAGCAGGAATGACAGCAGGGTCATACATTATAAGGAATTAATGACGTCCGACCATATACAAAAGGATTTTGAAAGTCACTTCAGAGTTGCATAACCTCACTGCAGCTTGGCGGATACATATGGCACTTCCACTGTGACTTACAATATTCTTATGTTGTACAGATGGAGGAACTGTTTCTAAAGTATAAGTAAGATCACAAGTTTAACAGGATGTGTCAGCTTCAGAACCCCTAAAACTGAATAACTAATAACATAACATGTGTAGCGGACACAGAATATAGCTGTGTGAAGGAAGGCAGGGACAAGATGAGAGCTTGAGAATAGCTGCTTTGCAGAGGGCTGTTGATCCCTAACTCTGGGTGCTGGCACTGGCCGGGATAAGATGCAGAGTGTCACAGCCACCTGATGAGGTCATTGAGTCAGGGAAGGGCAAAGCAAATCACAAAAAAGATGAAAAGAAAATTTTACAAATTAAATGAATCAGTCATGACCTTAGGAGAGAGTAGTATGTAGGGATACCTTTCCTCATCGACTGGAAAGTGACAGTTGTCCCGCCCCCTCGGAAATGACATCACATCCGTTACTGGGACTTCTGGTGCCCCTTAGAGCCTGCCCCAGAACTGACGTAGGTGTAGGGGTGTCACGTGGGTTGTGACATCATGGGGTCACGTGTTAGTCATGTGCCAGGGTCCTAGCCCCTGTGTGTAGGTCTATGTGCTGTGTAAAATGCTGGCCCTGCTGGTGTGCACCCTGTTTCTGCGCCCAAGAGTACAAGTTTGGAAATGTCAGACATTCAGGTCCAAGTGGCTGCTTAGGTGCCTCCTCACGGGCGGAGCATTGGGAATGTAAGGCCAAACCTCCACACTGCTGGCTAAACCATAAAGAGGGGCTGGGCAGAGCCAGCCAATCAATTTAGAAATGTAAACCTAAAACAGATGCTTGCTCCAAAATTCTCAGAAATAGGTCTTAAAGGTGTTCTGCTTATGTCAAAGTATAAAGTGACCAGGCAATTTGAAAAAGTTTTGAAATAGACAGAAGACAAGTGTTGGAAATGAAGACCCTTTTCTAACATTGGTGGCAGTGGTGGGATAGGACTTGCATTTGCACTTGATCCACAGTGATTGGTGTACACTACTACCATATCTCAGACCACTACGTACCCCATACTGTGATATTTTTGGACTCTGATGTTTGGTTATGAGGCCTTTGCAGAATGGAAATCAACTTCTGGCACCTGGAGTACTACACGTTGAGGGAGCTAAAGGTTTTCTGCAAGGAAAGGGGGCTGGCTGTGAAGAGAAGGTCCCCGAGGTGGGTCTTTGAGACAGCCCTGTTTCAGTATGAGATGAAACGCTGGGGAGTAGCCATACTAGATCGTTCTGAGGAGAAAGACTACTCTGATGAGGAAAGGGAACCAGAGAGAGAGGAATGGCTCCTAGCTCAGGAGCAGTGAGTGAGAGAGCTGGACATACAGCTCGAGAGAGCTGAGGCTAAGAGAGCCTTAGCCAAGGAAAAAAAAATGTTGGCAGCTCAAGAGCTGAACTGTGAAGAGCTGAAGCTGGAATCCATGAGGGCTGAGTCCATTTCAGATGGTGCAACAAAAATCATGTATCTAGTGCAGATGAAGAAGTGCACATGCCCAGAGACTTGGTACCCTACTTGAAGGAGGGGGTTAACACACACCAGGAGGTTCAGGGGTATGAGGTAGCTCCAGTGATGCACAGGGTCCCTGAGGTGGATTGGGGAACTGGCATGGGAAGTCATATTCCTAGTGATGGGAGGTACACTCTACTGGCTCTAGGTGAAAGTGGCAGGGAGAGGGGTTCCCCCCAGGTAGAAGTCCTGGTTATGGTGTGTGGAGACATCCCAGAAGAGTGTGGGTTGAGTGTCGGGGATAGTCAAGTTATGTCTCACCAGTCTCAGGAGGGTGATGTGGAGTACTTTTTCAAGGCTGAGTCACTGGATGGTTGGGTGAAGGGTAGTTTGGTTAATTCATGTGAGGGGCTGAGTGATGCAATTGCTGTAGAGCATATGTCTAGTTCTTATTTTCCAGAGCTATGCCAACACCAGGTGGAGTGTGAGTTCTCTGACCCCAGGGAACTTACACTGGAGGCAGACCTCTGGGTGAGTACCAGAGTCTGAAGAGGCATTTGGGGATGCTCCTAAGGGGAGTGGTCTAGGTATTTCCCAACCAGGTGAGGTGGGAAAGAATTGTAACGTCCCAGGTAGGTCCCAGTGTAGTGGGATGTGTGAGGGATCCCATGTTCAGTCTCCAAGGAGAGGGAATGGGGTTGGGCTGAGGCCCAGGGTGCACAAGATCCAGTCCCAGATCCTGGAGGGTTCCATGAGGGAACGCCAGGAAGGGAGCCTCGCCTGTGCTGTAGGGCCATCTGCTGAGGGAGACCCCACAGTGTCAGGAGAATTTGGAGGGGCGGCTGTAGCCAGCGTCCCACCAGTTCTGGTGCCTGGCAGTACAACTCCTAGTGAGGGGGTGCAGAAGTCCAGACAGAGGGTTGAGAGGGGGTTGCGGCCCCAGTGGAGAACCTGGTGGGTTAGGGGTTAGCTATAAGGTCAGAGCACCACAGGGATGACCTTGGTAAGACCATTTCTGGGTTGGGGGGAATCCAGACTCTGCCAGTTGGACAGAGGTCAGGAGACCTGCCCCAGCCAGACTCGTGTGTGGCCCTTAGGGAAGGTGTTTCCCTTGTGTGGGATAGGTGTGCTCCCAGGAAGTTCTGGTGCGCCAGGCAGTGCTTCAACCGCAGGGTGGTGACTCTGAGTTGGATGATCAGGTTCAGGGGTAAACTCTGACCTGATGGGGAGTAGGTGTGCTCCCTAGGAAGTCCTGGGTTGCCAGGTAATGGTTCAGTCTGAGGGTACAGACCCTAGACTGGAGGAAGAGGTGCAGGGGGTAAACCCTGACCTGAAGGGGGGTGGTATGCCCAATCACCCCCCCCGGTGTGACTTTTAGGGGTACTCTCCATGGTGGGGGTGCAGAACCCTGGGAGTAGGGGCAGGGGAGGGAGAGATTCACCCCTGACCCCAATTCAATCTAAGGGTACTGTAAAGAAATGGCTCCCTGTTCCAGTTACCCCCCACTTTTTGCCTGATACTGATGCTGACTTGACTGAGAAGTGTGCTGGGATCCTGCTAACCAGGCCCCAGCACCAGTGTTCTTTCACCTAAAATGTACCATTGTCTCCACAATTGGCACAACCCTGGCACCTAGGTAAGTCCCTTGTAACTGGTACCCCTGGTACCAAGGGCCCTGATGCCAGGGAAGGTCTCTAAGGGCTGCAGCATGTCTTATGCCACCCTACAGACCCTTCACTCAGCACAGACACACTGCTTGCCAGCTTGTGTGTGCTGGTGGGGAGAAAATGACTAAGTCGACATGGCACTCCCCTCAGGGTGCCATGCCAACCTCACACTGCCTGTGGCATAGGTAAGTCACCCCTCTAGCAGGCTTTACAGCCCTAAGGCAGGGTGCACTATACCACAGGTGAGGGCATATGTGCATGAGCACTATGCCCCTACAGTGTCTAAGCAAAACCTTAGACATTGTAAGTGCAGGGTAGCCATAAGAGTATATGGGCTGGGAGTCTGTCAAAAACGAACTCCACAGCTCCATAATGGCCACACTGAAAACTGGGAAGTTTGGTATCAAACTTCTCAGAATAATAAACCCACACTGATGCCAGTGTTGGATTTATTAAAAAATGCACACAGACGGCATCTTAGAGATGCCCCCTGTATTTTACCCAATTGTTCAGTGCAGGACTGACTGGTCTGTGCCAGCCTGCTGCTGAGAGACGAGTTTCTGACCCCATGTGGTGAGGGCCTTTGTGCTCTCTGGGGACAGAAACAAAGCCTGCTCTGGGTGGAGGTGCTTCACACCTCCCCCCTGCAGGAACTGTAACACCTAGCAGTGAGCTTCAAAGGCTCAAGCTTCGTGTTACAATGCCCCAGGGCACTCCAGCTAGTGGAGATGCCCGCCCCCTGGACACAACCCCCACTTTTGGCGGCAAGTCCAGGAGAGATAATGAGAAAAACAAGGAGGAGTCACTGGCCAGTCAGGACAGCCCCTAAGGTGTCCTGAGCTGAGGTGACTCTGACTTTTAGAAATCCTCCATCTTGCAGATGGAGGATTCCCCCAATAGGAATAGGGATGTGCCCCCCTCCCCCCAGGGAGGAGGCACAAAGAGGGTGTACCCACCCTCAGGGCTAGTAGCCATTGGCTACTAACCCCCCAGACCTAAACACGCCCTTAAATTTAGTATTTAAGGGCTTCCCTGAACCTAAAGATTGAGATTCCTGAAACTACAAGAAGAAGAGGACTGCTGAGCTGAAAAACCCCTGCAGAGGAAGAACAGAAGACACCAACTGCCTTGGCCCCAGACTCACCGGCCTGTCTCCTGCCTTCCAAAGAAACCTGCTCCAGCGACGCTTTCCAAGGGACCAGCGACCTCAGAATCCTCTGAGGACTGCCCTGCTTCAAGAAAGACAAGAAACTCCAGAGGACAGCGGCACTGCTCCAAAAGAACTGCAACGTTGTTTCAAGTAGCTGATTTAAAGACCCCTGCAACTCCCCGCAAGAAGCGTGAGACTTGCAACACTGCACCCGGCGACCCCGACTCGACTGGTGGAGAACAAACAGCTCAGGGAGGACCCTCCGGCGACTCCGAGACAGTGAGTAACCAAAGTTGCCCCCCCTGAGACCCCACAGCGACGCCTGCAGAGGGAATCCCGAGGCTCCCCCTGACCGCGACTGCCTGAACTCCATTTCCCGACGGCTGGAAAAGACCCTGCACCCGCAGCCCCCAGCACCTAAAGGAACGGAACTCCTGTGCAGGAGTGACCCCCAGGAGGCCCTCTCCCTTGCCCAGGTGGTGGCTACCACGAGGAGCCCCCCCTTGCCTGCCTGCACCGCTGAAGAGACCCCTTGGTCTCCCATTGAAAACCATTACAAACCTGACGCGTGTTTGCACACTGCACCCGGCCGCCCCCGCGCTGCTGAGGGTGTGCTTTTTGTGCTGACTTGTGTCCCCCCCGGTGCCCTACAAAACCCCCCTGGTCTGCCCTCCAAAGACGCGGGTACTTACCTGCTGGTAGACTGGAACCGGGGCACCCCCTTCTCTCCATTGAAGCCTATGTGTTTTGGGCACCTCTTTGACCTCTGCACCTGACCGGCCCTGAGCTGCTGGTGTGATAACTTTGGGGTTGCTCTGAACCCCCAACGGTGGGCTACCTTGGACCAAAAACTGAAACCTGTAAGTGACTTACTTACCTGTGAAAACTAACAATACTTTACCTCCCCCAGGAACTGTGAAAATTGCAGTGTCCACTTTTAAAACAGCTATTTGTGTTTTATGTAACAAGTATATATGCTACTGTAATTATTCAAAGTTCCTAAAGTACTTACCTGCAATACCTTTCAAATGAGATATTACATGTAGAATTTGAACCTGTGGTTCTTAAAATAAACTAAGAAAATATATTTTTCTATAACAAAACCTATTGGCTGGATTTGTCTCTGAGTGTGTGTTCCTCATTTATTGCCTGTGTGTATGTACAACAAATGCTTAACACTACTCCTTTGATAAGCCTACTGCTCGACCACACTACCACAAAATAGAGCATTACTGTTATCTCTTTTTGCCACTATCTTACCTCTAAGGGGAACCCTTGGACTCTGTGCATGCTATTCCTTACTTTGAAATAGCACATACAGAGCCAACTTCCTACAGGTACAGACCCTGGATTGAAAAGACAGGTTCAGGGTGTCCTCCCTGACCTGGAGGGAGGGACTACTGCTAACAGTGCCCCTACTGTGTTGTCTTCTGGGGAGGCCACTCCTAGTTGGGGGTGCAGGACCCCAGAAGGGGGGGCAAGGGGAAGGAAGCCTTGCCCCTGGCCCTGGTCCAACCTGAAGGTACAGACCCCAGGTTGGAAGACCAGTTGCAGGTTAACATCCCTGCACTGGTGGGAGAATTGTGCAGGACTGCTTCTACAAGCACCCTGATAATTCTGGACTCTGGGGTGGCGCTCCTGGGGGGAGGGCCTAGAGCTCCAGAGGGGATGACCAGGGTCAGGCTGTCATCCCAGACCTGGTTGAAGGGAGAGTGGTCACAGGGTGCTAGGCACCTGGGGCTACCACCCCCCACCCCTCTCCACAGTCACAGTGGTTAGAGTGCCTTGAGAGGCCTGGTCCTGGCTCTCATCCCTGACAGCTGTCAGTGGCCACTGTGGCTTGCTGTTCTGGTGGACAGAGTTGCCCCTGGGGGGGACAAGAGTCACACCCTGGGAGTGGAGTGGGCAACACCACTGTGTTGGCCCTGGTGGTACTATCTGGCCTCTGGGATACATCTGTGAACAAAGTAAGGTTAGGTGCTGCACAGATGGTATCTGCAGGTGAGGTGAAAGGTTCCCCATGGGTTAGCTTAGTGGGTCCTGAGAGTATGGACAGAGGGATCCAACTGGAGTCAGGAAGGCGTGGAACTGGAACATGCCCCTGCTGTTGTGGGCCTGGGTCCCTCTTCTATCGCCCCAATCAGGGAAGTACATCAAGGTATTGATTGTTCTCCCCTAGCTTTAGGCTGGTGTGGGGTTGTGTTGGAAATGGCCCTTTTTGCAGGGTCATCCCCAGTCTTTTTGCCTCCTTCGTCCTATTTTTTCTGACCTGCTTTTGTTGGCTTTAGGACTCTGGGCACTTTACCACTGCTAACCAGTGCTAAAGTGCATATGCTCTCTGTGTAAAGTGTACTGTTGATTGGTTTATCCATGATTGGCATATTTGATTTACTGGTAAGTCCCTAGTAAAGTGCACTGGAGGTGCCCAGGGCCTGTAAATCAAATGCTAGTGGGCCTGCAGCACTGGTTGTGCCACCCACATTAGTAGCCATGTAAACATGGCTCAGACCTGCCACTGCAGTGTCTGTGTGTGCAGTTTTAAACTGCCAATTCGACTTTGCAAGTGTACCTACTTGCCGGGCCTTAACCTTCCCTTCTCCTACATGTCAGGCACCCCTAAGGTAGGCCTTGGGTAGCCCCAGGGGCAGGGTGCAGTGTATGTTTAAGGTAGGTACTAGTGTGTTTTATATGTCCTAACAGTGAAATTCTGCCAGATTCGATTTTCACTGTGCAAGGCCTAGCCTTCTCATAGGTTAACATGGGGGCTGCCTTTAAATATCCTTAAGGCACAGATTCTCTTTGAGAGCAGATAAAAATATGAAGTTTAGGGTCTCTGAGCTCACAATTTAAAAATACATATTTTAGTGAAGTTGTTTTTAAGATTGTTAGTTTGAAAATGCCACTTTTAGAAAGCAGGCATTTTCTTGCTTAATCCATTCTGTGACTCTGCCTGTTTGTGGATTTCCCGTCTGGGTCAGTTTGACAGTTGGGCTGTTCACACCTCTCCTCTAGACTGTGACACAAAGGGGGCTGGGGTGTAGCCTGCATATCTTGATTATCCATCTGTGCTGGAGGGGAGGGGAGGAGTGGTCACTCACACCTGAAAGGACTGTGCCTGCCCTCACACAATGCTGTCTCCAACCCCCTGGTGAGTATCTGTGGCCTGGCCTGGACAAGGAAGGATCTTGCAAACACTTGAGACTTTGCTTTGAAGTTTGCCAACTTCAAAGGCAGAGCTGGGTAGAAGAAGAAGACCCAAAACCCCAAACTTTTAGAATCTTTCTGGAATCAAGAGGAGCCTCTGCCCAGGAGACGAGCTGAAGAAGGAGTACTGTCCCTTTGCTGTGTTGCTTTGCTGGACTGGCCTGCAGTTGCTGCTTCTGCCTGAAAAGAGTGCAAAGGGTGAACTTTGCTGTGTGTCCTGCTTAGGAAAGTTCTCCAAGGGCTTGGGGTATAGTTTGCCTCCTGTTGAAAGTCTCAGGGACACCAAAGACTTCAGTTTCCTCGACCTGCAGCACTGGGAACTGTGTGTTTTGTGCTGCTCAAGAGGAGAAACCACTGCAATGCTGCCAATGACGCCTCTGGTCTGCACCGTGAACTGCCGATGCCGCACGGAGTCGCATTGCCCCGCTTCGCACCGCGACCCTGGTCTCACCGGCGCCGTCATCGGCCGACTTCACCGAGCCGCTGATCGCACCGCGACCTGTAGGCCCCACACTCCGGCAGCAACTCCTCACACCGCAGCCTCGGCATCCCCGGCGACGCCGCTCCTGTTGACACCGGCGCCGCTGCCTGCACCGTGGCCTATGGACACCGCTCATGAGGGTCACTAAGCACCGTCCTGTCCCGCACCGCTGGCCTGGGTCTACCAATGACAACGCTTCAGCAACGGAAACAACGCTCCCTGCACCGTGACCTGTGGACGTTGCTCCGCCCCGCTTCACATCGCAGCCCTGGTCTCACTGACGCCACTGGATGCCGTCACCAAGCCACTGCCTGCACCGTGAACTGTGGGCACCGCACGTCATATCGTCCCGCTTCGCACCGCAGCCCTGACGCCATTCACTCTGGCGCACCTGACTTCATCAGCTTGGAGTTCGATCCGCAACGCGTGTGAACTTCAAGGGCCTGACGACTCCCGCACCGACTCCGGAACCAACACTGCGACGTCAGCGACGCCGCTCTCCGGAGCTCAGCGTGAGGATCATGACACCCCGCAAATCCAAGGTAATGTTTGCGGGTCTTCCCGAAACCGCAGCTGGCCCGCAACGCCGCGGCCGGCCTGAACTGTGGGTTTTGCTGATCACGACGCTGCGATAGCCCCAGGTGGAGCTATCGACTTCAAGGAACAGCATTTTTGAGTAAATCTTGCAGAATTCATATTTTTATTACTGTACGTTGGATTCTTATAGTATTTGGTATTGTTTTATATAGATAAATATTGACTATTTTTCTAACACTGGTGTGGTGTCCTTTTGTAGTGTTTTCACTTATTACTGTGTATTATGTGCAAATGCTTTACACATTGCTTCTGATATAAGCCTGACTGCTCATGCCAAGCTACCAAGGGGGCGAGCTGGGGTTATCTGAGCAGGTTTCTCCCTTATCCTGTCTAGAGTGAGGGTCCATACTTGGACATGGTGCAAACCGACTGCCAACTAGAGACCCCATTTCTAACAACAAGCAATGCAAACCTAAAACAGATGTAGCCCTAAGAGTTCCTAGGCCTGTGTTCAAAGGTGTTCAGCATATGTCAAAGTATAAAGTGACCAGGCAATTTAAAAAAAGTTTTGAAACAGACAGACAACAAGCAATGCAAACCTAAAACAGATATAGCCCTAAGAATTCCCAGGCCTGGGTTCATAGGTGTTTAGCATATGTCAAAGTATAAAGTGACCAGGCAATTTAAAAAAAGTTTTGAAATAGACAGAAGACAAGCAGTGCAAATCTAAAACAGATGTACACCCCAGGACTTTCCAGGACAGCCATCAAAGGGGTCTCAGTAGAGGTTAAATTATAAACTGACCATACAATTAAAAGTTTGAAACAAACACTGGATAGGCAATGCCCACCTAAAACAGATGTCTATTTATAAGCCCAACCCTCCACAAAACCTCTGCATAATTACCACAATGAGGGCCATATAAAAACACCCCCACATTCACAGGGCTCTTTTTCTGAAGTACATATTTGAAGTTTGCGGAGAGCCTGGGCTTCCAAAACCCCTCAAAGAGAAAAATATGAAGGACACAGTGCAGACTGGGATTGTTACCCCTCTTCTACTTCAGGTAAGTAACTAAGGCCTGTTTGTATATGATGTGTTGTAGTTTCAACCTGCCAATGTCTCCAGTCCCTCTACCCATGTCACCCTGAGTGTAATGTGTATGCAAAATACTTTGGGCATTAAGAGGTTGAGATGTGTACATCTCGGTCTTTACGGTACAGTTTGTAATGGAGAACAGATCCCCAAGCTGGTGTGGGGTCCTGTCCGCCACTATATACATGTTGTTAGGGCAGACCTGGGCACTCAGACCTGTCCTTAGTATACGTTTGTAATGGAGGACAGGGCCCCAGAGCAGCTCACGACTCAGGACCCTATCCGCCACTATACACTTGCTGTTAGGACAGGCCAGCGAATCTGGCCTGTCCTTACTACCCCGTTTGTAATGGGGGACAGGGTCCCGAGTTGTGTGTGGCTCGTGGCTCATGACCCTGTCCGCCACTATATACATGTTGTTATTAGGACAAGCCGGGGTCACTGGCCTGTCCTTACTGTCCTGTTTGTAATGGCAGACAGGGTCCCAAGTAGCAAGCTCCATCATGACCCACGAATCACTGCTGCAGTCATTTAACCGGTAAACCATTGGCGGTACACACCGCCGCGCTCAAAATACACACACACTAACAAAACAACACCACATTGTACAATTCAAAATACACACACCTGATACACATACACACACCTCACCCACACCAATATAAAACACACACACACACTACCCTTTACGACCTAAAGATTATGGCAAGTGAGAAAGGGACAAGCCAGGAGCACCCACTAAATCTGAGCCACAAAACACCATCACCCATACACCATCAACGCACCTCACAGCACACACCCCAACACATCATCCCACACACCCTCACACATACCACTCACACTACACCCATGGCACCACAAAGACACCCCAGGTTCTCAGAGGAGGAGCTAAGGGCCATGGTGGAGGAAATCATCTGGGTAGAGCCACAGCTATTCGGATCACAGGTGAGGCAGACATCTATTGCAAGGAAGATGGAGCTATGGCGGAGAATCGTGGACAGGGTCAATGCCGTGGGACAGCACCCAAGAACAAGGGATGACATCAGGAAGAGGTGGAACGACCGACGGGGGAAGGTACGTTCCGTGGTAGCAAGGCACCAGATAGCAGTACAGAGGTCTGGTGGTGGACCCCCACCTCCTCCCCCACAACTAACAACATGGGAGGGCCAAGTCTTGGCGATCATGCATCCTGAGGGCCTGCAGGAGTAGCAGGTGGTCAGGACACAGGTAAGTCAAATCTTTACTACTTTATCCCCCACCCTACCTGCATGCCATCACAAACAACAACCCCTACCCTCACCTCCATCACCCCACCACCTCTCATATACCCCACCTTCACAACCCACCCATCCCAATACCAAGCCGTGCATGCAACACCAATGCATGGACCCCCATCCCAGACCTGCATGGACACCCATCACCACAGCATGCACACTAGCGACAATCACTTAGCAAACCAAGCACAACTCACACAAGCCAAAGCTGCCTTGCTAATAACAACCATAGAGGGAAACATATCCATGCACAAGATGGTACACGCAGATATAATAACACTGCATTTACATCCCCACAGGACCCCCACTCAACATCACTGGAGAGGAGGTGCCAGCAACATCCAGTCCTCCCCCCTGAAGAGGCCCACAGTGATGACAGCAGCTCTGCACGCCTGGATCACGATGACCAACCCGGCCCATCAGGGACCTCTGAACAGTCGGTGACCCAGGCACAGTCCCAACCCACCACAGAGCCTCCCCCCTCAGGAAACACCACCACAGCACCCACCCAGTGGGCCCATCCTTCTTTCCCCAGGACACATCAATCAGCAGTGTGTCCACCAGCACAGGGACCCCAGGCAACCCCACAAACACAGGACGATCAGGGACCTGAGGTCAATGGCAGTGGGCACACGGTTCAGGGGACAGATGCACTGGACAACAGGGAAGCTGGAAGGACTGCTGTGCGAAAGGGGGAGGACAGGTCCAGGGAACCGACTCTCCATGAGGCACTCACCAACATCCTGGGAGCATACCACCATTCCTAGGAGACCATGGGCCAGATACTGGCCAAGCTGCAGGAGACCCAGCGGCTGCAAGAGGGACAGTACCAGGGGATCAGAGAGGACCTGAAAGACATCCACACCACCCTGGTCACCATTGCAGGGGTGCTGGCTGACATGGCCAACACCATGAGGGAGGCAGTGGCATGCCTACGGGCCCCTGGCACTAGCCAAACCGAAGAACAGCCCTCCACCTCAGCCGATACTAGTGAACGGGAGGCCCAGCCACAGGAACAACAGGCCACCAGCATCCCACCCCTGCAGAAGGAAAACCACCCCACAAACGGTCCCTGCGATTCAGGCAGAAGCCAGAGAACATTGCCAAGACCCCACCAGGAAATAAGACTCTCCTGATTGTCACCCTTCTGACCCACTATGTCACCCTGTCCACCTTGAACTGCCATTGCTCCCCTTCCTATGCCCCCTTGGACAATGCACCTGTGATACAAATAGACTGGACTCTACCCTGGGCTTTTCTCCATCAGCAACCCAGCCCATTGCAATACCCTCCTACACTTAGTATCACAGAAATAAACACCCTTGGAACAAAATCAAATATGGAGTCTGGCAATTGTTTGTCAAATGTATTAGTTTCACAAACTGTAAACATTGCAATTCAAATGTACTGTAATATTTACATAGGTATGACCTGTAGTGGGCAGCTGTAAACACACCAGGAGCCAGACTGGGGCACAGAGATCTGAAAATAGAGATGCCAAAGGGTACAGTAAGTGGCCATAGAAATAGGGAAATCAGGCTGCCATGTTCAATGTCAAACACAAAACTGCAATGGAAGGTGAAGTTACAGTGTCTTACCTGTGTGTCACTGGAAGTACTGTTGAATTAGTGTACTTCTGTTGTCCACATCTTCTTCCTCTGCCTCCTATTCGTCACTGTCCACAGGCTCCACCGCTGCCACACAACCATCCCCAGGCTCATCCTCCTGCAGAAAAGGCACCTGGTGTCTCAAGGCCAGGTTGTGCAACATGCAACATGTAACGATGATCTGGCACACCTTCTTGGGTGAGTAGTACAGGGATCCACTTGTTAGATGGAGGCACCGGAATCTGGCCTTTAGGAGGCCAAAAGTTCTCTCAATGATCCTCCTTGTTCACCCATGTGCCTCATTGTAACATTCCTCTGCTCTTGTCCTGAATTCCTCACTGGGGTCAGTAGCCATGAGAGGTTGGGGTAACCAGAGTAACCTGCAAATGTTTGAGGGATACCTGTAAGCCACCCTGTAGCCCTTAGGGCCAAACCCACACCCACATACCTACGTCAACTGGGTGGGGACCATGGGCTCACCTATTAGCCACACCCTGTGCCTCTGGAGTTGAGACATCACATATGGGATGCTGCTGTTCCTCAAGAGAAAGGCATCATGCACAGATCCAGGATGCTTGGCATTGACATGGGAGATGTACTGGTCCCCCAAACACACCATATGCACACTCAGAGAGTGAAAGCTTTTCCTATTTCTGAACACTTGTTCATTTCTCCGGGGGGGGGAGGGGACAAATGCAATATGTGTGCCATCAGTGGCACCAATGAAGTTGGGGATATGTCCCAGTGCATAAAAGTCATCCTTCACTGTGGCCAAATCCTCCACCTGGGGGAATACGATGTAGCTGTGCATGTGTTTCAGCAGGGCAGACTGCACTCTGGTCAGCACGTTTGAGAACATAGGCTGTGATATCTCTGATGCCATGGCCACTGTCGCTTGGAAGGAACCGCTTGCCAGGAAATGGAGCACTGACAGGACCTGCACTAGAGGGGGAATACCTGTGGGGTGGCGGATAGCTGAAATTACGTCTGGCTCCAATTGGGCACACAGTTCTTGGATTGTGGCCCTATCAGGTCTGTAGGTCAGGATAATGTGCCTGTCCTCCATTGTCACCAGGTCCACCAGGGGTCTGTACACGGGGTGTCTCCATCTCTTATTTATCCTCAGCGGTTGAACTCTAGGGTGAAAAACAGTGAGCAGAAGGTCATATTCACACATATATCTCAATTAATATGCAATTTTTGCTTTACAGAAACAGTATGTGTACTCGTAAGTCAGTTGATGTGCCAAGGTCTGCTGTGACGCAGTTAGGTGCCATGGCCTGTGCACCCCTGAAATGGCAGCTGCCTGACCTGTGAGGAGAGACAAGTGGGAATTAGGTAATTCCGCTGGCGTTGTGCGCCGTTGCGGTCGGCGGTCGATGACCGTCGCGCAACACTGCATTGGTTATCATTGGGCACTATGGGTTCCAGGAGCCAATAGAGATGTACGCCGGCGGTGTGGCAGTCACCTCACTGGCAGTCACCACCCCCCCATCCATGCACACGTCCCCTGTGTCCTTTCCCACTGTGTCTGTGACCCCTCCTCCCAAAGTACACAAATGCAGGCACACAGACACCCAACAGCCATCCACCTCACAACAGCATCCAGCCCATGCACCTGCACCCAAACACAGCAGACTGACACCTCCTACAACAACTCCCTCTTCCACCACTCCCAAACCTTCATCCTCTTCCCGCCCCAGTGTCCCTAAGAAGCTTTTCCTCGCCACCCTTGACCTATTCCCTACCCCTCCCCACCCGTCCTTCACTTCGGGCCAGAACCCAGCCCAGCACCTCAGCCACCCAGTCCATGGCCACTGTGATTTCTGCAGCTACTGCAGGTGTGAGAGGCTCCAAGGAGGAACCCGTCAACCCAGCCAGTGTGCCAGCACCACCTGCTAAGGCCAAGAAGAGTCCGCCACCTTGCAAGGACAAGAAGGGGACACCAGCCAGCAAGGGGAATGAGGCACCACCAGCCAGCAAGGGCAAGAAAAAATACCAGCTGGCAGAAGCAAGGAGGCACCACCATCTGCCAAGGGCAGGAAGGGGCACCCAACAACAGCCATGGCACTTCAGCCGTCCGAGGCTGCAGGTGAAGGCCTGGAGGTTACCACCACCACTGCCAGCACTGTGGCCAGAACCACCACCTACACTGCGACCAGCACTGCCACATGCCCCGCTGCCAGCATCACCACTGCCAGCAGCAGCAGCCCCAGTCGGCAGCTGCCCGAGGCTGCAGGTGAAGGCCTGAAGGCTACCACCACCACTGCCAGCACCGCCACCTGCACCGTGGCCAGCTCCGCCACCTGCACCGCGGCCAGCACCGCCACATGCCCCGCCGACAGCAGCACCACTACCAGCAGCAGCAGCTCCAGTTGGCAGCCGCCGAGGCTCCAGGTGAAGGCCTGGAGGCTACCACCACCACTGCCAGCACCGCCACCTGCACCACGGCCAGCACCACCACATGCCCCGCCGCTAGCAGCACCACTGCCAGCAGCAGCAGCCCCAGTGGGCAGCCGTCCAAGACTGCAGGTGAAGGCCTGGAGGCTACCACCACCACTGCCAGCACCGCCACCTGCAGCGCAACTGGCATCCACTGAGCAGCCGTCACCACCAGCGAGCAGTGTGTAGTGGTGACTACATGGGCTGCAGTGCATCCTGGCCCCTGCAACACCTGTCTGTGTGACACTCAGGTGAGGGACTGTGACCTTGCCCCATCCAGGATGAAGCACCCTGAGCACAAGGCCCCCTCCAGAACCAGTGGCAGAAGCCATCCACTCGCGCCCTCCTTGCCAGGATGAAGCACACTAGACACAAGGCCCCCTCCAGAACCAGTGGAAGAAGCCATCCACTCACCCCCCTCCTTGCCAGGATGAAGCACACTGGGCACAAGGCCCCCTCCAGAACCAGTGGAGAAGCCACCCAGTTGAGAGACTGTGGCCTTGCACTCCCCAGGACCGAGCAGTGGGCAAACCATCCACTTGAGAGACTGTGGCCTTGCACTCTCCAGGACCAAGCAGTGGGCATGGACCCCCCTCCAGGCCATTAGCGTTGTACCATCTTCCGGCTGAGGTGCCCCCCCCCATTCCCCATCCCCCTGAGGTGCCTGTGTGTTTTCGGCCTGATGCCCCTGCAGTGTTCTCTCCATGTTGAGGCAGGAGTCGAGTGTGGCCTTGGCCTATGTAGTTTGGCCCAGTGGGCCACGGTCATTTTGGAGAGGGCATTGTATATATTGTACATACTGTTTATTGCTTTGAAATTTTATTTTTCAAAATTTAAAATATTACACTCATTTTACTCCATTCCTTTTGTCCTTGCGTTATTCCAGAGGGTTACGGGGTGTATATGTAATGTTTCATCTGTTTGTGTGTATGGTGTTGGGGGTGGGGTTGTTGCGTGTTGCGTGTGTGTGTCACTCTCTTTTTCCTCTCCCCTCCCTTGTGTGCTAGATGCATTACTCACCGTGGTCTTCTTCACTGGCGTTCGTGTTCCTGGCGTATGAGAAGGTACACCAGCAAGGGGAACACCTGCAGTTCAGGCTCCATGGCATCATGGTTTTTCCTTGGGTGTCGAGAGGTGAGTCATTACCCTTCAAAGTACTGTTTCCACCGTGCTTTTGATGGCGTTGGTACCGCCCCCGAAAAGCTGACGGATAGGTGTGTTGTAATACAGTGGGCGGTACATTGTCATCCATCTGGCTGTTGGCGGTTACCGCCGCGGTGTTTGTTGCTACTGCCGTGGCGGTCACTGTGTTAAAGTGACTGTTTGTGTTGGCGGTTTCCACCATGGTCTTGATTCCATTTTTTTACCGCCAGCCTGTTGGCGGTGTTACCACCGCTTCATCACCGACCGCTATGGTTGTAATGAGGGCCAAAGTCTAGGGGGAACAGCCCAACCAACAGTTGTTTTAGGACCTCAAGCGCTGGTGCTCAGAGCCCGGTAGTACCCCAGCATCCTGAAGGGTCCTTAGCAGTGGTTGCCACAGGTAAAGGTGCTGACACGAAGCCTGTAAATACAACAAATGCTGTTCAAATAGGCTATGGGCGCTTACCTATAAACAAGTGGTCTTGTAATAAACAGAAGTGGGCTAGTAGAACTCAACAGCATAGGTGTCAAGTAACAAAATTAAAGAAAGCCAAACTATGTGCTACAAGGAGGCTTAAAAACACTCCAGCACCGCGCCTTAGTCTGCTACCCCAGAATGACACTCAAGATGCCATACCTGCTAGTAGTGATTCTCAAGCTGAGGATTCAGAGCTTGTGTTTTTAGAAAGTGTTAGAAGTTACAGTCGTACCATTAGAACGGTTTAGCGCTACAGAACACTTTGAGGAATTCCAGTTTGTTAACCTAGACCTTATAAATTCCTCTGATCATGGTGTTTTAGCCATCCACCAAGCTGTACAAACACTAATAGAAAGGTTGTTACACAATGTGGGTCCTAATGATTTCTTCCAATTCCGTTTCCAGGGACAGTGTATTGACTGTCCTTTGTTCACACGTAGAACTCCCAGGGATGTGTTTGATGCTGTGGATTTTCTAGAGAATTCCTGTAAACTGTTGCAGAGTAAGGCAGAAATAGTAGCATACGGTACCTTTAGAGTTATATCCCTCATTGTCAGGGGCCTCGAGGGTGGTGTTTCCAGATCTTTAAAGAGTATCTTGTATAGCCAGATCATTGGTAAGAAACAACAATGGCTGCTCAATTTTAACACAGGACCAACCAATACCTGTTTGGCAGCCAGCATAGTGGGGTTACTGTTGGACCGAACTACGGCCGATGCTCATATTATGTCAAGAGCTATTGAAGCCCACAGAGCTCTTGAAATACCACATGACAGAATGGTCGGTTTCGGGGACCTAGGGCTTTTTGAGAACTATTTTGCTGTTACGGTGAAAGTTCTTTACCACAACAGCACCTGAAAGTACTGCACAACAGGGGAGCGTGCAAAAAACAAGACCGTTTATGTTCTCCATCATGAAAACCACTTTTATGGTATTTTGAACCTGGAGGGTTTTCTAGGAGTCAAGTACGCATGTCCCCACTGCAACCATATCTACAACACACAGACAACTCATCAGTGTGAAATGCACTGTAAAATGTGTCAGAGGGATGGCTGTATTGATGTCACTGAGCAAAAGGCCCAGTGTTGCATGTGTAATCTGTTTTGTCGCTCGCAAAACTGCTTGAGCATACACACCAGACTTGCACATTACTTACTTAAAACAGTCTGTAGGGCTTTCTGGCGTTACACCCCCTATGAGCATAAATGTCCCAGGTAAAAGGTGTATTTTCAGGCAGGGACAGAGCACAAGTGTTACATGGTTAAAGGGCTCCCTCAGACCAAAATAGAAAACTACATAGTGTTTGATAAAGAGTGTACACAGGAGACAGGTGCACATCAGCCTAATAATATTTATGCTCATCATCTAACTTCCGATGACAACTGGGAGTTTAAAGGGCACATGTGTGTGAGTGACTTCCTCACCACTTTCATGCGACTTAAATTCAAAG
Organism: Pleurodeles waltl; assembly: GCF_031143425.1. Lineage (NCBI taxonomy): Eukaryota > Metazoa > Chordata > Amphibia > Caudata > Salamandridae > Pleurodeles > Pleurodeles waltl. Next base: position 503,632,558 of record NC_090439.1, on the reverse strand, counting down.
AGTATTCTATGCTGGCTCATAACTTTAAAGCGTACAATTCTTCCATTATGCTACAGACCTTGATTGGTGAAAAGATAGCTGTAGAACCCACAACCCAGGGCTCCAAATTGATGCTGTTAAAGGCGGTGCCTTTTTAAGTAAGGTTCATTGATACCTTAAATTTTCTAATCATGAAACTGAGTAAATTACCCAAAGCCTCTGGTTTCACAGGCTGTAAATGTTATTTCCACTACTTTTTCAACACATCAGCCAACCAAAATTATGAGGGTCCCATGCCTCCACCCTCCAGCTACGGTGTCGAGTATATGATGCCTGCTGAGAAAGAGAGCTTTCTACAATGGTATGGTAAAAAATGTGAAAGTAATTTTCATTTTCAAACCGAGTTGAAAGCGTACTGTCAGGCCGATGTAATGATCTTGTGAAAGGCCTGCAACCTTTTCAGAGATATAGTGTTGGAGATGACCAAAAAGGTAAAGGGTTTGAAGCCCAAAAAGCCCCAGATGACAAAGACTTTAGAATACATAGACCCCTTCTAGAATATCACTCTGGCTTCCATGTGTATGTCTAGCTACAAACAAATGTTTTTGAAACCGTACAGCATAGACCTAGTACCATCAGACCTGTATAATGGTAAACAGAAGCGCTATTCAACCCCATCGATCCAGTGGCTCATGTATATCTCAGACATAGAAAACATAGCCATTCAACACGCATTACAGGGTGGTGAATACCACTTGGGGCCTTATTATCTTGACGTTTATGCCATAATTAATGGCGTGCCAACCGCCTTTGAATACAACGGGTGTTTTTACCACGGTTGTCCTCGTTGTTACAAACCCCATGAGTTTAACAGGCTGTTGGGCACCACGTTTGAGCACCTACACTGTTGCACTCTGATGAAGGCGCAATATGCTGAAAGCCGTGGCTTTGTCATGAGAACCCTTTGGGAACACAAATGGTTAGATATGTTAACAACAAATGTTGAGCTTGTGTCTTTCATTAAGAGTCACCAGTTACCATAGCCTATGGAACCCTGTGACGCCTTATTTGGGGGGCGTACAAACGTTATAGTGCTGTACATCGCTGTGGGCGCTGGTGAGAAAATACACTATTATGACTTCACATGTCTGTATCCGTTTGTGAACAAGCAGAAGTAATACCCTGTAGGGCTCCCAACTATCATAAACAGGGACTTTAAGCCCATTGGCGAATACTTTGGGCTCATTACCCACCTTGCCATCTTTACTTCCCGGTACTACTGTACAGAGTCGACGGTAAGCTGATGTTACCACTATGCCGTACATGCACTGAAAGTAAAGAGACTAGTATGTGTAGTCACAGTGAAAAGCAAAGTATGTTGACTGGGACGTGGTGTAGCATTGAGGTACAAAAGGCTCTAGAGAAAGGATACAGGCTTGGTAAAATAGGGGAAACATGGCATTTTGAAAGGACAACAACACAGCTCTTTTCTAACTGTTTCTAAGAGACAAACAGGGGCTTCAGGGTTTCCAAAGTGGTATGTGGATGAGGCCTCAAAACAAAAGTACATAGATGACTACTGCACTCACAAGGATATACGTTTGAGACCTGAATTGATCGAGGTCAACCCTGCCTGCCGCCAGTTAGCCAAGCTATGCCTAAACTCATTATGGGGGAAATGTGCACAGCATACAAACTTCTCAAACACGACCATAATAACAGGTCTTTATGAGTTGTTTAAGTACCTTTTTGCCCCCAGTTATGAGGTGGCCAGTTGCAAGTTTATTGATGATGAGACAGCCGCTCTGTGTTGGAAGTCCACTAAAGAGTACCCCACAACGTGTAACAATATAAACATCTTCACAGCATGTTTCACATCAGCTCATGCCCATTTAGAGCTTTACAGAGTGTTAGATAAACTGCAAGACAGGTATCTGTATCATGATACAGACTCTGTTATATTTGAGAGTAAAGTAGGTGATGAAGACCCCCCATTAGGTGATTATCTAGGGGATTTGACCAGCAAACTACAAATGGACAAACACATAGTGGAATTCACCTCATCAGGTCCCAAACCTACTCGTATAAAACATAAAACAATACTGTATGCATGAAAGTCAAAGGTATCACCTTAAATGTTAACAATACAGTAAAAATCAACTATGACAGTCTTAAGGACCTGGTGAACGAATGCGCTATGTCTGACACACCCATGAAAATAATAAAACAGTTGTTGTACATCAGCCAAGCATAGTGCGGTCCAAAAAACAGTGGGAAATCACAACCCAGCCTTTACATAAAACCTTATGTGTAGTGTTTGATAAAAGGGACCTGACTAAGGACTACAAAACCATACAGTATAGTTATTCAAAGGAAATTAGACTCTCAAATCTCCGGGACTATGGACACTCATTTGCAACATCCGTTCTCCTGCGTTCTAGCAGGGTCCTCAAATTGCAGTAAAAGTTATTTTATAAAGAAGTTGTTAGAAAATGCCCCCCCATGTTCTATCCCAAAACCCAAACAATATTGTATGGCTTTATTCATGCCGGCCACATTTTTATACAGAACTATCCCTAAGGTTTCCCTAAATCAAATTTATAGAAGGCATACCTGGTAATCTCAACGACGATGCACTGTTACCTACACACCTCGAAAACATGGTGATTGTAGACAAGCTCATGCGTGAGGGTGGGGATCATCCAGAGATAAAAAAAGCTTATACCCAGTATTCACACAATCGTAGCCTTAGCATACGTTAAACTGTATAGAACTTGTTTTACAAGGGTAAGAGCAGTGGTTCTATAACTCTGAACGCCTCATACCTTATTTTATTTAAAAACCCCAGGGAAAAACAACAAATATCGATCATCGCTAAGCAGATGTATCCTGGAAACACTCTGTTTTTCTTAGAAGCCTTTAACGACGCCACCGCTAAACCTCACGGGTACCTGTTGGTAGACATAAAACCAAAGACTCTAGAAGACTACAGACTACGTGCTGATATATTCCCACCAGATCTCCGTGTAGCTTACACCCCTAAAACCAGGCATAAGGTGTATAAAAAGAATCGCTAAAAAGACTTTTGCAACATTTACTTTCTAAACCTTATAATATAAGGTGTTGAACATGTCTGCCCGTGTAGGTCGTAATTTAGCACTCCTAAAAATCATGGTCACAGCTATCCCCCAACAAAGAAAGGCAATCCTTTGTTCAGCTTCGGACATCTTAGTGAAAAAAATCGCCCCAAACACCCTAAAAGGTAATGTCCCTATATCAAAGAGGCATTTCCGTGTGCTGACGAAGCGCAACCTTATCAAAAAGCTTAGTAATAAAAGGGCCTCCCTTGTTTCTAAGAAAAAACTTGTAAAACAGTTGGGCGGCTTTGTAGGAGCGCTTCTGGGCATAGCGATTCCTTTAATTACAATCCTCCTAACCAGGAACTAATGGATCATGCCCAAAAGATGTACTTGGTACCGCGCCAACAACTGGAACAGTTGGGCCCTTCTACGAGCACCGCTTGGGATATACAAAAAAATGAAACACTGCACCTAGATGCCAAAATTAAAAACATTTTAAACCGGACTTATTTAAAACCTCACGACAAAGCCGATCTTTACTCCAGAATTCTTCAAAACTTTCTACATTATTACAAGCAATGGCAGTCAGAAGAATATACACTGACTCTATATACCGCCGGCTCTTATCCACCACCCCCAGCCCTCGCCGCTCCTCAGGCTCACCAGCCCCCACAGCCGTTGGTCCCATCACCACTTCCCACAGACGTCTTTGTTGAAGAACTTTTAAAAAATATAAGTCAGAGGTACAGAGGTGCAGCGCAAATGTTACCGAGCACCATGGCTGCTTCTACAGATCTAACCTGTTGGAATGAACGGGGTGAATCCCTCTACAAAGGGCAAGCAGTTGCTGGGTCTCATGTGTACGACCTCATCATAGGTTTCATACACCCCAAAGCCCTACCGCTCCAGAAAGTGCCTAGAGGTTGGGACCAGTTTCTACAGGCTGCTGCAGAACTCAACATTCCTTCTACGCTTGTTGGTAATACCGAACACCGTAGGCTTGTTGAAATTTTGAAAGATCCTAATTACAGCCCCCAAGTACACCATCAGCGCTTGTTTTGAAACCAACGTCTACCCCCAACCAACCCCCTCATGGAGCACTGCACCCCTACCTTCGTTGTTGTCAAAAACAAATCGTGGTTACAGGTGTGATACTTGTGATCCTCTGTATTTTTTTTACAATGTCTGTGTGCTTAGTTTTTCAACCATTAATATATTGGTTGTTTTTCTTTCAGCATTTATTTTCATTTGTATGCTTGGATACTTATTGTGTGTACTGAAATTATGTGTAATAAACACTTTTTTAACTGTTTCATCACTCTTATGTCATTTTTTTACATTTTTTTTAATGTGTGTCTTGGCGGCTGAATAAAAATGTATAGGCCGGCATTGAGCTTAAATTCTTTTATTGCAGACATCAACCGTTACATGTACATATGCATTACAAGGCCTTACACTTTTAACAAATGCCATATTCTGTTTCAACAGAGCGCATCATTGCCTGCGTGTTTTCTTTTACATATTTCACAACAATACTATCATTGTTTACTGGATCGTTCAAATAAAAAATTTAGAAAATTTCTAAACGTCATACCCTCAGACATTTTACTAATAAAATATATACAGTACTTCCCACATGTGATGGCTAGAGGATCCTGCACCCGCATCTTGTCACACTTAACCCTAACATCAGCTTTCTTTAGATACTTGAATACATGTTTTGTGTAGATGCTATGCTCCAGGAAAGCTGCTGAACTGTCAAACACTGTAACCTTGTTGTTATCCAAAAACATTTCCACCCAGTGTGTTTCACCCTTGTAATGTGGATCTGTGTTAAAGATTAGTAATCTAGGTTTTTCTACACCCATTTCCATGGGTAGCCCATCGCCTGGGAAAACATCTAAAAAGTATTTCTTCGCATATTTATGTCTGCTCAAAAACTCACGTATCTGTACAGTGTCCATTGTACAATGCTTTAAAGATAGTCAAACATAATCTACAGCGCGTTGTTGACTTGAATGACACTGTCAACACCACAAATACAACCATGTTCACATTGGTAGCCAGGGGTTAACTAAAACGTATTTCAGCTTTGAAATTTTCAATTTTTGGGGGGATTATAGTGATCCCTGTCTTCCATGTCGGGCGTCAGATCAAAAGCAAAAAGGTTGTAACCGGCCCCATACCCTTCTCTTAATAAGATGGCTCCTGAGTCCCTCAGATGTTTTCCTGTTATCAACACCAGGCATAGATTCCTGGATAAAATAGGATGTTCCAAAGCTCAGCGTTTACAGCTTTGCAGGAAACACAGCACCCTCATGTACCAGCGCTGCGCAGCTGATGTCGTAGTGTTTAAAATTTAATGGGTTTGAGGTATACAGCCCACTAAAAGCTGTGTTGTCCACAAACCCTATCATAATAAGTTTCAGTAGTTGACCCAGAAATAAATGTTGCTGTTGGGTTAAGCGGGTACCTGTGAGTATGCTGAATATCTTCAGAGCCACTATTTCCATGGCGTACTTGGCGTTTGATAGCTGTAGGGCCTCTGCCTGAGCCAGTCTGACACTTGGTGACACTTTCACTCTCTTTACAAACAAACTGGCCGACAGTATAACAAGTTTATACTGTTCCGCATCCCCACTGATGAGACAGAATGAGTCCTTGTTGCGGGTTAGTTTGATCTTAAGATTTATACCATTGACTAGTAGCTTATCTTGGTAGAAGAGGTCTGAATGTCTGCGTCCTAGGAGGTCAAACTATCTACTGCATGCAGCAAAGTTTGCTCTTTTTACAAAACCCTGATTGTGTCCATCCACCACCGTAACTTCGAAATGACATAAGTATCTTTGTAGACAAGTCCTGCTGAAAGCTAAGTGTCCAGGGCATCACAGCTGTAATTCAGAATACTCTCAATGTATGCCCCATACGCGTACATGTTATCATTCTGCATGATAAGTCGATCCCCAATGGTGATGTCCACCTGATTAAACAAGGTAGCTATAGGATAAGTGATCGTCGCCACTTTAGCGTTGTTCACTATGTTGGAACCATCTATTTTTACAATTTTACAGATGAGTGTACCAGGGTATTGTTGAGATCCAAATACATATCCATGGACCCTGACACATAAAACTCAATCGGCACCAAAGGCGTTAAAGCGGCTAGCGGTGATACCTCCATGAAAAAACTGTTTTCGATGCTAGTCTGCATGGCTTTTGGAGAAAACAGGTCTAACTCCGATTTAGCTCATTCACCCGATGCACAATGGACGAAGGCCATGTTTGCAGAATGTTGTTTTAAAAAAAATATATTTACGTTAGCGCCCCTTCTCTTTCTCTTCTTCGTAGCTCTCTTCTGGCTTACGGATCTTCGTTTGTGAGCACTTTTTGAAGATGAGCATCTTTTTTATAGGGGGCAGGCAGGCCCCTGCGTTTTGAAACACCACGCTTCCTTTTAACGTGTGTGTGTGACTTGTACACCAACCCGCTCCTTCTTAAGGTTATTTATTCATATGTTCAACAACCGCAGACATCCCGGAACCCACAACATCCTGCGCAGTATTTGTAGCAGCTGCTTTTATGTGTGGTTTTGCAATTTCATAGCCTCTTCTCAATAACGGCATAGCTCTTCTAAACAAACTACTGAAGAATCCTCCCAGCCCTGCCCCGTACATAACCGGGGCCCCTTGAAAGTACGCCGGTGGGGCTTCTTATCCAGCCTGGTTTCTGTAATAATTCCTATACATAGAGGGGTCGCCGTATGTTTTCATAATCACCATGATGACTTGTTAATAGTTGCTCTCGCGTCGCAGTCTTAAATGAAGCTTAACAATAACTTTCCCCTATTTAAAAGACACTAGCTCGACCTGATCATCATAGATCATGATTGTTATGGTATCAAAATGGTTTTTAGAAATTGATACATAGTCTGGTTTGTTGTATTGGATATTAACCACTGTGTTATTTTCACCCTTTACCTGGACCCATCTCAGCAATGGTGAATAACTATCCCAATCCTCTGGGACTTTACGATATCGCTATACACATAGAGTGTATAGAAAACACAATGAATATTGGGGCATGAATGGTCCAGTTCTACATGACTTCTGATATGCTGCACTGTTCCTAAAAATCTTTTTAGTTTACCCAAACAGTTAAACACAGCCTCGCTATTTGGAGCTTGAAGAAACACCTTCCGTCTAACGTTATCTAACGCTAACTGCATATTTGCACATGACTCAATGTTGGCTATGGTGTTGTTGATGGCTGCGACCACCCATGCCATTGAAGGGTAATAGCTGTGAGAAAACCCCGTATGGATGGTCATAGCTTCCTGAGAACGCTTTATATTCAATACGGCATTGTACATTGAAAACATGTTCCACGTTCTGGGGTATTGGATTTCTGTTAGGGCTGCCTCCCAATCACCTTTGAGGTCTACGTGTTTAGCCAATTTCACTGTATAATTAGAGATTCTATTGTCAGGGAACATGTACTTTTAGGCGTTGGATGGCAATGTGATAACAAATGGCGCTGTATCCATCTCTGTGTCTGTAGCGACCGTGCTGTACTCACAGAACCTTCGAGGAACAGGCCAGTACCCAACTGTTACATTTCTCAAGCCACCCCCGCCATTTGGCAAAAACCTGGTGGTTAGCGTGCTACCTTTCCTTTTCAGAATCTTTTCAACCCTGTACACCCTGTGCGAGTCATTAGGTACCTTCTGTAGCTCCTCCTTGTAAAAGACACCAACATCTTTTCCCCATCATAGTCCTTTAGCCTGTAAATATACACAACCTCTTTAAGCTCCACACTTTCCACTATACATATCTTGTCACTAAAAGTCTGTTGGTAACTCTTCGTAAAGACCCCTTTTAATTTTGAAACCCTAACATGGTCGCCTTCTTTTAAAAGTGTATCCAGTTCCCATACACCGTTCGCCACACCTTTAACAAGTTAACTGATGTTACATTTACGGGTGCCATTTTGATGGTTCTGTGGTAAGTGGCGTTATAAGTGTCTATAAAAGCCTGTGGAACATCCACGTATCTGTAAGTGTTATGGGCCGTAAAATATCTCCACATCTTAGACTTTAAGGTTCTGTTGAAACATTCTATAACGGCCGCTTTTACCTCAGTGTGCGTTACAAAATGTTAAGCATAGTGTTGATTTAGTCATTTCTGAAATGTTTGGTTAAAAAAACTATTTTCCAACATCTGTTTGTAGTTTCTGAGGTGTTCGTCCTTTCCTGAAGATGGCTTTTGAGGCATCGGTCACACTGCTCCCACTTTTATCGAATAAGGCTTTTGCATATGTATACTTAGATAAGACATCAATGACCGCTAATATATATCGAGCACCGTTATTGTGTTTTGCTAAATCTTGAAGACTGATTATGTCCGCCTGCCATTGATAATCTACTTGAGCGTTAACGATTGTAGGTCTTCTCTTAAACCGTTCCCGGCTGGTTTATGGAGTGAATACGCCTCTTCCCCTGATAACCATGTCTTCACATGGGCTCTTTTTACCGGCTCATTTTCAACTAGTAATAAAGCTTCCTTAACTCCCCATCACTGGACTCGTTATCAGCTGTTACAATCCTTCAAATGAAAGACAACTGCTTTGCGTGAGACCATTTTATTAAAAATAAAGAATATTAGCAAGGCATAAACACAACATACTTTACAGTTTCTAGCTATTGGTCTTATGGGAGGCATTGCCATACAACATATTGACTTTTTACTAGGTGTACATAGTATGACACATGTTACATACATTACTAAGACCTCACCGCTACTCGGGTCTCAGCGTCACCAGTTTTGCTATTTTTATAGAAATACACTCAATAGCTCTATACACAACATCCCTCTCACCCCGCCTATAACTTTGCACACTCAGGATACTGACAGCATTCATAAGCTTGTACAGTTCTAGGCCTGACAATACCAAACCCTTATTTGTGAAATAATCATCCATCAGAAGATCAAAATCTGTGCGTAACGCTGTAATTGGCAAAAGTCTTAACTTGCGCATTCACCCTTTGTACACACTCCAGTATTTATCCTCTGTAGGCATCTATGAGTTGATACAACATCTGTTTATATATTCAGGAATGTCGCACAGCCCCGTAGTTGACGGCTCAGAAATGTTCAGATACTGCAGTTACAGGGTGTATTTCAGCTATTCTTTCTATAAGCAGCGCATATACCATTCTGGCAATGCATATGTATCCAGGGTGTAACTCATAGACATCTTGCACAGCAACACTCTGATTCTCGTCCTAAAAGTGAGTAAGTATGTAGTGTTAAATAAGAGTTATGGCCCGCTACCCTCTACCTTTTTTTTATTTTTTTATACAACCGCCATGGGGCTAGAGACCCCATTCTTCTATTTTTATAATAAATAGCATACATTTGTCTTTCTATGACCCTTTCTATCAACCTTTTGTCAAAATTGGTACACATCCTCTGCATACATTCGAGTTTTGAGCAGGGCTCGCCCGCGTATCAGATCTCATTGATCACTGCTGCCAAGACCTTACTCATATCAGCATGGACATATTTCTTCACAACGGTCAACCTGTATACAACCCTTAACAACTTATATACCTTGTGTGGGTGTAACCTACTACCTATATGTTGAGTTGTTCTTGCTGTGTACGACTTGTATAGATACTTGTGAGCCCCCTGCTGTGGTTCGTTAATTTTATGCCCATAGCAGAGGTAATAGTCACTTTTAACACATGTATTCACAACAGTGGCCGTAAAACCTTTAACAGGTCATAGGTGTCATAGGATACGCCCAGAGTTACCTTTTCAAAATCTGTGCTATTGTAGGTGCAAACACATTTCTTACATGGCTCTTTGTTCTGACTTGTAATACTTTCAGACTGTCTTGAACAGCATAAGCAGTAAAAATTTACGTTGTTAACCTTTGGGGCAGACCCCTCTAACGCATTTCTTTTGTGGATGTTTTCTAGGGATCAAACAGAAAGAAAAGACAAACTATTAGTTAAAAGTATGATACCAGTGTATACACGATAAGTGTCAACAGCATTTTTTTTTTTTTAATTACCTCATCATTTTCGCTACACTTTGGGGCTGCTCTGAAATCTTGCGAGTCGTATAGGTCCATTGGTATATAAGCAGCTTCGGAGTTTACACTTGACGCCTGTACGATGACTGCCTTAGGATCAGGGTCCTCCTGAAAACTCATATCTTCATAGATCGGCGAATTCAGTGGTGCTACACCTTCTTCATCATCTTCTGTGTCGATGAAGTGGAGTCCATCACTTTATTCATCTCTCGAAGCATCGCTGCCGTTGCTGTCCACCTTAATAGGGAATATCAGTTGTGGCAAATCCTGGAGGCTTAACTTTTCAAGCCAATGGCAATGTTCCTCTTGAAATCCGGTTACGTCGGAACCCCCATCTTTAGGGGCCGCGGGCTGTGCATTCTCATCCAGCACCGAAGGTGTTAGGGTATGCTAATATCTATTGATAGAGTTCTGGGCCCCTGAGGAGGCGGCTTTTCTAGTGAGAGGATTGTATCTCTTCATAATGGCTTGACAACCTATTTCAGCTATGGTTCCCAGTTTGGCATGCCGCTCTAGCCGGCTCTTTATATGTATTAAGTGGTTCAAAAAGGGCATACTCCTCTACATCACATAGCGGTCACATGCTCTCCTTGATGTCTCTGATACTTTGGGGGGTTACACATAATGCTAACCATGTGTCATGACCAGAATCGGGGTGCACACCAGCAGGGCCCCCGTTTTACACAGCCCATTGACCTAGACACAGGGGCTAGGACCCTGGCACATGACTAACACGTGACCTCATGATGTCACAACCCACGTGACACCCCTACACCTACGTCAGTTCCGGGGCAGGCTCTCAGGGTCACCAGAAGTCCCAGTAACTGATGTGACCTGATTTCCGAGGGGGCGGGACAACTGACACTTTCCAGTTGATGAGGAAAGGACTTTCTACATACTACTAGGGTGAAGGTGAAAGCATTTGTGATGAAACTGTTGTATGTAACAGTCAAAAACCTTTATAAAACTATGCTCATGAAAAAGCTCTTAATTGAGCAGGATCGAGAGAACAAGCTAATACTGGCAAAACCAATAAGTCTCAATTTTAAAAAGGCCAAGTTACTGACTTTGTCAATGCTTTTCTAGCACTGGCATGGGAATGCTATTCTTTCTTTCAGCAAGTCTGGGTGAAATGGGGCGGAGCGGCTCAAACACAGCCTGTATGCAATCTTGGAAAAAGGGGGTGAGAGCAAGGAAATACATGAACCCCCATGTAGTGCTCAACAATAATCTGAGTTCCTTCAAGTATGCCGTGGAGCGATGCAATTCATACAGTCACAACATTGAGACCAAAATGCCCCTGGATGGGTGGAACACAAAATCAGGGGAAAAAATCCATCAAAGCAAGAGCAGACAACTGAGATGGACAAAAAAGACTTAAAGTCATGAGCTCATCCAAAGACCACTCAAAGCACATATTTTACTATATGTTATGCATTGGAAACAGTAGGTCTACCTACAGACAGTGCAAGCTGCCTGTAGGTGAAGTCTAAAAAGGGTAGTAATTGTTGCCATTCTTGAAACACTTGGCACTAAGGGAATCTATCCCATGAAATTCTAGATATTTGAATCCTTGTTGTCTTGAACTTACCGCTGTGCATGTGCTTTAATTATCCCTCAAGTTAGAAGCACTGACTTCCACAAGAACTACCCTTAAAATGGAAACAGGACTGGCCATATGTTTCACCCTGAAAGGCAAACATAATAGACACAGGTTTGGCACCTGGAACTGAGAATTTGTTTTTTTAAATGGGCAGATCTGCCCAACTCGATTCACTGAAGTGGAGACCCATAGTTGCTTTAAAAGTATTTTTTCCCTGTAGATTAAAACGTGGAAATGATTTCCTGCCAACTAAAATAGTAAAAGAGGACTAACTAAAAGTGTTCTGAGATGCTGAAGATCTAAATAATCTGTGCAGTTCTGGAGAAGCATACCACAGAAACACAGAATAGAAAACGTCTAGAGCAGGAAAACAAGTATTCTCAGTTAATGTTCTGTGGTATCATCAGGTTTACGCTCGCCTTTGCTTTGTTGTGCTTAATGGGACACTTTTAGGTCTTCTGAAATGAATTATCCCAGCGACTCAAAAAGTTTAATTGGTATCCACCTATTATCCTTTGATACCCCCAAGTCAGGAGGATGGTCCCTCATTGAATTTTCTCCTGAGTTGAGATTTCAGCAGAAGGTTTATCCATATTCAAGGAAATCGAGCTAACTTTATGACCTTATGAAAACGTCTGTGTATTCATAGCATTTCTTAAATGTAATTCCTTGAGCATTTCTAAAAGAAACAGAGCATGTACATTCCAAAATGTTCTATGTGATAATAAAGCTGTAGAATGAATACAATAGGCAGCAGGAGTAGTGGAAAGTGAAAAGTGATGTGCATGAAACTAAAATTCCCACAGAAGAAAGCATTTTTTCCCCCTGGAGCAAACCCTTCCCCAGGCCTAGACACACACTAAATCTGGGGGTGATCTGTTCCCTTCCCCATCCTAAAAGGGGAGTTACTTCAGCCCTTGGACGGAGTAACTTTCTGACCATCTGCAGCATAGGAAGAGCTGGGCTCCAAGTTTGTGAATGCCAGGGGCAGCCCGCCACTATTACCGAGGAGCTTCGCACCACTGCTGAAAGGCAGAAAAATAAAATGATAATAAAAGTACATTATTATCATTTTATTTTTCTTCTTACGGAGGGTGGCGTGGGGCCAGCAATCCCCACATCACCAGAGAGGAGAAATAGTGGTGGTGTGCTCTAACGGGCATATTTAAGAGCCCCTAGTGCTCCCTTGCTCTACATTAGCGTCATTTTTTTGCGCTAATGTGGCTCAACGAGGCCAAAATCGCTAACCATATTTACAAAGTGGTGCAATGCATGCATTGTGCCACTTTGTAAACCCTACTGCCACATTATGCCTACGCCAGGCATAATGTATGCAAGTTGGGTATTCCCCCGTTACGGGGGGGCTGAATAATGGTGCAAAGAAATCTAAAAGATTTATTTGCATCATTTTTATCTGCATTTTTAACGCCTGCTCAGTACAGGCATTACAATGAGGCTCCCGTTGTTTTCAATGGGCCTCTGGGTTCTTTGCAGAATTAGCGTAAACATTTTTTACACTAATCCTGCAAAGCTACAAACTAGCGTAAAAAATGTTGACACTAGTTCCCTGACTACCGCCACGTTGCGCCATATGTTAAATATGGCGCTCACATAATGGCGCTAGGAGGGCTCTAATGGGCGCAAGGAAAGTGGCGCTGCACTAGGTACGGAGACACTTTTCTTAAATCTGCCCCTAAGGGCGCATGTCTGTTTGACCGTCTGTCTGAGGCTGGCCAAACTGACACGTGCACTTAGAACTCTCCACCCCTTTACAGTCCGGTAGAGACCAAGCGGCAGGCTCCCACTCCCTCCCTGAGTGGCATTTCAGCCCAGTCTGGCCAATCCTGGAGCATCTCTCATGCTCTGTAACAGCATGAGAGAAGCATCTGGATTGGGTAGGGAGGGGAGCAGAGGAGTACCGAGGCAACATGAACACCGACGCAGCGTCCGGTAGCACAGGTACGTTTTTTTTTTTTATGTATTATTCCTCCCCACCTCCGCACTCTCTCCCTCCCTGCCACCCACTGCTCCGCACGCTGCCCCTCCGGCCGTCCCTGGCAGGGCCGCCACTGGTGAATGCCCGCAGATGTTCATGTTTGTGAATAATGCCCTTAACTGGAACTGATAGGAAGAGGTGATGATTTCCAGAGAAGTAAGAAGTTTCTTGGTGCTGTGGACGAGTAATAGCGAGCATTCCCTGTTTTAACGCCTTGAGCATTAAACATGGTTATGTGCTGTAACAGGAATCAGTAACATGTTAGGGAGAATGGAAAGAAAATGAGGTTTCATTGGCAGAGCCGCAGTAAATGCATTACTTGGCATTTACACAGAGAGTTGTCTTCTAAAATGCGCGGTGGTTCTACAGTTCAAATTCAAATAATCAGCAGCAAATGTTCTTTATTTGTTATCCCAGTGAATAGGCATCTCATTCTGTTGTAAACGATAAGATAACCACATTCAGAAAACTACTCAGCGAGAGGGCGTGAAATCAAAACCTGCAAGTCTTGGGAACCAGCCAAAGTTTGATAGTTTTCAGTAACGCAAGCATCGAAAGCGTTAACTCTGCTAGGCTTATCTGAAGAAGAAAAAAGGTTTTAAAAAATCAATAATCCGGAGCTGAAGATTTGTGGCCCACTTTAGTATTGCCTGTGAGAAACGGACCGTTGACCTCTGCTGAAGTTAATATTTAACATGTTCATTTTACTGTATTAGCACGGGATTTTAGCTTAATCAACTCACAGGTCACAAAGTACCTTTGTGTCATGCCCATAAATGAGGGGACGCGCACCTCGCGGTTCCTGTCGTGGGATCACATGAACAGCGCATTCGAGGTGACTGAAAGTGCAGAGGACGCAGGGGCGAAGCCACCAACGGACGACGGGCACAGCGTCGCTGACCCTATGGCTGCCTTTATATTTCTCACGAGGTCCAGAAACGTTTAAAGATATAGGGACAGATGTACGAAAGGATTTTACCCATTCTGTGTCCATGGGAAAATGCTTTCGTACATATGGGCCATAATTACTGAAATCGAGGGCTGATAAGATGGCCGTAGCAATGCTTGCGTAGCGCTGATAAAAAGCCTCAGGAAGCCACGAGTGGAAAGTGAGCTCAATGAAATATACTGCGCAATAAACACCACACTTGTGGCGAACGCAAAATAATGTTTCCCCCAGCAGAATGCAATGAGGGGACTCTGAGTCTTCCATATCTCACATATGTTCATTGAACCTGGCCTGAATGGAAGGGCAGAAGTGTTCGAGGGGAGGGACTGAAAGGGTGGGGGTCCCTGTGCACCGTGGGGCCTGCGCGTGTGTTACACTCCCGCACGACCCGCCACCTTGCAGGGTGGGATGATTCAAACCGACCATTAGAACCTTGGTGGCAGGGCCACAAAAAGAGTCCAAAAGGAAGGAGGCCAAGGAGAAGAGATAAGAGCAAGAGGGAGAGACTTTTGAAAAGAGGTATTTGGTGAGGGGACAAAAAAAAAAAAAAATCATATGGCTCTTCTTTAAATTCACGTAAATTCGAGTGTAGCCAGCGAGAACGCTTGGATAGCCTCGCAGAGCAGTTTAATAAATTCCAGTTCAAGATGTTTTGCAATGTATTCTTTTAATCAAGGAATTTAAAACAGCCTTTTTAACATTCCACTTTGATAATATCAAAACTTAACTCCAACATTACAACGAGGGGTTGTAGCTTTAGGAGGTGTTATGGAGACTAGGGCGCATAGCACACAGTGTCACTAAATGACTTGTATATGGCCGGTCTGATGACAGGACAGGTGAACAGCATGACAGTTTTACAAAACACGTCATGAGTTCTGAATGGGCACAGGTTGCAGTGGTGGCATCAGGGCATGTCCCCAGCTCGCCGGGGACGCCCTTCCCATGATGGAGAGAGCTTGAGCCTGGACCTTCAGCACAGGGGGCAGGTTTAGGACATTCCCATACACGTCCACACACGGTGATAGGAATGGTTTGTTGTTCCTATCTTTCAGAGTGTTTACTTCTCTTAATGTTGTTATATATTTTCAGTGATATTTGCATTGCGCACGTCTGTCGACTATATGTGTTCCAGTAATATTCAGATGGCCCCTAACTAAATTGATCTGAAATGGGCGCCTCTTTGCCTTCAACGACCCCTGCCGGTTAGTTAGTGTTAATGTATTATTGCACTGGGCGATCAATGCAAATGTTGTTGCAAAATAGCACAACTTTTATGTAATCTGGAACCAGGGCTCACACAATAGACTGCATTCCCAGAACGTGCTAGGTGCCATGCACTTGTTGCTTATTCTTCACGACTATAACTTCATCTCTTGTCTTTAAGACAGACAGCTCGTAACAAATTATCATAAAAGGATCCCTGTTTTAAAATCCCACACCTCGCCTGGGATTTTGCAGGTTCTTTAGGATCATACTTCCGCCCACTGCTGCATATGCCTTGCTGGTGGCTATCCATTGAGCTAACTGTGCTCTAAGCTTAGAAACAAACTACTACTCAACCATCATCAACAAGACAATGATCTTCACTGTAAGAAATCACTTAAAATGTTTCTTTTTTGCCAATGCCTGTTTGGGGTGACTCTGTACCCTGCTTTACCACTTCTGGCTGGCCGTGGCAGTACTTGCTAGAGCCACGATGCTCTTTCAGTGGCCAAGATCTTTATACATGAACTAATAGTGAAAACAAATTTAACCAACCGCAGACAAGCACATAAACCCACCAACCACCTTATGCTACTGTAAGGGTATCAAATCCAGCAGATGTACAGAGAGACTTTACCCTTCAGCTAGGTGACAGTAAAATGATGGACCACCTGATATGTGCAGGTCTAGTTTTTTAAAAGGTCTATAAAGCCCAACTTGCCAGAGAGCTTGGAGATTGAATATCAGCATTTACATTTAAGAACTCTGCATCTTGATGTTGGAAAACACAACCTGGGGGAGTCTGGACTCCAGAGTGTAGTGCCATGGGTATCTAGTTAAAGGTTACCCTAAGGCCTCAAGTCCCAATATCATTTGTGCTTTGGTACTCACTGTGGTCAGCATGGGGTATATCTGGTGCTTACTGAAGAGTCAAAGCAGATTATCATTGGTACTAGAGGTAGCATCAGCAGTAATCTTGCAGTCGCTGAGTAAAGATGGAAAGCCGCCCATGGCAGGTAGCAGCATCATGGCTAGACTGGCCAGTAATCTCATTGGGAATTTCCAGAGACTGGAACCACTGCAGACTAGTCTTTGACGGCCCATGATTGCTTCTGGCAACCCCCTAGGGTTCATGGCAGCAGGCACAACAGGAACATACGGAGAGAAAGAGAGTTATGTTTAGCAACCTGGTTTTATATCCCACAGGAAAATATTTTATGGATTACCTATTCCCTGCCTGACTACGAAATTTAGAAGAGAACTCGACCATGAAATCACTTAGGAGGAAATAGCCAAAGCTGTTAAGTGAATGACGTTAGGAAGGTACTTCTCCCTAATATCGTTGTAAAATACCCTGCTGCACTAATACAATTAAACACTATTATGATACCGTTACCATTGTGGAACATAATATTATAGGTAAGAATATCTTAACCTTTTTACTTTGCTGAAAATATCAAAATATTTAATATACTTGTATGTAATTTTATAGTATATATAATGGCTGATTTTAATGTTTTTTGTAATGTTTTGTTATTGTTACAGGTAAGTTTGATTATACTTGGTGAATTAGATTAGTATTTACTGTAAATAATTAATTTGTCTAGTGGAATGTTTGTGTATTTCTCTAATGTATCAAATGTACTATTTTTAATAATTATTATTTTAGTGTAATGTTGCCTGTATTTTAGATTTCATATATTTTAACACTTTTTTGAAGGCCCATGGCCTTCTCTGGCAACTCCCAGGGTGCATTTCAGGAGTTACAACGGTGGTTTGATCAGAGAGAGAAAGATAGGCGTGTTTAGCAACCCGGTGTTAGATTAAGCAGAGCATTTGCAAAACGCATTCAGATGAGCAACAGTGGGATGTTTAACAACACCAAGACATTAAAGCCTGTAGCCAATACCATTTAAACAACGCTCTTCAACTATTGCCGCCAATAGCCTGACAAATTAAGCAGCACCAGCACCCTAAAACAATATAGCAGTATAGGAATACATATTGACAACACACAGGCATGTGATATGATTTCAGCAACCTTGACACATTCTGGTAGCAATTGTTATATTATTCAATTATCTGGCATAGAAGTTCTGATCAATTAAACATAAGCATTTGTAGCTGATGTCAAGGGCAATGGTAGGTCATGCTGGTCCATCTAAGATGAGGCACAGATGGCCTATTAAAATAATGTAATCCTACATACTTTCCGTAATTTAATTATGGAATTCACATCCAGCTTGGCATCAAAAGAGAAGCACATGGTTTCTTAGAGATCTGAATCTCTACTCTTTTCACTAAAAAGGTCTGATACCCGGAGCCGAGCCCAGCTTACAGTTGGAAAGGTCAGAGTTGAAAATCTTCCGCTCCATTTTGGACACATTCAGCACCAGTCAGCAATTCCTCAGACAGGGCTTGATTAGGCCTTGCTGCCTGTTCAACTCCACAGAGTCTCTGATGAAATCACCTATCAGAGGGGAGAACAGCTGAGAGTTGTCAGTGTATATGTGGAATCCTCTGCGCCCACAAATCCTCCAGACGCTCATGCAGCAGTTGCATATTTGCTACAGATTTGGGTCAGGTAAACTCTGTGGCATCTCAAAAGTTATAAAGGACCACAATGCTAATAGGTCCCCGACTGTAATCTATGTTCTTCGTAGGTCTTTGTCGACAGTCAATGATATAGACCACTCTGACCAGATGGTCCCACAGAATTCCAGGACCAGTGGTTCCAAAAGCAGGTAACTGACCCAGCAGCCGCAAAGGAAGACCAGACCCTTGTTGCCCAGCTACAGCAACTGTTCCACCACATCCAGTAACTTAAATGAGCGTGTCTTTCAGGGCAAAAACTTGACTACTTGTCTCCAAATGCACGTGGGGTGCAAGATGTTGAAACAAGTGTAAGGACACCACCCTCTCCAGAAACCTGCCAAGGATGCATTGCCAGGTAATGAATGGCAGATGGGCGGGGCCAAGAAATATAAGTGGGTTTTTTTCACTGGGGAAGTGATGTGGGTCTGCTTCAGTCACATAGTATTAGATTTTCTAAAAACTATTGATAATTAATTGTCGCAACGTTGGCAGCCACCAATCACACATATTAAGTGATAAAAAAGAAGAGCAAAGATCACCCAGGCCGCTGGTGACAATCATGCCTTGTATGATTTATTGAACGAGTCCATTGATGCAGGCGATAGTGTGAAGGTGGTACACGGATCCCTCCTTTCACCAGTCACGCTACCCATCCCAGCGACAATATCAAGAAGTGGTTTCCTGAACTCGCTGGGAAGGGCCCGAATAATCGATCTAACGTTAGTAATCTTGTCCAGAAAAGAATCTTGTGCATGGCTTTGGGCAGAAGGGCTGCTCTTTCATCTGGCAAGCCATTACTGCCAACTTCTTTTAGACACCAATCTTTTCTTGGAGTGACTGTCTGTCGAGACGATTCTTTATGAATAGTAGTTTTTTTGTTTTTCCTCTCTGTTGGAACTCAACAAACAAAGAGTTAACAAAGATAACAAAGAGTTATCTGACTATATAAGCTGGAGCCCGACTTCACTCCTCAACTGTGGCCAAGAGCTGATTGCATTTATCTCTTGCTGCTTTCCTTTGTTTACCTTAAAAATCTGTAACACCATTTCTGGCGAAAGGAAAGACTTCTAACTTCTCCTGAAGAAGTTTAAGAGATTGACCTTCTTTATTAAGATCTGGTAAAAACTCGTTTTAATAGTGCACAAGAGTCTCAACCAGAAAATCCGGGGTGAGTGGATTATTCAGGCCTTTAAAGAGGGGATTAATTTCAGCTGAAGTCAGATGTTCAAGCTTCCTGCTGAATCCAGGGGTCTCTGCTGTACTAGCTTTGAAACCTTTTGGGAGCTTTCAACATAACAAGAGATCTTTCCATATCAGAGCAGGAAAAGGAAGATTGTTAGAGGACAGGATGCAGATATTTAGTGGCATAGGAAAACAGCTGTCATTATATCGCCTATCCCAATATTTGAAACTATTTTTTATAGTTTTATAGGTTTATTTCTACCCGGCACATGGTTACATGAAGGGCATTTTATTATTTTGGGCACAGTGTATATATAATTCATGCACCATTTCAGCAGCTGCACCAGTATTTGTTTGCAGAGCATCCAAAGTTTCTATAAGACTCACAATGTTTTGATGGACTTGGTCGGAATCCCTTTCAGAGAGTCACAGGGCATGCAGGAGCTAGAGGGTCCAACCATCGTGGGTGAGGCCTTTTTCTCCTCAAGTCCCTGAGCCTGGCTTTCTGTGAGTTCTGAGCAGATGGGCCAAGTACCCTTTCAGCACTTGACTCTCAGTCGCAACAGTGAATGATTTTCCAGTCAAATACTTGTTTTTATGAAAAAAGGAGTATTTATATAGAACCACAAAGTAAAATACGGCATACACAAACAATACACTCAGCCCCTGAGGTTTGGGCTCTAGTGTTTGCAATACATGTCCCTGAGTCCCACTTCCCTCTCACTATTGGTAATGTTTACTCCTCATTCACTATGGGCGACATTCAGGTTAAGCACCACTAGCAGTCACAGTCTCAGGAGTCCCACTTTGACTCTTATAAAAGTCAAAAGTGTTCCAGCAGCTGAAGCACAATGCGACAGAACAACTTCCCCTGGGGCCTTCCGGCACTGGGATCAGCCTTACCTGTTCCTGCAGGGGTCGTGCTACTAGAGTTCCTGGGAGCGTTTCTCTTGGACATTGTGTAGGGCTACAGGGGCTGCTGATGGTGAGTAGCATTAAAGGCTCTGCAAAAGCAGCGGCTGGATGTACACTGTGAGACAGTAAATTCCTCTGATCTTCCTCACAGGTGGGTGGCAGACAGTTGTTCAGGTTCTGATCCTCAGTCAGTGCTCAGGCACACTCAGGTCATCACGTCATCCTGTACTCTTGACAACCACTGAACCAGGATTTTCACAGTGGTCCCCTCTGGCATATGGGGTCATCGACCTTACCTTACACACGGGAATCAGCCTGATTGGAATAGCAGTTATTTCCTCCTCACAGCACCCACTTGCTGGATACAAGGTTGCTGACCTCACTCACGGGCTGAAACCGTTATGGTGAACCTTCTGGCATACAGGGATGCTGACTTCACTTAGCACACGGGCTATGGCCTGATGTGTGAAACCACAGCTAACTTAATGTTGGCCCCTTCTGGCATACGTGGTTGTTGACTGGGAACTGCACAGGGCGATGGTCTGATCGGTGCAACAGCTGTCTCCTCATAACTAGCTACAGGGATCCACTCGCCAGGTGCTCCCACTGGACCTTGCTCCCTCCGAGCACCCTCCTCTTCCTCACAGGACCAACTGGTCTTGGCAGGCAAGCATGGGTGCTCCTGGATCCAGGGTCAGGTGGTCTTAGATTTCCCCGGGGGATGTCCTTCTACCCTGCAGGGAGAATGGCAGGCCTTTGACCCCAGTCCTGGTCACAGGCAGAAGTCTTTCTGAGCTTCTCCTTCTCAAACAGCCCAATTGACTGCTTGGCAGTTTATTGGGGACACAAGCTCCCCTTCTTTTAGTCCATTTCCAGGCACCAAATATGATTTAGGGTCTGAGTCCATGAAGTTTTATCTTGGGGTCTTCTTCCTTTTGAAGTGCCCACTCCTCTGTCCTACCCTTATTCCATAAAGCACCGTCACAACAGAAGCGGCTCTAAATCCGATGGCCTCACAACCCAGTCCACGAGAGTGACTAGAGTTTCACACCTAGATGTCAGCCACAGGGATATGTGCATCTAAAGGTTACCCCAGGGCCTTAGCACTACCTTGTCTTATTCTCCTGTGAGCCCACCCTCTTTCCTGACATGTGCCCATGCCCATTTCCAGTGATCTATTACTGAATTAGAAAGGGCCTTTTGAAGTGTACAGAAGAACCTCGCTCTTCTTTTTCTTCCTCCAGTGTGTGTCCCACCCAGCTCTCAGGAATGCAGAAATCCAAAATTCTGACTGAGAGGACCTCCACATGATCCTCCAGGCAGGTTATCCCAAAATGAAACCCAGAGTCATCCATGTTTTGTAGCATTCACAGAACACATACACAACACATGCATGTACCCACATATGCAGTGTACAGCACTACAGCTCTTGATGTAGGCCAAGGGTGAGTTGAAAACATAGCACTGGAACTTTCTATGAGGGAGCCTGTAGGTCTCACTTCAGTAACACGTTTAAAAAGCCCTGTTCACTCCTATTGATCACTACACTGTATGCTGACACCACCTCACTCGTGCCACTTAACTACTGGCAAAGGCAGTAGCCTTTCACCACTGTGACAGCAGCACTTTCTGTGCCCGTCCAGATCCAACAAGACCGCAATCCATTAGACAGGCCTATGTTATGGTGCACACCCATGATACGTGTTCTCCCACGACAATAAAAAAGAGCACCAGGGATCCAGAAATCGCTGTAGCTGGAGCACTGAGGGCAGGGGTACACGTCCATCACCATTTAATGGTCTTTTCCATTCCCAACAGACATACATGTGCATTTGCTGCTACAGAATAATAATGTTCCTGGGGAAAATGTTAGATTGTAAAGCATTGTAATATTTCATAAGCTGACTTTCAGAATTGAATCTAAAACCTCTCCCCTTGTCAATATACATTTGGAAAATTGTGCTGGAAAATTAACCATTTGGCCTAATTTTATTGAGAAATTGTTTGACCGAGAAACTCCACAGTTGAGCTTCCTTGATGTAACTCTTTAGTTATATAAATCTGGGTTTGGCAGTTCTAACTTATTCAGGGTTTATACTGCCTCCCAGTGTGAACCTTCTCTAATTTTATATGCATTCTTTTTTAGATATTCCATTCAGAACTGTTGTCAATGCTCCAGATAAGTGATTTTCGATAATCTGTATAATAGTAATGCAAACACAGATTTTCCTGGCTGCTATAACTTTTCCTCTGAACCCCTACCTTGAGCTTTATGTTTTTCTTTCCACGCTATTTGGAGAACCTGGGGTCATTACAAAACCTATCACTAAGATCTCACTCTTCCTTGATGGCCTCAAATGATCTCTGACCATCTCCAACCACTCCTTGAGTTTTACCTGCTTCAATTTAGTGAATTTAAATTATTTTCCTACCACAGTGTTTTATTGTCTCATTCCCTGGCAGAGAGTAACTGTGTTTATAGGTGGACAATATTTTTACTTCAAAAATATACATGGTGAGATGGTTTCTAATGTGGTGCTCTACAATATTTAGATAAGCACCGGCAAAGCCAATAGTTTTCATTTTTTAATCGTATTTGCACATAGAGGTATGAAACAAAGAGAGATTTCTGCACACAGACAGAAAAACAGACATCCACAATTACAGAGACCAATATACATTAACGTTGCTGGAAACCAGAGAAACAAAAGTAAATCAAACTGATAATATGATAAACGTCATGAATGTTTGTATTATCCATCCAGTCGCCATCCACTGCATCAATGTATTTGTAACTGTGCATTTACATAGACCAGCATTCTTCCTCTTGTACTGAACCTGTTGACAGATAGGGAGGGACAGTGCTATATTCAATGAAGATGGAGATCCTGCTGTGACTAGAAGGTTGTGTTGAAGGCATAATAAAGTAATGCTTTGCCAATAGAAATACATAAGTACAGCGAGAATGCTGACAGAATATGCATTCCCTTTGCAAAACTGTTATAGTAAACAGGTAAGGGCACTCAGTACGTAAAAATGACACTCCAAAGCTGAGCTGGTATAAATTAAAACATTTGTTAAAAAAATAACAAACACATTTACTTTATTTGTAACAATAATATATATATACTTGTCTAAGTTCATGTACAGACTCCCTATCCCTAATCAACAAAAAAGGAAACCCATGCACACTGACCAACAGGCATACAGGCATTCATCCACACACATGCATCATAGTAACTTTTTCTAATGTCACTCAATACTTATTTATCATGTAGTTTTTTAAAAGAAAAAAGTAGTTATTAAAGCACAATATGTCAGGGGCGTATCATGAATCCAATGAAGATGGCTGCCTGCTAGTGCTGCTCAGTGGCAGTTTAGGAGGGGTGTCGGCCTCCCTGCAGACTATATTATTTTTACCTGACAATTATAGGCATTCTAGATGAGAGAACTTCCCCTGCCTTTGGGACTATGCTTCATTTCCGACAGTAAGCAGTGAAAGACCACAAATTTCATAATCTATGGCATGCGTGCTACATGACTGAAATCGTGCCCACCATTTTATTTTTTGTTTTTCATGCTGGAGCTTCGGTGGCAATTTTAAATTGAGGTTTTCTGCCTCATTTCTTTTGAAATATTGCCCAGTAGAGTTTGCTTTCTATACTATTGACTATTGCTGGCAGCAGAATTTCCTACCCTCATGGAATTTCACTTCTTTCCCTCAGATAGGCACTGAGGGCCTGATTATGACCGCGGCGGGCGCCGCCCGCCATGCGGTTCCCGCTAAATGACCGCACCGCGGTCACAAGACCGCGGCGGCCATTCTGGCTTTCCCGCTGTGCTGGCGGGCGACCGCCAAAAGGCCGCCCGCCAGCACAGCGGGAAAGACCCAGCAACGATGAAGCCGGCTCCGAATGGAGCCGGCGGAGTTGCTGGAGTGCGACGGGTGCAGTAGCACCCGTCGCGAATTTCAGTGTCTGCTAGGCAGACACCGAAATTCTTTTTGGGGCCCACTTACGGGGGCCCCTGCAGTGCCCATGCCATTGGCATGGGCACTGCAGGGGCCCCCAGGGGCCCCGCGGCACCCCCTACCGCCATCCTGTTCCTGGCGGGAGACCCGCCAGGAACAGGATGGCGGTAGGGGGTGTGAGAATCCCCATGGCGGCGGAGCGCGCTCCGCCGCCATGGAGGATTCTCACGGGCAGCGGAAAGTCGGCGGTACACCGCCGACTTTCCGTTTCTGGCCGCGGTCAGAATGCCCAGCGGTGCACCGCCAGCCTGTTGGCGGTGCTACCGCGGTCATTCGCCCTGGCGGTTTTTACCGCCAGGGTTAGAATGACCCCCTGAATGTCTATATATTTTATATAGAGTGACAAGTATGCTAGCTATTTGAAATTGCACCCGCCTCTCTGTTACTCAACATAGTGCTGGACTACTTTAAGTTGCTTTTAAGTTACAGAGGGTCCCTCTCAGGATCTCACTCACTATAACAGTGTTAGAAATGGGGTTCCTCGTTGGCTAGGGTATGCACCTAAGTCAGGCAGAACCCATCCACTCTAGTCAGGGCGAGGGAGTTACATATCCAAGATAATCCCTGCTCACCCCCTTGGTAGCTTGGCACGAGCAGTCAGGCCTATCCTAAAGGCAATGTATAAAGTGTGCTGCACTATCTCAACCTCAAAGGAAACACAACACCCAGTTATATAAAAATAAACTGTATTGTACGCAACATCATTAGGCCAAACACAATATGTCAGTAATACCCTGCTACCCAAGCAGTTGTCAGAACATTACACAGTGCTATTACTCTGCAAAAGCCAGCAGTAGTCACATACCAGGTTAGTGGTTATCTGCAACATAGGCAGCAGTCAGGTAAACATTACTAAAAGAATGTACATGTCATCATACTGTAATAAATGCCCATAAAAGGAACATCAGAAAATACATGGCAAGTCAGGAATGTACACTGTAGCACTCACAGCGCACCAACAATCATCAGAACAGCAAGGTTGCTCATACATGAAAACATATGTCATCGACAAGATAGAAATAGTATCACGAGATGCACCACAAGAATTTGATTACTCTGTAAAAAATGTGACTTCTATGGGTGGCGCTGCAGGCCCAGTAGTAGCATTTAATTTACAGGCCCTGAGTAGAGGGATACCATTGTTTAAGGAACTTACAGATAAATTAAATGTGCCAATTAAGTGTAAGCCAATCATACCAACTTTAGAAGGGAGTGCACCTGCACTTTAGCACTGATCAGCAGTGATAAAGTGCTCAGAGTCCTAGAGCCACCAGCAAGACATAATAAAAAATAGGAGGAAAGAGGCAAAATGTTTGGGGATGACCCTGCAAAAAGGAAAAACGGCCAGGTCCAACAAACACCCTTTATATAACTCTAGACCCTCTCCTATCTAGCGGCTTGTTACTACTACAAATCTCTTCCTTGAGTTAATGGGCAAAACATGGGATTTAAACATAATTTTACTTGGTTTAATACCACAATCGACAGCTCCCATTTTTCTGGATCCTAATCCCTTTTCTATATTACTGCATAACATGGAGGAATCTGAACCTACTAATCAAGTCTTGCATTCCTCAGTCGACGTGTCAGTCAATACGTCAAGTATACTGATTTCTGTCAATGAATCTATATAAAAAATAAATGGTACTCCTGTTCTTTTATCAAACAAGAGGGCAAAAAAAGATCCTTCCTCACCCACTAAGTCTCCTCCTCCTACATCTATGGAACTATTCCTAGAGGAAATATGAGTTCTTAAACCTTATGTGGAGGAAACAAATAGGTGCATTCAGAACCTTGATGATAAATTGTCAGCCATCGACAACAGAGGTACACAAATGGAACAAAGGGTTGAATCAATTCAAGCTACTACTCAACAAGTCACTCTTCTACAAACAGACATTTCCCATCTAAAGAAGCAAGTGAAAGCCTTGAGAACCACAATAGATGGAACAATCTTCGTATTTATGCCTTGGCAGAGGGTTTAGAAGGATCCAATCCTAACACTTTTTCCAGACATTTCTTCTGAAAGTTCTTGGACTTCCTGAAACACACATCTTTAATATTCAAAGAGCACATCGGCTAGGACATAATCCACACAGCGCTTCTTCCTCTCAAAAGCCATGAGGTATTATCCTCTATTTTCTGGAATATACTCATTTATGGAAAGTCCTTCTAGCAGCTAAAATTAAGGGTTGAGTATCCTGGCTCGGATCTGCTTTGTTCTTCTTCCAGGACCTCATCAAGAACACGGTGGACAGAAGAAAGACATTTCTAGATATGTGACCAGCTCTCGACACCTCAACACCAGATTTGGATTATTTTACCTTTGCCTCTTTAAAGTAAATTATAAAAACAAGGCTTCGGCTTTGAAGATGCTGCTCTACTCCCAAATTTTTTTGGATATTTGCAGAGATCAAGCAAAATAGGTTACAGTTCTCTGTACTACAATTGTCTTGTGCTTCCGTCAACAAAGTGTTGCTCTCCTGCTATCTAGTTACTGTTTATTGTTTTTTTTAGTTTTTTCATCTATGTTAGGTGATGTTCCACCATTTGATCAACAGCATCCTTCGTCTGTTTGGATGGTTTGCCCTCCTTCCCCGACTTATCCAAGAGTTCAATTGTGTTGTCTTCTCCATGTGGCTTCACCACCCTCGAAGTATGTTTTTTTTTTTGGTGTGTCACATTTTTTATTTTTAACATGGATTCTGTCTCCTTCTTTCCTCATTTCCCCTTTTCTCTATCCTTTCTTCTACATATTTGTTCTCTCTCTTCTTTCTACTTACTATTATTCATTCTATCTTGAGAGTGTTTTCAATACTGTTTTCCATTTGCAATTCTCTTCAAATGTGTAGTTTTTATCTAATAATTACTAACTCTTTTTAAATGATTTCATACATTATTTTCTTGGAATGTCAAAGGTTTAGGTTCCCTATTAAGAGACAAAAGGAGCCATGTAGACAGACTAAAGCAGATATTAGATTCTTAGAAGAAACGTATGTTGTCACTTTAGAAGTTCAAAAGCTTAAATGACAATTGGTGGGCAGTTTGTTTTTTCTTCCTCTGAGTCAGGAAAAAAGAATGGGGTTATTATTCTCTACCATAAAAGTGTAAACATTACTCTCATTTCCTAATAATCAAGTGCAGATGGTACAGGGGTAGAAATCCACCTTCAGATTAACAAAATCCCTTTCACTTTGTTCAACATTTAAGCATCTACCAAACTTGACAACGCTTTTTGGCCTACTATTTCTTCTAAGTTGATGTCCATTCCAACAGACGATATAATATTTGGAGGAGACTGCACTATAGTTTTCGACCCTTATATAGACCATATTTCTAAATGCACTTTTTTCCCATCTACTATCCATCAATAATTTACTACAACCATTGACCAATGATTTCTTATTGATACATGGCGGGTATACAGTCCATCATTATAAAAATACATTTTTTCTCTCCCACACACCTATGTCCATCTGGAATTGATTGCTTGCTTCTAAACCATTAGCGCAACATATCATACATGCAGATACTAATTCTATACGGATCTCAGATCATGC
Source organism: Pleurodeles waltl (assembly GCF_031143425.1). NCBI lineage: Eukaryota > Metazoa > Chordata > Amphibia > Caudata > Salamandridae > Pleurodeles > Pleurodeles waltl. The sequence continues at coordinate 503,604,369 of NC_090439.1, read as the reverse complement.
TCCTCTCACATTAGATTTAGATTTACTTCCAGTCACTAGTGGTAACAGAAGATGGAGGTTTAACACATCCTTGTTGTTGAACATCATTTTTACTACAAATTGTGAATAGTTCATTACTGAATTCTTTACTCTCAACTCCTCCTTTAACCTCTCTCCCCTTATTACATGGGATTCATTTAAAGCTACTGCCAGAGATTTTATCATTTCCTATTTTCAAGAAGAAGAAATTGAACTCCCAAAAGCACTAGAAATCTTGAAACATCCAGAAACTCTTTATACCACCATCAAAGCTAATATTCATCTAAATAAATTATTTACAGAGAAGTTTCACTATAACAAACTTTCTATGGAAAATGCTGCTTCCTACCTTCTTAAAGGAAGTGCGAAATGCTATGGAGGTCAAAGCAAAGCAGATAATTGATTAGCTACTTACCTTAAAATTAAAAAAGAGCTTATTAAAATTGACACTATTCTAAGAGACACTATTCTAAGAGCAGATTCATCTCCTGTTTAAAGATACAGATATCTTAAATTAATTCAAAACATATTATAACACTCTCTACACCCCTGAATCGACTCCAATTCTGGATGGCATACAACATTACTTATGCTCTATTCATAAAGACTTTGGCACTTCCATAGATTTCTCTTTATTGAACACAGATATCTCCTCTAAAAATATCATTGACTCAATGAAATTAAATAAAACAGAGAAAGCCCCCTGGGCCAGACAATTTTATTATTGAATTTTTATTTACACTTCTCCATGTCTTTAGTCCCAAAATGTCATGAACTGTTTACTCATTTTATCACTACGAAATCATCTAGTGGCGCCTTTCAAGGAGCATTAATTTGCTTAATTCCTAAAGACTAATGTGACCCCTAGTTATGTGAAAACTACAGGCCGATTTCTCAAGTGAATTCTGATTAAAAACATTTGCCAACATTATTGCTCTCCATCTTGATACTCTTTTCCCACTCCTTATAGGTAAAGAACAATCAGATTTCATCAAAGGTAGCCTCATTTCAGATAATGCTAGGGTATTTTTTAATGTTTTAAGTAAGTCTTGCAAGTACACATAGTTATTTGCCACTATCTCCTTTGACACTGAAAAAGCTTTTGATCGCATGGATTGTACATTTTATTTTCCACACTCTTTACTATTTTGGTTTTGGTCTCAAATTTATTTCCTTGTTATCCCTTTTATATACTATCCAAAAAGACTTTATTTTCGCAAATGGTCTTATTTCTGTCTCTTTTTCTTTACATATAGGTGTACTACTCCTCCTTTTCATTCTTGCATTAGAACCCTTCCTTACAAAAGTATGACAAAATACTAATGTCTTCGGTTTCCAAAGTGGAGATAAACAGACTAAACTTTGTGGCAGATTTACAAGAAAGTGGCACATCAGCTGTGACGCACCACTTTTATTGCCCCCCCCCCAAATGACACGTTGTGTGCGCCGTATTTACAATACAGAGCATCATGGTGCATGCTTGTACAATAGCATCAGAATTCATGACGCTATTGTGGTACTTTGCAGGATTAGAGCCATTAATTGTGGCGCTAATCCTGCAAAGTAAAGGGAGGCCCATTGAACGCAATGGGTGCGTCATATCAACACGTGCTCTTAGCAGGTGTTAAAACTGACTCTAAAAATGGCACAGTGAAATGTTGTGGATATCACTGTGCCACTTTTACCGGATACCCTGCGGAGGAACACCCCCGTTGCATACATTATGCCTGGTGCAGGCATAACATGGTGCAAGGTGTTACAGAGTGGTGCAATGCAAGCATTGCGCCACTTTGTAAATATAGCGAAGCAGAATGGCCTCCTTAACACCTCATTAGTGTAAAAAATGGTGCTAGTGTGGCGCTAAGAGGCGATAAGGCCTTGTAAATCTGGTCCTTTGTGTTTATGCTGATGAAATCCTATTATTTTTATCCAAACCTGACTCTTTGGTCCCAGCTTTCCTCGCAGAATTCAACTCTTTTGCAGATCTCTGTGGTTATAAATTAAAGCTAGATACATTAAAAAATCTTCCTCTTAACATTTTATGCTTTAAACAAGATTTTATTCAATACAATTTGTCCTTAGAATCCTCACAAGATTAAATATCTAGGACTTTTGTTTACATCCTCTATTAAGCAAACAGTATCTTTAAACCTAAGTGCAGTTATAACCAACTCGATCAATTCAACAACTCTATGGCACCCTTTATTTCTGAATATGCTTGCACCCATTATTCTGCTTACCAAATCTGCAATTCTACTTACCATTCCTGCTCATTTCTAAAAAAACATGTACTCTACACTTTCCTCCTTTTTATGGGACAAGAGAAAACCTTGTGTGTGTCTTCTTAAATATAAGTGTAGTAAACATCACAGTGGTGTACATTTTCCTGACCTCCAATCATACCACACTACTTTCCTGCTTAAACAATCTCCCAAATGTTCATCATAGTCTTCTAAATATATTTCTCCCCATTGGAAAGACACTGAATTTTACTTTCCCTTCCTCCTTCTCTTTTAAAGAATTCCTATCCTTCACCCAGAAGACCCATTTCATGTCCTCTCCTCAAACTTATCTCACATCCCTGAGATAAAGAACAATATATTCAATCCTCTATTTGGAATAACAGGCTCCTAAAAATTAACAAAAAAAAACTATTTTTTGGAGAACTTAGAAAAACAAAGGTTGTTTTAGATTCACCTACTTATGTCAAATGATTATTTTATTACATTTCATCAAGTACAAATATTTTACAATTTGCCAAAAACATACTGTAAAAAATGTAATGCTTTAATACATGCTATTACCCATGCTTTACCAACACTATCATCACATATTCCTACCGCAATTTATGATACCCAGATTACTCCTCTACTTTCCAAGTCTCCCCTTGCTTCGTCCATCTATATACCTTTTACTAAGATCCTGGATAACAGAAATAAATTGGAAGTTGAATCATAATGGGAAAAAGATTTCCAAATTTCACGGCCTAGCACACTTTGGGATAAAATGTGGTTGAAACTTCGTAAAACATCACGATCTGCTAACACAACTCAAACTCTATTCTTCATCTATAATAGGCTTATGATTCTCCCAGTCACCTTACACAAGATAACTTAAGAATCTGTGTCAAACTGTTGGTCATGTAAGCCCCCTCTGCAGATTTAAACATTTTTTTTCTGTTGTCCATCCACACATCAGTTTTGGCTGAAGGTTGAGACCAGTGGTTGAAGTGCATTAAAAAAAGCATGGGAACTGTGATGCTGCATGCAATGGGGAGAGGTCAGCATAGGGGCGTGGTCAAAGGTGTGGCTAAAAAAAACAAATATTCTATCTTTTTTTGGTCTTTCACTGTCAGGTAGCTAGATATAAAATAACATGCAGCTTAAATAAAAAAAATAAAAAAAATGTTAGTGGGAAATGCATTATAGGATATTATGAAACCTCTATTAATTCATGCACGGCAGAAGCCGGAGAGCCATAGATTTATATCTTCATTGGTGCAGTGGAGAATAGTAACTTGTGTATTTTTAGTGCTACAAGGTCAGAGCCTGTGTGAATATGTAAGTCATTATTTTAAAGTTGCTTTACACACAGTATAATATAGACTGCTACAAAATCCACAAAAAGGTTTAAGATAAAATGGTGTTTCTAAAATATAGATTTTAGTAATACCCAGACTGTCCGTAATGCAATTTGTTTTACATAACTGTCCCTCCTTCAACACCTCTTCAGGGTTTGTAAGCCCTATATAAATATAGTTTCACTTAAAAGCACTCACATCACAGCTCACTTGTATAGCTTTGCACTACCACTCAAAAATAATTTTTTGTCATCACAATGCTTTCAGTAATTCGAGCAATTAAAGCCAGTACCAGCTCCCATACATCCTTTACATTTGCAGATTACCCTATATATTTGCAGATTTGCATTTCTTTCAGAGAAGCAGGCACCCTGGTAGAAAGGCTTTTTTAGAGGTCTGCCCAGCTTCAGTCTCACAGCACAGGAGTCTCACTGCATGACGCGTTAAACTAGTACATGTAAAATTGTTATAATTGATTTAGTAATGCAGTTGCATATGTCAACCCATTTCACTTGCTATTAAAAGAGAGATTATTTGGTCACCAGTTACCATCCTTTCAGACACCTCTGCTCAGAACTCTCCCTCTCACCAGCCTCTATTTAAATAAGTACCTAAACCCACATTAATTTTTGTTCTCCCTCATTTATTATATGCTTGTAATTTTGCTGATGATATGTTAAATGTCAACTATATATGTGTATACCTATTTTCTCACTCTCCTCACGTCTGCTCCAATCAGATACTGTTTACGCTTATCACACTCCTTCTTAGCCTTATTTCTCTCTCTTTTCTCCTCTTACTCATATTTAATGATTATTTATGTGCAACGTATTTTTCTTAAATCATATGTTGTTTTTATTTGAAAAACTCCTGTTAATATCCCTAAACTCAGAACTTTTACTATGATTATGTAATGTTTGTTGCAATCTTATTTAATAAACTCTTCCTTTAACTTAAAAAGAACATAATGGGCCTGATTACGACTTTGGCGGAGTAGATTACTCCGTCCCAAATATGGCAGATATCCCGCCCACAATATTACAAGTTCTATTATATCCTATGGAACTTGTAACATGGCGGACAGGGTATCCGTCACATTTGGGATGGAGTAATCCCCTCCGCCAAGGTCGTAATCAGGCCCTATATGTCAAACATAGTTAAGATAAAATGCCAACCATTAAGCACATTAGAAAATAATTTAAATTCACCGAAAACTATCCAAAAACGTTTTTGAAAAACAATGTGACTTCAAAAGCCACATTTGGGAAACTAAGCCTGAACAAATATTTAAACCATTTTCAACAGTTCTATTTTTGGCTTGTTTGAAACGAGTTCTTAAATATTTTCATTATTTCTCCAAGGAAGAAGAGCATGAGAGCAATAGGAGAGAAATTTGGGATTGATACTTAAAAGAGCAAGAACAGTTCAAACAATACAAATTCTGATTAACACTTTAAACTTTCAGTACCACGCCACATACCCATTTCTACCTTTTCTAGGCACTGTATTTACCAGGTGTCTAACAGATTTTAATAATAGTCAATTCACTCACCTGAAATGAATAGAAGTCTGAGCCAGTCTTGATAATATTTGAACTTGTGAATTACAAATCATTCTTTATCTCAGCAGCAAACTCACAGAGCCATCCTGTCGGCTGTACCCATAAAGCCACCCTGCCGGGTGTACACAGACAGGAACCCATGTATGTAGACAACACACTGAGAAGCTCTTATACAGACAGCCAACAAAGACACAGACACATGTATGGTCTTAAATTGCTGGAATAAGATTAGGGCATTGGCAGGGCATTATTCAATGTGATATTCTGTTGTTTAATACGCCAAGGTGATACACATATTTGCCTGGGGTGCAACAAAATAGAGCAAGGGTGTTGCTTAAAGGGCTAAGTGTGCTACTCAAAGGGTCAAAATCCTGGCCAAAGTACTAGGGTGATGTCAAATGGACTTAGTGTGCAAGTTAGTCATGATGGGTGATGTTTAATATGCAAAGGATATTAAGTTCAAATTTTACAGACTGCTCAATGCTAGGAGCTGCTCTAGTAACAATGGCGGCACATGTGTCAGGGGACTTTCAAGTCTTAGGGATTGCTGAAATGTCAGCATAAGCACTGCTTAAGTGCGCTGGACACTGGTCAAGAACTGCTCAACTACACTGGACTAAGGCTCACTGTTCCAGAGACTTCTGAAATGGCATGGATACCCTTTAAATGTCATTGCTACTACTCAATAAAGCTTCTTAAGTACCTGAAGCCAGAGAATTGCCCAGGTGCTGCAGAAAGAGAAAGAAGGTCTGCTCATTTACCAGTAGGGTTGCATGTTAGAAGATTATGGACACTAATATTGTTCTACAAGAATATCTTAGTCAAAATGGTGACAACAAAAATATTATCAAGGTAACTACATATAAGGAAATATAATTATTATTCTTATCTCCACATATAGATACATTGAAGATTAAAAATAACATAAATAAATATGTATCTTCAAGGTACATATTTGTGGAATTCAGCATTGGAAACCTATACTTATCTAAATAAGCTTACGTTGACGATTTTAAGATATGTTATTAGTTTTTAATATTGCATTCGTTTTCTCATCATTCCACTTTACAGCATACAATTTCAGTAGTGCCAAGTAACATGGGCCCTAATTCTCGCTCCTTCCCTACCTCCATACTGCGTCTCCTCTCATGAAGTTTGAGCAAGAATACCACGTTTAAGCCAATGTGCAGTATTAAGTGAGAAAAAGATTCACTTCTGGTTAAAACCAATGTCCCCTCTAGTCCACCCCTTCAGGAGCCTAATTCAATCTCAACACCCTCAATGACCTTGGGCATTTGAAATTGAGTGCCTCATCCTGCAGATGGTCCATCACACAGCTTCAAATTTCTTATGCTAATCTCATATAATAACATCTCCAATACCATTAAGTTCAACCGTTCCACAATCCATATGCCCAGCACCACACCAAGGGCCCTACAGTTCCTGGCGATAATTTTGTTAGTTGATAGTTTAGCTGTGATATGTTTTGCAGGATAATATTAAAATCACACTATTTGGCTGCTAAAGATTCAATGCCTGCTACTTAATGTGTCAAGAAATGTTCAAGTGCCAATGGGGCACTTCAGCTGTAGATGCTTATGCTCCACAGTATATACCAGGGACTGCTTGAATGCAAGGGGTGTTGCCCAAGCACCTTCCATGCCTCTGGTCTGCTGCTGGCTGAACGGGTACAAAGCCAAGGGCTTTGCAGGTACAGAGGTATTCTCAAGTGGCAATAACTGCTGCTCATGCATGCCAGTGTAGTCAAGATCCACTCAAGTGCAAAGGGAGCGCCTTTTATGTCAGTGACTGTTCCAGTCGTGGGGAGTAGGTATGAGGAGTAACTGAAAGGTCAAGTCAGATGTCAGTCTCTGGTTCAGCTAAAAGTCCTCATGAACCCGCAAACACAGACAAGCAGAGCTTCATTTTTGCTGTCATCTCATGCATCAAGAATGAAAGACAAGTTGAAGTAAAAGAGAAAGAGATACACATCTAGTGGCTGAATTACACAGCCTGAAACCAGAAAACCTTAGAGAATCCCTACCCACTAGACCAAACTGCGTGATCCTATGCAAATATTTTATTTCACCAAGCTTCATTTTTCGTAATTATTAAATATGAGAGAACCTTCAAATATGTGAGTTCAAGGTGTGTACTGTACTCAAACCTCATTTCTTTTAATAGACTATAAGGTTGCTGCATGTACAATAAGAATCTAGGTCACATGTAGGATGCATATGACAACTGATTTTAGTTCACTAATGACATTTTGGTTAGTGTGAATGTGAATGTGAATGTGAATGTCTCTAAATTCATGTTTAAAAACTATCACTTTTAATAAATGCCTCTCAATGCTGTGATATCTTATGATGCAATAAGGTGAAACGGTTCCTTATGTTAAAGAAATACCTTTATTTGATACTTGTATGATTTATATGCCAAATATTTTGTGTTCACAGGCTCTTAGAGCCAAACCACACCCTCGGCTCTGCCTTGTCTTTCCTTGTTAATTTGTTGGCTCATCCATCTCGATTAGGAGTGTACATGTATAAGTTAAAGGTAGAGTGAATTTATTTTTAAAGAGTAAAACCGAAGGGAAATATAATACCAAAAAGTAATTCACCTTGAGAAAATAGTTGGAGAGGGCAAAGTAGTATGGCTCCCCATGACAAAAAAAACAGCCAGAGTGGTAACCATAGGCAAACAACCCTCCCTCACCAAAAGGAGTTCTTTGTTAATGAAAAGCATTAGTTTTAGCCACAATAACTCCTCATATGGCAATTGCTTCCCCATGTCCCAGGGCAGCAATGCATTTTGCCACATACAGTTGCGACTGCAGTGAGTATGAGGCCAGTGACCAATGTACATATCACTAAAACAGCATTTAGATGTTGGACTTGGTGTGGCTACAGGCATCAAGATGGTGGTGAAGGTAGACCCTGCCTGGTGGCAGGAGCCGGAGCAGCTGGTGGTGCCCGAGCTGGTGGCCCACCGGCATTGCAGGTGTGTTTGTAGGTGCCGGCTGAGGCTGTGGCGGGCCCGGAATGCGTGTTCTGGGGGTGATCTGATGCACCCGGAGAGGGGTGTCAGCGGAGTTAGTGGGGTGGGGGGGCCCGCTGAACCCCCCCCCACCAGTGCCGGGGCCGTGCGCGGTCTGCCGCGGCCCAGAAGTGACCTGTGGTGCAGAAACCGGAACCCGGTGTGTACAGGCCTTTGAGGAGCGGAGCGGCCTGTGGTGGGGTGACCGGCCCGAGATTAGAAGAAAGAACGGGACAGAAGGCACCTGAAGAGGAGACCCGCCGGCAGCCAGTGAGACCCAGGTTGGTGATGGGACACAGGCAAAAGCCGGATGAAGTGCCATCGCATGGAGGGGCCGGAGTAGGCTCAGATTCTGCAGAGGACGTGGCCGCCTGCCACTGGGTCCCCCTCTTGCCCACCAGAGAGTGGCCTTGGGGCGACCGTAGTGTGGCTGCTGCAGGTCCTCCACTTGCCTTTTGGTGACTGGATCGTTAGAGGGGGTCCTGGTGGCGTCTGCGTCACCCTGGACTAGTGGCTGACATGGAGAAGGACAAAGCAAGTAAGCAGCCGCCGGCGTTGCAGCAGCGCATTGATCAATTCACCAAGCATGCAGCCTCTCGAGCGGCAGGTGATCTGGTGCCAGAGGCTTCCGCAGGAGGGGGGGTGATTATGATCCTTCTGGCCATCCAATCCTCACAGTTGAGACCAAGGTCAGTGAAGTAAGGAAGGATGTGGGCCTGTTGCATCAGGATCTGCGGGCAACAGTGGGTTGAATTAAAGAAGTTGAGGACCGGGTCTCCCAAGCGGAGGATGAGATTGTGGAACTCAAGGCCAAAGTCGCTCAGCTGCAGACTCACACGGGTGAACTCCACCATAGGGCAGAAGAAACCGAAAACCGTTCCAGGTGTAACAACCTCTGTTTTGTGGGATTCCCAGAGAGAGCAGATGCAAGCCAAGCGATCGATTTCCTGGAGCGCTGGATCAGATCGTGGGTCCCTGATCAGCAGCTCTCACCCTGGTTTGCCTTTGAGTGCGCCCATAGGGTTTGGCGCCCCGGCCCCCACCGGGATGATTGCAAGGTTCCTCAACTTTAAAGACCGGGACGTCATTCTCTGGGAGGCAAGAGCCCACCCGAACCTTCACTGGGATAACCACAAGATCCTAATCTTCCCAGACTACACCCGCGAGGTGCAGGCCAGGCACCACTCATACGAGGGAGTCAAGCAGAAGCTGCGGGCAATGCAACTGACTTACATGCTCCTACTTCCCGCACGCCTCAAGGTCCTCATGGATGGCAAATCCTTCTTTTCTGAATCACCAGAGGCTGTGTGGGACAGGCTTCCAGAGGAGCATCAGGTGGCCTACTACTGACACTCTGTTTTCACAGTTTTGGGTGACAGATGCTTCTGGGGTGGAAGTATGGGAAGGGGCAATTGGGGGTGTTCGCAGTAATGTTCATCTACTGTTTTTTTACGGTTGACTTTGTGTTATGCTCTCCTGTGTTTGACTGGTTGGTCACAATGGGAAGGTCAGACGGGCACACTGCACACATTAATACTGATTTCTTACTGTTATGCCATTAATTGTGTTTGACCACTGACTTTGTGTTTCACCACTGCGCATATTAGTTGTTCAATGTTCACCAGTAGCACATTACATGTTGTATTCAGTTTAGCTGCCTACTGGCTTTATCGTGGAGTTAGACATTGCAGTTGAGACATTGCAGATGAGCTGTGTTTTTCCACATGGTAGACCAAGATGTGTTTTTCATATTTCGAATTCTCACCGAGCCCTAGCGTGATAAGAGAGCATATATTTTGTGTTTCTCCCTCTGCTAAGCCCTGGGAACGAGCGATCTTTGGAGACTTGGCCACTCTCCAACGTTTGTTCTTTTCCCACTCTGATGTACAGTAGCCAGCATGTTTTGACTATTAGAGGAAAGGGCCTGTTAGCAGGCTTTTTCATTATAAGGGGTGTCCCTTGGCAGCAGCTGGGAAATTTTCCAAGACTTCAGTCAGGAGCGGACGTCAGCTGCCTGACCTCCCGTTTGGGTGGAAAATCTCTTTCTCGCAGTTGAACAGGAGCCATCAACTTGCAGGCATGAGAAAGATGACGAGCAGTGATAGGCCCTACGGTGATGAATTTTGACTTTTATTCTTCGCTTTGAAGTTATGCTATAATATTATCACATGTATTTGCTGTGTACATTGCAATTGAGAAGTACTTTGATATATTTTTCCTTTCATTGCTGTGACTACTTTTAAACGTGTGCTTCCAACCTACTAATCTCGTCTCTCAGGAACCTCGTGGTGAAGTAATAATAAATGTCTTCTTTAAACTAAGAAGTGCATTCCAGAGAAGTTTTGTTAGCTCGGTCATAAGATAAGTGAAAGCAAAACACTTACTCATGCCAGAGCCGGCCAAGCGGGTCCTCTCCTGGAACATAAATGGGCTCCTGGATAAAATTAAACGATACGCGTTTTTTTGTACCTTCCGCCGCTTTACTCCATTCATAGTCTTACTCCAGGGGACCCACTAGCTTGGTACTCGGTGCCCTATGCTCTTAAGGAGGGGATACGACAGGGTCTACCATGCGGGTTTCTCCAGGGGCTCTAGGGGGGTGGCTGTCTTGTTGCACTGTTCCTTACCTATGGTGGTTGTTGTCTCCTGGTTGGATCCGCAGGGACGGTATGTGGCGTCTCCGGATTGCTCTGGGGGCACCCAATCAATATCCTTAGTGTCTGTGCTCCTCCGGCTGTGCTGGAACGTTTTCTCGTGACCCTCAGGGATGTGGTGGTGGGATTTCTCACAGGCCTAACCATATTGGGGGGGACTTCAACTTCATCATGAACCCGGAGATGGATATCACTGGGCCTTTGTCTTCAAGCCGAGTTACCAGGGCGACTGGGCTGCTCAGATGGGTGGAGGGCCTCGGTCTTTGTGATATGTGGCAGGTTTGGCACCCCCAATTGCGACAATACACCCACACGTCGGCGGCGCACCACACTCATGCCAGGATAGACCTCTTTCTTGTGCCAGCCCTTGATGTACCCCGGGTCACGGGGGTGGAGGTGCTCTCCCATGGAGTCTCGGACCATGCACCACTTCTTCTTCAAGTGGATGATATTGATGCGGTAAGGTGCCCGGTGTGGCGGCTAAATGCCTGGTATCTGCAGGATAGCAATTAAGCTCAGGCCATCGGGGACCAGCTCTCTGACTACTTTTCTTTCAACTTTGGATCGGTGCCATCTCTGGGTACAATCTGGGCTGCTTGCAAAGTCACTCTTAGGGGGCATGCCAAGCATCTCCTTTGTGTGCGGGAGCGTGCGCACATGGCTGTCACAAGGCAGCTCACCTTGGTTAGGGAAGAGATTAGGCATGCCACTCTCAAGACAGCGAACCATATGTGGTGGGCCTCCGCGGCCCGAGCGTACGGGTGGGGGGACAAAAACGGCAAGCTTTTGCACTGGCTTACAGCTGAACCAATGGCAAGCAGACTCGTTCCAGAGGTCGTCGACGACTCAGGAGCCATTTCACGGACGCCTTGCGAAATAGCGCAGAGTTTCGCCACCTACTATGCAAAGCTCTACGAGGAGCGTCCTAGGCCCCAAGTGGAGAGGGAGGCCCCGTTGCTGGAGGAGGTGTCCTTGCCAAGGATCTCAGTGGCAGACAGACGGGACCTTGACAAACCCATTGGATATCAGGGATATCAAGGAAATCGGGGCCGCTATATCAGAGTTGGACGCGGGTAAGACGCCAGGCCCCAACGGTTTCCCAGCGGAGCTCTACTCCAAGTTTTGTGATATCCCAACGCCCCACTTGCTTGCTATGTTTGAGGAGGCTGAAAAGACCAGGGGTTTCCCCCGGTACTAGATCAGGCCACCACAGTGGTGAGTCCTAAGACTAGTCCCCCCTCAAGGTGTTGCTCTGTGTACCGCCCCAGAAAAGGTGCCGGATAGGCCTCTCTTAACACAGTGGGTGGTACATTGTCTTCCGCCTGGCTGTTGCCGGTAACCGCCGTGGTGCTTGTTGATACAGCCGTGGCGGTTAGAGTGTTATACTGGCTGTCTGTCTGAGCAGTTTCCACCGTGGTCATAATTCCATTTTTTTTACTGCCGGCCCGTTGGCGGTATTACCGCAGTTTTATCACCGACCGCCAGGGTTGTAATGAGGGCCTAAGTCTCCCTTCAGCCTGGCTTGGAGCAGAATATAATCAATGTCCTTATAATGGAGCAATGTAGCTACCACATGTTGCAGGGCCACCACAGACGATGAGGTCATGCTGGGACTCGATGTGCGCTCTCCAGCCCAAAGAGGGTGGGAGGTCTTCAGGTGCCACCTCCATTTCCAACCATTTCTCAGACAAATACAGCATGTTGGGCCCTTCAGCCCGCTCCAGCAGACCAGTCACCGTAATGTTTCTCTGTGCCCTGTTTTCAGCATTTTCAGCCTGATATTCCAGGGTTTTAACCCTCCTTTTCCTAGATGGCAAGCACCCCCTTAAGGACCCACTTCTGGGGATAGACCAGTCAAGGTGTGTTCTGTAGTCGTGACCCGCTGCGCAACACAGTGGTGATCGTCCCACAGAATCCTCATATCTACCACCATAGTATCCATTTTTAAGGACCTCATGGGAGTAAGTGATCACCTGACAGATAGCGTCTAAATTTGACCCCTTTTGGCTAATGGGTGAGACATTGGCAGCACAACCACCCTCCTCAACACCCCTAGCCACTGGTGTGGGCGACCAGCAGGGATTTCCCACTTCTTTGAGGCCTTGCCAATAGTGTCCCCTACCAGTAGTGATGGGGTTTCCCATCAGTAGGTACTCCATTAGGGCTGGGCAGCAATCAATTCTCTAGCCCAACAGGTACCTCCAGTTATCACAAGTGGGTGGAAGACCTCACCAAAGCATCACCCATGAATCATACTCCCCTGGGGCCAGGCAATAAGCAGTGTACACCTGATCCCATACATGTCAGAAGCCAGCAGGGGCAGCAAAGGCAGGGCACACCCTCACCCTGTTTCCATTCACAGTAGTCGAGCACGGCTTGATGCCCCAGTCGCTGTCCACCCCCAATCCAGGCAGTGTCAAAGCTCAGTGAAGCTTTCGGGGGCCTAAGCTCCCCGCCTGTATTAAGTCCAGCACAAGCCCCACTGGCAGAGAACACTGCAGTTAACTTCCAGGGTCCCCCGCCCGGCTCACCACTAGATGCCTGAGGGAGCTGTTGCCTCTCCTCTGCCTCTGTTCCAGGTCAGCAGGGCTCCCGGGTGCACAGCGGAAACAGAACACAGAAGTCAAAGGACTCACCTCTGGGCACTCAGGGAACAACCACGACGCCATGGAGCCTGAGTTGCACATTTTCCCCATGCTCGTCTACCTCTTCCTGCATTACGAGCAGCAACGCCGGCGAAGACAACCACGGTGAGTACTGCCACCTAGCATACAAGGGAGGGGGAGGAAAAAGAGAGTGACACACACATGCAACACGCAACACCCCCACCCCTAACACCATACACACAACCAGATGCAGTAACATTACATATTCACACCCTACCCCTCAGGAATAATGCACGGACAAAAATATTTGAAGAAAGTGAGTGTAATATGATAAAATAACATGAATAAGTGCATCAAAATACAAACATATATACATATTTACAAAAGGAGGGACACTGCCCAGTCCTCAATGTCCGTGGGCCACAGGGCCAAGCCCCACCTCACTCCTGCAACAACACAGAGAACACTGCAGGGGCATCAGGTCGAAACACACAGGCACCTCAGGGGGACGGGGAAGGGGAGGCACCTTAGCCGGAAGATGGTACAACGCCACTGGTCCTGGAGGGGGCTACATGCCCTGTGCATTGTCCTGGGGAGTGCAAGGCCACAGTCTCTCAAGTGGGTGGTTTGCCCACTGCTTGGTCCTGGGGAGTGCAAGGCCACAGTCTCTCAAGTGGGTGGGTTGCCCACTGCTTGGTCCTGGGGAGTGCAAGGCCACAGTCTCTCAACTGGGTGGTTTGCCCACTGCTTGGTCCTGGGAACTGCAAGGCCACAGTCACTGTAGTGGATGACTTCTCCACTGGTTCTGGAGGGGGCCTTGTTCCAGTGTGCTTCATCCTGGGAAGGATGGGGTGAGTTGATGGCTTCGTCCACTGGTTCTGGAGGGGGCACTGTGCCCAGTGTGCTTCATCCTGGGAAGGATGGGGTGAGTGGATGGCAGTGGCGGGAGGAGGCTCCAGCCTATACCCTGCAGCCTCAGACGGCTGCCCACTGGGGCTGCTGCTGCTGGCAGTGGTGCTGGCACTGGTGGGGGGCAGCTCCAGCCCATCCCCTGCAGCCTCGGGTGGCTGCCCACTGGGGCTGCTGCTGCTTGCAGTGGTGCTGGTAGTAGGCTGGTGGTGGGCCTGGCAGTGGGGGGAGAGGCTCCAGCCCTTCCCCGGCAGCCTCGGACGGCTGAACCGCCATGGTTGGTGGTGGGGGCTCTGAAGGAGTCCCAGCACCAGACCTCCTGTCCTTCTTGCCTGCAGGTGCTGGCCCCTTGCCCTTCACTTTTGCACCTGGTGGTGCCTCCTTGCCCTTCCCTTTTGCAGCTGGTGGTGCCTCCTTGACCTTCACTTTTGCAACTGGTGGTGCCTCCTAGCCCTTCCCTTTCGCAGCTGGTGGTACCTCCATGCCCTTCCCTTTCGCAGCTGGTGGTGCTTCCTTGCACTTCCTTGATGCACCTGGTGCATGCACACTTCCAGTACTGCTAGCTGGTTCCCGGGATCCTCTCCCACCTGCAGTAGCTGTGGCCGTGGAGTGGGTGGCTGAGGTGCTCATCTGGGTTCCGACCACCCTGGCCCGACATGAAGGACGGGGGGAGGAGGGAAGAGGTCAACGATGGAGAGGAAAAGCTTCTTAGGGACATTGGGGCAGGAAGAGGGTGAAGGTTTGGGAGTGGAAGAAGAGGAAATGTTTGTAGGAGGTGTCTGTCTGCTGTGTTTGGGTGCAGGTGCATGAGCTGGATGCTGTTGTGAGGTGCATGGCTGTTGGGTGTCTGTGTGCTTGCGTTTGGGTACTTTGGGAGGAGGGGGCACAGACACAGTGGGAGAGGACACAAGGGACGTGTGCATGGATGTGGGGGTGGTGACTGCCAGTTAGGGGTGTGTAGTGATAGGTGTGCTGTTGATGGAGGTAGTGGATGAGGATGTAGTGCATGCAGGTGTGTGTTTGTAGACGCTACTGGGAGGGAGGTGGACGATGAGGAGGAGGGGGACACCGTGGAGGCAGTGGATGTTGGTATGTCTGCATCTGGATGGTGTGTGTGTGAGTGCCTGTGGGATGATGTGTGGTGCTTGTGTTTGCCTGAACCACTCCTGTGTGTTGTCCTGGGTGAAAGCTGGTATGCCTGTGTGTTTGGGATAGGTTAGGGTTGAGGAGAATGGGACTGGGTTGAGGAAGTTGGAAGGGGGAGGCTAGAAACAGGGACAATGGCTGCCATCAGAGAGGAGGCCAGAGCCTGTATTGATCTCTGTTGGGCCACCATGCCAGAGTGAATGCCTTCCAGGAATGCATTTGTTTGTTACAAATGGGCTGCCAGCCCCTGGATGGCATTCACAATGGCTGACTGCTCAACAGAGATTGATCGCAGGAGGTCAATTGCCTCCTCACTCAGGACAGCAGGGCTAACTGGGGCAGGATCTGAGGTGCCTGGGGCGAAGGAGATGCCCACCCTCCTGGGTGAGCAGGCATGGGAAACTCGCTGAGGGGCTGCTGGGAGGGCAGTGCTGGTATGGGGTGGCAGTTGTATCTGTAGTTGGGGTGGCCACAGAGGTGCCCGCCACCACCAGGGAGCTTCCATCGGAGAAGGTATCACTGTCTGAACTGTCCGCTCCTGTTTCTGCTGTGGTGCTCCCCTCGCCCTCTGTCCAACTGGTGCCCTCACCGTCAGTGTATTCGGCCTCCTGGGCCCGGTGGGATGCAGCTCCCTCCGTCGCCGGTGCCTCAGCTCCTCCGCCAGATGATGCTATGGCACAGAACAACTGGGTGACAAAACAAAAAGGGGGAAGAGACAAAGGTTACACTGGGTCAATGGCTGCTTCAACACCACTGTTGGCGTACACGACACACACACACAGGGAACAGCCCTACGCATTAGGCAATGCACTACCAGTCACAATGCTTGTCACCAGCCCATGGACAGTAATACCTAATGACACTAACAGCATACCAGAGACCCACAGACCCCTGCCCAGTAGTGTATGCCTAATAGCTTGGTTGAAGGTGGTTCATATTATACCCTGCCCAACATGGGACCTACCCTGCAATGTCCGGCCTGGCCTTGGGGCACCCACAGGCCCACATCCCCCTCCCAGAGACCACCCCACCATGCGCAAGTAGTATATTTGGAAACTGTACTCACCCCCTTGCGGCTGCTGTGATGCCCTCAAGCGCCCATCCAGCTCTGGATAGGCCTCCGCCACTATGCAGGCCATCAGGGGGGTCAGGGTTCAATGGGAACCCCTTCCTCGTTGGGAGGCCATCCCCAGCTGGGCCTCCGCCATCTTACTTGCCCAGCGTCTCAGGTCCTCCCACTGTTTCCAACAGTGGGTGCTCCGCCTGCCATAGACCCCCAGGGTCCACACATCCTTGGCCATGGCACGCCATATACCCTTTTTCTGATGGCCGCTGACCTTCAGAAATATGCACTTAGAAAAAAGGTATCAGTTAGACCGTCCGGCCTGTTACACTCATGTCCCCCCATAGCCCTCCCATCCCCATACGCACAGACATTGCCCACCATACATGCAGCACGCTGCCCAGGACCTTTCCACCAACCCCTCTCTTACACGAGGCCCTCACACACAGCACTCCATGCATTCATGGCCCATGCATCGTGCTCACAGTGTACTCACTTGTTGGTCTGGAGGCTAATACGGCATTCGGTACTGGGGTAGGACCCCATACACCAGTATCTTCAACTTCGCAGCGTTGAAGGCAGGGGCCCTTTCCCCAGTCACACGAGCTATGGTCGGTTCCAGACACAGGTCACAGCAGCGCATGCAGTGTAGGTCCTCTCCTGTTGAAGATCAGGTAGCAAGTGGGTGAACAGATAGAAAATGGCGGTCACGTCCACGCACCAGCGTACATCACCATTGGCCACTGTAACCTATAGGGCCCAATGGGATCCAATGAGGAGTTGCATGGCGGTTTTCGACCGCCTCCCACAACGGTGCACAACGTCAGCGGAGTTACCTCATTTCCTCATGTTACTCCATACAGGACAGGCGGATGCCATTTCAGGGTGGAGGGCAGGTCATGGCACCTAACTGTTTCACAGTACACATAGGCACCATTTGGGCCTATACAACAATCTTGTGTTACAGTCACAACATGCAATGCAGTGTAGTGTTTTGAAATATGGGATACTGACCAGCCACTCACCGTTTGCCTCCGCTGTGGATGAATGCGAGATGGAGACATCCCCCGTATACAGGCCCCTGGTGGACTTGGCAACACTGGAGGACAGGCACATTATCCTCACCTATAGACTGGACAGGGCCACAATCACAGAGCTGTGTGCCTAATTGGAACCTAACCTGATATCTGCTATCCGTCAGCCCACCAGGATCCCCCCTCTTGTGCAAGTCCTATCTGTGTTTCATTTCCTGGAAAGTGGCTCCTTCCAAGTGACAGTGGGCTTGGCTGTAGGAATGTCTCAGCCAATGTTCTCAAAAGGGCTGACCAGAGTGTTGTCTGCCATGATTAAACACATGCACAGCTACATCGTTTTCCCCCAGATGGAGGATTTGGCCACAGTAAAAGCTGATTTCTATGCAATGGGACATATCCCCAACATTATTGGGGCTATTGATGGTACACATATTACATATGTCCACCACCAGAGAAATGAACAGGTGTTCAGAAATCGAAAGAGCTTTCACTCCATAAATGTGCAGATAGTGTGCCTGGCGGACCAGTACATCTCCCATATCAATGCAAAGTATCCTGGGTCTGTACATGATGCCTTTACCCTGAGGAATAGCAGCATACCTTATGTGATGGCTCAACTCCAGAGGCACAGGGTGTGGCTAATAGGTGAGCCCTGGTTCCCACCCAGTGGATGTTGGTGTATGGGTATGGTATGGGCCCTAAGGGTTAGTGTGTGTCTAACAGTTGTCCCACGATATTTGCATGTGACTGTCGTTACCCCAACCTCTCATGGCTACTAACCCCTGTGAGGAATTCCAGGACAAGGGCAGAGGAACGCTACAATGAGGCACATGGGTGAACAAGAAGAATAATAGAGAGGACATTCAGCCTCCTGAAGGCCAGGTTTCGTTGCCTCCATCTAACAGGTGGATCCCTGTACTACTCACCCAAGAAGGTGTGCCAGATCATCCTGGCATGCTGTATGTTGCACGACCTTACCTTACGTTACCAGGTACCTTTTTCCCCAGGGGGATGAGGCTGGAGATGGGCGTGTGGCAGCAGTGGACCCTGTGGATAGTGAAGATGAGGAGGCAGAGGATGAGGATGAGGACAACAGAAGTGCTATTATAAGGCAGTACTTCCAATGACACACAGGTAAGACACTGTAATTACACTTTACATTGACAGTTTGTATTTGACATTGTCACTGGCAGGCTGATTTTCCAAATTCTATGCTCACCTACTGTACCCTTTGGCATCTCTATTTTCAGATATTTGTGTCCCACTATCGCTCCTGGTGTGTTGACTGCACCCAACTACAGGTCATTCTTATGTATACATTACTGTACAGTTATATTGCAGTTTTAAAGCTTGTTAAACGAATACATGGCTAAATGATTTGACAGACTCCATACATTTATTTTTTCAAATGGTGTTTATTTTGGTACTAATGATTAGAGGGGGATGTGCAAGGTGCTGGGGTGATGATGGAGGAAAGTCCAGGTTGTAGTCCAGTCTATTTGTATCACAGGTGCATTGTCCAAGGGGGCATAGGAAGGGGAGCAATGGCAGTTCAAGGTGGACAGGGTGACAGAGTGGGACACAAGGGTGACATTCAGGAGAATCTTATTTCCTGGCGGGGGTCTTGCCAGTAGTCTCTGGCTTCTGCCTGTATCGCAGGAACAATTTGGGGGGTTGTTCTCCTTCTGCAGGGGGTGGGGTGCTAGTGGCCTCTTGGTCCTGTGGCAGGGCCTCCTGTCCACTAGCTACAGCAGAGGTGGAAGGCTGTTCATCAGTTTGGCTAGTGTCAGGGGCCCGGTGATGTGCCACTGCCTCCCTCATGGTGTTGGCCACTTCAGCCGCACCCCTGAAATGGTGACTGGGGTGGTGTTTATGGACCTGATCCCCAGGTACTATCCCTTCTGCAGCCGCTGGGTCTCCTGCAACTTGTCCAGTATCTGGCCCATCATCTCCTGGGAATGGTGGTATGCTCCCAGGGTGTTGGTAAGTGTCTCCTGGAGAGTCGGTTCCCTGGGTCTGTCCTCCCCCTGCCGCACAGCAGTCCTCCCAGCTTCCCTGTTGTCCTGTGCCTCTGTCCCCTGAACCGTGCCACTGCCACTGACCTGAGGTCCCTGATCGTCCTATGTTTGTGGGGTGCTCTGGGGTCCTTGTAGTGGTGCACACACTGCTATGAACATGTCCTGGGGACAGAGGTATGGGCCCGCTGGGTGGGTACTGTGCTGGTGTTTCCTGAGGGGGGAGGCTTTGTGGTGGTATGGGACTGTGCCTGCGTTACCGACTGTCCAGAGATCCCTGATGGGCCAGGTTGGTCCTCCAGATCCGGATGTCCAGAGCTGCTGTCATCACTGTGGGCCTCTTCTGGGGGTGGACTGGAAGTTGCTGGCACCTCCTCTCCGGTGACGTTGGGTGGGGGACCTATGGGAATGTAAATGCAGTGTTATTGTTTCTGTGTGTGTCATCCTGTGCATGGGTGTGTTGCCCCGTATGATTGTTATTGCCCAGGCAGATTTGCCTTTGAGTGTGTAGCTATTTGGTGGGCTAGGTGATTCTCTCCAGTGTGCATGCAGTGGTGATAGGTGTCCATGCAGGTCAGTGAGTGGTGTCCATGCATTGTTGTTACATGCAGGGCTTGGTATTGGAATGAGTGGGTTGTGATGATGGGGTATGTGGGTGGTTGTGAAGTGATGGGAGTGAGGGTAGGGGTGGGGATTTGTGATGGTATGCAGGTATGGGGGGTGATAGTAATAGAGATTTGACTTACCAGAGTCCAGTCCTCCTCCTACTCCTGCCAGGCCCTCAGGATGCATGATCGTCAAGACTTGCTCCTCCTATGTTGTTAGTTGTGGGGGAGGAGGTGGGGGTCCACCGCCACTCCTCTTTACAGCTATTTGGCGTCTTGCTGCAGTGGAACGTACCTTCCCCCGTAGGTCGCTCTACCACTTCCTGATGTCATCCCTTGTTCTGGGGTGCTGTCCCATGGTGTTGACCCTGTTCATGATTCTCCGCCATAGCTCCATCTTCGTTGCAATGGACGTCTGCTGCACCTGTGATCCAAATAGCTGTGGCTCTACCCGGATGATTTCCTCCACCATGACCCTTAGCTCCTCTTCAGAGAACCTGCGGTGTTGTTGTGGTGCCATGGGTGTAGTGTGACTGGTGTGGGTGAGGGTGTGTGGGGTGCTGTGTTGGGGTATGTGATGTGGGGTGCGTGGATGGTGTATAGGTGATGGTGGTGTGTGTCTGTGGTCTTGTCTGTGGTTTTGCTATCTCTCTGGTGGCACTTGTTTGTAATGGTAAAGGGTTGTGGGTAATGTGTGTGTGTGTTTCATAGTGCTGTGGGTGTGTGAGTGTGTGGGTGTGGTGTGTGTATGTGTGTCAGGTGTGTGTTATTCAAATTGTCCAATGTGGTGCAGTTTTGTTAGGTTGTGTGTATTTTGAGCGTGGCGGTATGTATTGCCATTGAATGTCCGCCGCTGTGATTTGTGGGTCATAATGCTGTGGGTGTAGTTCAGTTGGCGTAACGGTGTGGGTTTTGCTACCACCAGTTTATCACTGACCTTTGGGCTGGCGGATTTCTGTGGGGCTGTGTAGTGACGGATTGCTATGTGTGGGTCATAAAATGGGTGGTGGTAATCCACTGCGGCAGCGGTATTTTGGCGGCAGTCAGCATGGCGGTAAATGGGATTTAACGCCAAGGTCATAATGAGGGCCTTAATTATTGACAATCACAGGATCATGGTGTTCCTGAAATTTACCAGAGAAGTTCAAAAGCAGAGGGCTATGTTCTTAGAGGCTAAAAAGCGCCTCCACCAAATGGGGGTTCAGTATGCAATGTTTTTCCCTGCCAGGCTCTGAGTAGTGACTGAGGATGGAGTGCAGTCTTGCACCTCGCCGCAAGAAGTGTGGAAATGAATTGACAGTCACCCGCATTCAGCTAATCTCCCCAGTACTCCTAAGTACAGGGCCTCCCAGTAATCGTCTAGGAGGAGGGTGCAAAGTGGTAGCAGTTCGGTACCCTCCAAATCTCAAGCACCTCATAAACAGATGAGGACAGTAGCGGTGACAATGAGTGTGGCGGGGTGAGCCTTCCATCGACGGCAAGTGATGATGACTCAGGGACACTGACTTTGACACAGCCTCATATTCTACGTTGATCAGATGCTGTTCTATCCCAAGTCATGCCCAACACTGTAGATGTTGAACATGTTGATTACTGCCCTGATGGGCGGTGCTGACTGGGGGAAGGCTGTAGGGTGAACTGTGGGTTTGGCAACTTGTATGTTTGGCAGGACCCCTTAGCCCTGCAAGTGTTTGGCCTGGCTGTGACGGGATGGAGTGGTGTCAGACTGGGAGACACTCACAGGTGTTTGCCACTTAGGTTGCTTCACGTGTGTTGATTGCACATATGGCTGATGATGCAATGCAGGTTTTGATGGGGAGACGTTACCTTCTTGTCCTGGGGTTAGGGAGTTGGGTTTGTTTTTCTTGATTGAGCCATGTCCTTTATTGTGCTTCCTCTTTGTCATGGTCCTGGGTGTGGGTGGCTTGGGCCCATTGAGTTCTCACTGCCTAACATTTGATTACCTATAGCTGCCTCCTTGAAGTATACAATGATGTCCTGAAATGTACAGGATGGCTTAATATTATGTCTGAACATTATAAAGCGTATTCCTACATCAAGAGACGGGGTGTTCATGTGGCCCTTTTGCAGGAAAACCACCTCACTGCTGCTGAGAGATTAACACTTCATAGGCACTGGTGGAGCCAAACTTACTATACCAGGTTCTCAGCATTTGTACACCGGCCTCATATGGGTACACCCTGGTGTACCCTTTTAGAAACTGAAGAGTTAGTGGACCCAGCTGGGAGGTATGTTGTGGTTATGGGTAGGTTAGCTGGTCTAGATCTGATGGTGTTCAGCATATATGCCCTGAATGTGGGCCAGGTGAATTTCCTGGATGAGTTGTCCCATGCTTTGGCACCCCATCTGGTGCACTCTGTACTTCTTGGGGAGCAATTTAACAGTGTTGCAGACCTTGCACTGTTTAGATCCCATTCCCCTTGCAGGACTCCCCAGTTACTAGACTGCCTCATACATTTGAGGGCTAGCAAAGCTAGTGGGGACTTGTTCATTCATTGAGGTGCACCCAACCGATGCCCAGGGACTAATCTTTCTTCTTGGTTTTACACTGGTTGCATGCCTGCCTTCAAACGTTCCTTTGCTGACCCGGGGTGCATGTGACAGTGCAGGATGTTGAATATTGGGACAGGATACTTTTGGATCACAATCCAGTTTTGTTATCCTTGAACTGGGAACTGGTGCACCCCGCATACCTGATTGCGATTTCAAGTTGGAGATGTTAGAGGACTCAGTGTTTCAGCATTCGATCTGGGAGGGAATCAGACAGTATTCTGAACTCAATGAGTCTATGGCGTCTACACCAAAGCTTAAGTGAGATGCCTTTAAAGTAGTGATCCGGGGCATGTGCATTGCAAAGGCAGTGGGAGTATGGTGAACACTATTATGAGAAGTTGAGCCTCAGGAGGCGGTGCTGCGTGATGTAGAGAGAAGGAGGCAGGGAACCCCAGCTTTATAGCAGACGCTCTTGAAGGTCAAGGAAATTCTGGCATGCCAGGTAAAGATGCTTAGATGTTTCAACTACTGAGAATATATGGTCTGAGTGCATGCTGAGCCGGACAGATCTGATTCCCTACTGGTGAGACTGCCTAACCCTACTAGGAGGTTCTGTATGATCATGGACCTTGAGACTGCATTAGCGAGAGGATTTATAGATAGGACAATATAAACAACAGTTTTCAGGAGTTTTATACATGTCTCTTTGAGAGTGCTTCTGACCAAATGATGCATGGGATCACTGGTTTTCTTGACCCGCTCTCCCTACTGATACTTACTCAGGGGGAAGTTATCGGCTTAGGTGGGGATATTACATTGTCAGAGGTCAAAACGGTGGTGAAGCTTATGGCCCTTGTAAAGGGGCCAGGCACAGATGGGCTCCTGGTCATACACCATGTATGTTGATACACTAACCCCAAAGCTGGTAGAGGTTTATAGAGCAGCACAAACAATCGGCTGCTTACTGGTCTCTGCATGTGCGTTACTGGTGCCTGGCCACCCTCCCAGGATATAAGGGCCTGTAGGCCATTATTGATGTATATGGTTGATCATAAAATTCTGTGCCAGGTCCTGGCTATGCAGCTGTTGTCCTATATGTCTGGACTGGTGCACGCAGACCAGGCATAGTTCAACCCAGGCTGGAATACAGCACTTAATATTCAAAGGATTATGTCACTTTTGAAAAGCAGATGGCGATGGTTGTGGTGGTAGATATTAAGAAGGCCTTTGATAATATGGGGTAGGGTGTCCTCTATAGAGTGCTGGAAAGGATGGTGTTGGGGTACAGGTTTGTGAATTGAACTATGCTTCTCTGCTCCACCTCCAGGGCCCGTGGGAAAGCGGGCAGTGTATTATCGGAGGAGTAAGCGGTGGGCATGGAAACCTGCCAGGGATTCTCACTATCTCTGTTGATCTTTGCACCTGGGTTGAGCCATTAGCCTGTAGCGTGAGCTCCGGGATCCCCTACAGGTGCATTCAGTCCAGGGTGCATCACATAGTTTTATACATTGATGGCATGCTATTGTTTTTAAATTATGCTGCTGCAGATTCGGCAGGAGCAGTTGGATTACTAGACTGTTTTGGGGCAGTTTTGGGCCTTGGTATTAACTGGCACAAACCTAGCTTGTTCCCCAAGCGTGTTGGAATGTGGCTGACCCAAGCCCTGAGGGGACTGGTGTGGGAGCCTACCCGCTTGAGATACGTGGGGGTCAAAATATACCATGACAAGTAGGATCTATTAAATTCCAATGTGGGTGCAACTATCCGGGCCCTTAAGTATAGCGTGGAATTTTGGAGGTCATCGCCGGTTTCGGTGCCCAAATGTATTGCCATCACCAAGGTGGTAGCACTTCCCTGGTGACTGTACTTCTTCACGGTACTGCCTCTACTGGTTCCTCGAGGTATGTTTCGAGAGCTTGAGCCACTCATGATTGTTTTTATGTGGGGTTCGGGCTGACGCAGAGGGGCAATGACTAAGTTACAGCGTTTGGTTGCAGATCTCAGTCTGGCGGTCCCAGATTTTGAGGCTTATTATTTGGTGGCACAGATCACCTAGTCCGTGGAGTGTTGCCTGTCACCATATAGGGAGGAGGGCCCCTTCATTCCCATGCCCTGGATGGTTTTTCAGGTACTCCTAAATCCACGGCGGTTGGCTAGAGAAGATCCTGGTGAGCTCCAGGTTATGAGGCAATGCTGGATGCGCTGTCTGCAGAAAACTCAGACAAGGCTCCCGTACTCTCCTGATATACCAGTGTAGAGGCTGGAGGTGCTGCCCCACGGTGGTGACTGGTGAGTGCTGATGGAGTGGACAGCCTCTGGCATTGTGTGAGTACAAGACTTGTTTCACAAGGGTGTGCTGCTCATGTTTGCAATAAGGAAGCACTGGGGGGCTCGAACGACTGAACTCCCCCACACATCAGAGCTGTCATCTCATATGCACATCCACAAGCACTCATAGAGTGGTTATGTGTTTCGATTGGGCTCTCAGGGCGGATATGACTCCACCCCTGACTGACCTCTGGGAGAAATGGGAAGAAGATCTAGGGACCCTGATCCCAGAGGCAGATTGGGCAAAAACTCTGGAACTATTTCCGAAAGTGTCAAGGAACACCAGGTTTAAGTTAATTAATTTATATCTCCTTCACAGGACGTAACTCACGCCTTTCAAGATGAACAGGTTTTACCACACTGGTGGGGCTAAATGTCCTAGGGGTGGTGAAGTGGGAGCTGAACTGTATCTTATGGTCTGGGCCTGTCCTTCCCTCTAGGGATTCTGGGAAGAAATCATGGAATGCATCAATGACGTTACACAGAGTAATGTTCCCTGCACCCTGGGCTCGTACTTGTTGGGCTGGTATTCGCACCCGACCAAAAATAAGGTTACAACTAGATTCATTGATTTGGCCATAGTACTGGCACAGCTTTGTTTGTTATGGGGTGATCCAAGGGGCTCATTATATATTGGTCTGTGGACAATGGGGTTGGATAGGGGGATTATTTCAGGATTTACCTGGTTGTTGGGGCAAAGGGTATTGGCAGGGGTTGCAGTATAGGGGGGGTGCAGCATGGGGGTGGGATTGGTACTCTTCCATTGTAAGATGCCTTCAACTTCTTGATACCAACTAATCAAAATTTTGTGGAAATAAACAGTAATTAATGGTCCCATGTACCACTGCCTACTCCTAAAAAACTTTTTTTAAGCATTCACTTCACAAAGGGGAAGGGGTCCGTAAGGCATCCCTTCCTCATTGTGAATGGGTTAAAAATTCCTTTGAGTAGATGGTAGAATATTAATGTTTTACGACTGGATTTTGGTTCAAAAACATAAATACATCCCATTGCAAATCACTATTTGGAAGGGACCCCCTAAACATGCCCCTTCCCAATATCAATTTGAAATATGGTCACAAATGCAAATAGTGATTTGGTATTGTGTTACTGTATCGCATTTTAGGTTTGTGCACACCAAAAGGCTGTTTTTTGGTTGAAAAGGATTCGACTTTTCGAATCTGACCCTTTGCAACCACAAAATGCCGTAGCACATCTGGTCCACTGTGCACTAATACCCGTCACAAAGATTGTCATCACAGGTTATTGACCATGTCCAATGGGAGATTTCGGAATCAGATGCAAAAACTGAGCCATTACCCGACTTTTTTAACTCCTACTTTGTAACGGGGCTATTATAATACATTGAATTACGCAATCCATGTATAAAAGCATGTCTCTAATTTTCTTATTACAGTCTAATTATATCACTGCTCATCATTAACATGAAACTGTCCTCACTACTCTACTGAAATAATGTATTACAACACTACCCTACCTGTGGCCAGAGCCAGCCGTCAGCATGAAATGCAGTTTCCTAAGCCAAACATCAACTGCATCTGTTGCTTAAATAATTAAAAAAGAGTATCTTATCGGCTCCATTTATTTGTCCTATTATGACCTTTGAATCATTGGCTGATAAGGGGACATTTATTATGGCTTATAATTTATTGTACTGCAAGAGTTGAGTACAGGAGAGCAACAATCTATTTGCATGTTACCACACATTCTAAACTACAGAGGTGCTTTGATAGTAGTTTACCAAATGCTCAAAATATGATAGTAACAAACTATTAACTACATATATGAATGTTTATTTTTATAATACAAAAAAAACACATTTAATCTACATACCTGTAATCAGAAGAAGTCTTGTCACAAGGAGCATGAGACTAGGAATTTAATGGGGCCAGAAGGTTTAAATCTCTTTTATTTCCCTTTTCTCAAAATACAAAACATCTTACCTCCATCCTCTGGCCTGGTAAGTGAGTGCATTTCAAACAGTTAAACACATTACAGAAAATTAATGGAATAAACATAAACCATAACTCCCCACCCTCGTTTCCCATCCCAGATTTCGCTCTCACACTCTGCATTGCCTGCCCCTCAGACCCGCCTCAGACAAATTAAGCAATGTCCTTGTTCCTAGTTGTCACCACATTTGTAGTCTCTAGACTTCTCTTGTGGCATCATATGTAATACACCAAGGTACACAGGGCATGACAGTTCTCTGAAATCTTGTGAGAGGTACTTAAAGAAGGCTGCCCAAGTCTCGTTGCAGTATTTGTTTTGCTGTTCTCTGTTTGACGTTATTTTTTCCAGCCCCAAGATGCTCCATAGTCCATAGTGCCATTCTGCTATATTTGGGTTGCAGGTCTTGCCTCCTAGACCTGTCAGTTCTTGCTTACCAGTGCCTAGCGCCGGGTCAATTTGTTTCACTCATATTGAATGAAGTGGGAATGCATGTCTGTTCGGCAACCGCAAGATAGTAAATGCCAGAAACCACTGTATGTCAGTGTCAAGCATCACAACAATTGCTTCAAGTACATTTTCCCTATAGAGATGGACAGTACCACAATAGATGAATTAAGGTACCCTCTCACCACAACCCCTCCAGTATGTCTCATGTTTGCGGCCGTCCCAAGAGTGCAGCCTAGCTGGAGTACAGTCCAGAGCAATTCTTTGCGCAGATTAATTTTCTGAAGCTGACCTGTTTTGTGGGCTATCCATCCACACCACCTCAGTAAGTTTTCTTTCGAATTTCTGCTCTTTTACTGGTCAGTTGTTTTCTTAAATGACTTGGGAGAGACCAACATGTTGTATATTTTAGAAGTTAATTTCTTATTATCTTTTTTAGTTAAAAACAGTACTCGTAAGATGTGATGTTTCTGTAAAGGCCCGCAGTACAGTATCTGTTTCCTCGAGGCAATATCATATTTCCATGTCCTGAAATTAGATAATACATGTGTCCGTGAAGGGATGTCCCATCCTCAGCTTTTGTTTTTCTCCCATGTTACTGGACAGCGGGGTAAATTTTGCGTTATCGACTACGGTCTTGAATGGAGAAGGAATGTAGTCCGTCCCTTCTTCTTGGCTACTTTATCCCATATCAACAATGTAGGCAACATGATTGGGGAGAAATACAAACCCCAAGCTGCAGTATTTCTTATGGGGCCAGGGAACTTTCCATATTTTCCTTGCTATTGTTTGTTCTATAAAACACCATTGTTTTGGGAGAAGGTTTGATTCAATTCCCTTAGGTGTCCTAATTCTGCTGCTTGGTAATGTGGTAATATTTTGTCAGATTCGAGGACCTCAAGTTGCCATTTTTGTGTGGGAGTACACACTTTGCAGTTCGTGGTTTTTATCCCAGACCAGGTGGCCTGATTAACTGCCTTTTGTAATTTCTGGATCAAGGGTGAGGGTGTAGGTAAAGTAATGGTGTGAAACTGAGAGTTGTTGTCTTTATAGAATGCTGGCTCCAAGCAGGAGTATCCAAAATAAGGGCACAATATAGTGTGAGATCTCTAGCATAAGGCTTCCTAAAGCATTGATCAGGAATAGACAAAAGAACAGGTTCTGCCCAGAAACATCCACCTTGAACAGAAACTGTAGGCCTACCTCCACCCACTTATCAGCCACAAAATGGCAGTCCCTTGGAAGAACTAATCAGCAGCATTTGGCTTGCAAGGACGTCATTGAATTTCTAAGGGAAGATCTATGCCCATCCTCTTTCACTTAAGTGTCTGGATCTCTGTCATTAAGTTTCAGAAATGCTGTCAATTCACTTCAACTATCTAAGAAAACACTATCCGCCCTCCAGCTTGTGTTAGTTTTAACTAGGGACCATGCAAAATAGATCCCAGTGATCCCGAAACTCAGACTCTTATCACACAGTCATATTACCATGCACACTGAGTGCACATATGCACAGTCAACACACATGCATGGAATGCCAGTGCAAGGATGTGGGTTTCACTTAACAGCTGAACTTTGTACAAAAGGGGTCAGCAGACCACCATCTCCTTGACACCGAGGCATAGGTCCAATCACGCTACTGAGCCATAATACCTTGTAGCGCTGGCAGCGATGCTTTATGTGAATTGGCCAGGGTATGGACAGTATTCATATGCCTACTATGAGGGCATGCTTGGTGCGCCCCTCCAGGACACTAAACACTTTATGGACTTCACATTACCAAGGGCAGACCTAGGTCTGTGCGCACAAACTAGATAAGCAAGATGCCAGGGTCAAACAAAAAGTCAGGATACTGGTTTCAAATTGCAGTCAGACACTCAGAACAGAGGTACACAGCTGTGTACCATGCAGGGGACAACAAGCATTGGCAAGGTCAATAGAGCTATCTTTAATGTACTAATGAAAGCAAACAAGCATACACAAATGTGAACAGAATACTTGTGCGAGGCCTCTGTGCAACTTGCCTCTTTATCTGCATCCCATGTCCATGTCCTTTGAAATGTAGAAGACAGTGATTCCTCTGAGGGTGTTGGGCATTTTGACCTTTAATTTTGTGTAGGACATCTACCTTTGAAGATTGTGGTAATATGATGTGCTCTAGGGATCTGTGATCACATATTATTTGGGTGTGTGAAATGCAAATGAGGAATTGCACACAGATGGATGCTGAAAACCATTGCAGCTAGTTTGGGTGTTGAGTTCTTCTGAAGTAGGTGTGTGGTGGTTGGGAAGTGTAATAGGTTTAGGAGAGTAGTCCCTGGGAGGTCATTTTTGGGCATGAGATGGAGAGTGTGCTTTACACATTTTGTTGAATCTTAAGCAATTAATGTCCCTCCAGTCTGATGTCAAGCAATTCATTTGGGGATAAGATAAGAAATCCATCCTCTGGTCATTAATAGGTATCTGTGAATAGTAAGTTTGTGTGCTGTTGTTTTTGTGGACTGGGAGGATGGTTGACAGAAAACAGCTATGTCGAGAGGTGGTGGAGTTGGAAGTATGGTTTCAATTTCTTGAATGGTGAGTAGGTGATAATGGGGAGATGAGGAGAATGGGGGGTGGGTCAAGGAAGTCAAAGTATCTAATCTTAGCACCCCTAACCATAGCAAAAGCTTTAACTGCCTTCTGGCTACCAAACGGTGTGGTGATGAAACGCAGGGTGATATCCGAGGGTTGTAACATGACCTTCCCATTTTTATACAACATGGTGTGTAGCACAATGAGGAAGGGAGAGCAAGAGGAAAGTAAGTAATATGACCTGGAGGGAGTAACACAGGGTAGATGTGAAGAGGGAGCAGAATCAGCAAGGCAAGAAGAATTCAGGTGCCAGGGAAGTCCAGAGGGCTACCAAGAGGGGGAAGATACTAGGAGACTGTGAGAAAGTAAAACATGGCAGCTATGTAAATGAAGCAGAAACAAGCAGGTTGGCAACAGGGGTGAAGGGAAGTAGAGGGGCAGGAAGTAGGATGGGGGAAAGCTAGCTTACCTAAGTAAAAAAATGAGAGAGGATTAAGTATTAGGTAGTCTGTGGGGAATTAACTGGAGAGGCAATCATATGAAATGCAAATAGTCAAAGAAAAAAATAAGGCTTTTGGATCAAAAAGTCTAAAGTGGTGCACCTCTAGATGCTAACAAAATGACATAGGGTGGTTTTAGTTCTTACATCATGGAGCGAGACTTCTATAGAAGATTAGCAACTCCTGGGAAGGATTGGTACAGTATATGGGTATTTTGGAACTTCTTTGGTTTTTTTGAGACTCCACAAACCACCTGATATTTTGAGGAGTTTAGAAAGTAGAGACGGAGTGGAGAGTTGACATGTACTGCTTTGTAGGCTGGACATCACATTTTAAATGTTATTCTAGCCTCAATGGAAATTCAGTGTAACTCATTGAGGTTTTGAGTGATATGATGAATTCATGAAAGATTAAATAAGTTTGGGTGTGGCATGTAGAACAGTTTTTAACAGGAAGAGAGAAGGTTAGGAGACACCTGAAATAAGGATATTAATAAAGGCTTCTGGTGACAGGATTAAAGGGTGACCTGTTGTTTTTAGAAAAGTAAGGGACAATGGCCCTCATTCTGAGTCTGGCGGGCGGCGGAGGCCGCCCGCCAGACTTCCCCCCTCCAAAGTACCGCTCCGCGGTCCAGAGACCGCGGAGGGTATTCCAAGTTTTCCCCTGGACTGGCGGGCGGCCGCCAAAAGGCCGCCCGCCAGCCCAGGGGAAAACGACCTTCCCACCATGAAGCCGGCTCGTAATCGAGCCGGCGGTGTGGGAAGGTGCGACGGGTGCTACTGCACCCGTCGCGTATTTCACAGTCTGCTACGCAGACAGTGAAGTGGGCAGTGGGGCAGTGGAAAACCGGGGCAGTGGAAAACCGGCGGGAGACCGCCGGTTTTCCCTTTCTGACCGCGGCCAAAGCGCCGCGGTCAGAATGCCCAAGGGAGCACCGCCGGCCTGTCGGCGGTGCTCCCGCCCCGTTGGCCCTGGCGGTTCTCTACCGCCAGGGTCAGAATGAGGGCCAATATGTCTTGAAATTCTTTAAAATATTAGTTGAAAGGTGATTTTCTTATGTGGAGAATCACAAATAGGGAGGGCTCTACTATAATCCTGAGTGAAGTTACAGTGGGTGGCAGAGAGACATCCTCAATATTCACTTGTTTTAACTACTCTGTGTTGATGAGTCTTTTGTGTTTGGGGGAGAACAGGACAACTTCAGCTTATTGGGGATTGTGAATAAGGAAGCTCTTGGGCATGCAGAATTGCAAAAGTAGAGACTGAAGAGTGAGATTGGTAAGCAGTAATGAAGGTTTGAAGTAGATTTGGATGTCATCTGTGTATTTATGGATAAAAAGACCTGATTCCAGAACACAATTGCATATCTAAATTGAAAAGTGATGGGGCTAAGATACAGCCTTGTCACACCACACAAGCAATAACAGCCAGCCCAGGAATATTAACTTAAATCTTACCAGTTTGGGTATGGATGGAAAGGAATGAGGTGTCCTAATTTGATACTCAACCCTTAGTCCCAAAGTGTTGTTCAAGTAGGGATAGCAGCCGGATGTGGTCAAATTAATGAAAGCTATTGAGGGGTTGAGCAGAACTAGGAGGCCAGAGTCACCACAGTCTAGCATCCAATAAATATCACCTAGAGCTTTTAATGAGACAGGATTAATTCTAACCTACCCTAAATCCAAACTGATGAGTGATGAGTTGGTATCCAGCATTGATTTAGTCTATTAGCTGTAGTGAGATAAATTTTTCTACAGGCTTGCCTAGCCATAGAAGGTTTGAGTTTGAAAAGTAGTTGGACAGCATCTTTGAGTAAAGGTTAGATTTTTAGAAGAGGAGTGACTTGACCACAATTTAGAGAGTTTGTAAAAGTTCCTTGGTTAAGGAATGTGTTGATGATTTTGCACAAGGCATCGGCAAAGTAGGAGACATTTCCCTTGATAACATTTGCTGGTATAGATTCACTGTAGTAGGCAGTGGGTTTTAGTTTTTACTGTTATTGGTGAGCTCTCCTGGTTCAATGAATTGAAGACATTTCATGTATTTGATGTCTTGATTGAGTTTGACACTGGGAGTTTTGGCCACTGTCCCTTCAGTTTCAAAGAAGTAATTGCATCAGCTGCTTATGAGATGATTTTGATGTGTTTATCAAGCAAGGTATTAATATATTCATTTTGAAGGTGAGTGTGCATTTTTGGAGATGAGAACATTGAATGCATTTACTGAGAGGTTCCAGGCAGATCGTTTCCATTCTTTGTGAGGCTGGCTTTTAGCTGTAAAAATGGCATGAGGGAGATTGAGTAGTTGAATGATTGAACACCGTTAGATGATGCCGAGAGGATGCCAAGACACTGATGCTGCAAGAGGGGCAGAGCCTAGAGGCCAGAGCACGGAGCCCCTCTGAGCCCCTTTGACCCTTGGAGCCTTGGACCCTGGGCCCCAGAGCCTCGGACCCTGGAGGGCTGAGGGTCAGCCGATACAGCACGCCCAGGATTGTCCGAGGACTGCCCCAAGTCCCATGTCTGCAAGACACCTCCCTCTGTATTTCTCCCTGCGCCTTCGTGCCAGCACCGCGCGGTTCGGCTGTTTGGCCACCTGTGCTGACTTGCCGCCTGCCACCCCACTCTGCCGTACCCCCCATGACCCAACGCAGCTCAGCGCTTTTGCTTGAGCCCCCCGAAAACTCAGAAACCTTAGAAACCCCACCGCCTCGTCCACCGAGAAGCCCAACAGGTCCAACTAGTCACCCAACAAGCCATCACTGTGGTGCCAGCAATTGCACTCCAGAGCTGCTAGCCGCCGAAGACCAGCTGAAAGAGTCAGTGAGCACCATAAAGCAGAGAGCGGAAAGTGTGGAGGTGAGGTGGTGAGGTTGTGGGGAGGGGGAGCAGAGCAGAAGGCAAAGGAGTGGACGTGGTGGAAGAGTGGTGCAGAGCAGCCAGAGTGAGCCCCTGGAAGATCTGTGCAGACCTAGGCGGGAGGGGGCTGAGCGCAGAGGCTGCTACCAGCTCCTGTCAAGTGTGTGCCACAGAGCCCCCGCCGCAGCGGCCCGACTAGTGTTGGGTGCCGCTTGTGGGACTCAGGTAGGCCCCGCTCAAGCCCCTCCCCAAACGCTAAAGATCAACATCCAAGCTAGTGTCTGCGCCTTTGGACTGGGAAACCCATGCAAACCTGCATGCCCGAAGCACACTGGAAGTACACATTGCTCCCGCTCACCTTGTCCATCACTGATATTTGCCTTAAACATACATTTCCAAGAGTGTCAGTATTTTCCTCAGCATTGCAGCTACCATCCTTGCAATATAGATCACTACGCAGTAAAACAATGCCCCAATCTTGCAACCTGCATCAACAGAGTCGTCAACAATACCAGGGGCAATACCAGAGGCCCTAGCTTTAGCTCCAGCTCCAACTGGGTTCCGAGCCAGCCAATGAGACCAGTTGCACATCTACTCACCTGGAAATTCTCTAGTCTGTTGTCCTTCCGTCGACAAAATAGAGAAATGATAAACCACTTTAAAGTAAGACACCACGAGGGACGGCGACAGCCTCCCAGCTTAGCAAAGGCACCACCTAATATCCATCAGAGAGGACGAGAAGGGGGATGGCGGAGTAAGAGACAGAGGGGAGCACACTTAGACTCCACCAGTGTACCCCCCCCTGAAGCCTCAAAAGCCCCTGCAGCCTTGTAAAAACCTTAGGGCACATGGGAGTGGGCATCACAAAACCGCACTTGAGGGGCAACCAAAAGTCCTGCACAGTGCTACCGATCATGATCCAGCATGCCTCAATATACTTGAAACAAAAGTAGTGACAAAACTCAATACATCGGAACAAAAGTAGCAACGAAACATAGAAAGTTAATAAAGGGAACTGCCCAATGGTCGGTCCTAGACTTCTTTACAAAAGTGCAGAAATCAACCCTACCAAATTCACTAAATTTGTTTCAAACAACAGGTTCGCCTTTTACAGGAAACTCCCCAAGCATCTAGAATCTTGTCAATCTTGCCAACCATTGCTTGTCAACACGTCAGGACCAGGGGCCAAATGGATCAGTCCAGCCAAAAGAAAATACAATTATTGAATTACCATCAAATACCACTCTCTCAAAGGACGGCACAATTATAGAACTATCATCAAACACTGTTACAGGTAATACACTAGCGCCAGCAGCACACCTCACAAACTACGAAGCCTGGACTGAGTTTAAATGGTGGGGAGGCTGGTGATGCTGCCCAGACTAGCTTGCTAACCAAAACAGCTTCAGTGTTTTCTTCAAATGATCGGGAGTTTAGGACTGCAGCTGCAGCTGCCTTCCTCGCTGTGCCAACTCCTCAAAAAAGTAGCCCATTACCGGAAAGAGCCTGCCTTGGCTCTAACAGGGGATCATCCAAACCATTGCCCTACATATCCATAGTACCATCTGAAGAAGGAAGTAGACAGATGAGTGTCAGAACTCACAGTGTCTCAAGCATCAGCGCCTCCCAGCGCCATTTGCCAGATAATGAAAGTCAGTTGGACTCAACCGACGTCCAGATGAGGGCAATCTTCCTGGCAATTCAAACCAACATAGACCATAACAATGTACTGGCCTCTATCAATACTACCCTGACAGCCGCAATCAGCTCCCTCACATGGGTATCTGAAAAACTAGAAATGCAATTAGATCTAATACATGCACTAGCTAATTCCATTATCAAAATAGAAGCAAAGCTAATATCCATAGAACAAAGCGGGCAACACTTTAACAACACAGCACCTGCGCGTGTTTGCACATGCGTCAGTACACCATTGGTGGACAAACTGTCATCTCTACCAGAAATTTTGACTAGTATGATTATAGAATGGTAAGCAGCCCTGCATAATTCAAGCTTGGCCAAACCCCCAACACACAAGGAGGGTCCAACTAGACAATCAATGCACACCCCATCAACAGAACCAGATCAAACAGACTCTTGCATTCTGCCACCCCTCCCGTCTCACCGCTGATTCAATCTGAAAGCTTGCCCATTACTATAAATGCCAGTCCGCATACTCATAATGATCCTAAGATAACACCAGAGCCTCAAAGGAAGGAAATGAATAGGCGCAATGTGGATCCAACGGATCCAACCAAGAGCAACACCTTGACCGGGCCAGAAATGCTTTCCAAAATAGCCCAAAAAAAGGCTGAAAAAGGCTAAGAGCAAAGAGAAAAGGGAGACATGACAGGCAGCGGCTAAAAGGGGTCCCATAATGGTATCCCCAGATGAGCAAAGTATATACCCAATCTTTAAAGACACAAGGATGTGGAAAAAAACTCAGGGCAACCTTGAAGCTCTCCAAACAAAGGCCAACCAACATTTATTATCGGCGGCCCCTGTTGGGGTACAAAATAACGATAGCACAGATACAAAAACAAGCGATTCTTCTATTCACTCAGCCTCCCAGCCAGCAGATAATCTGCCCCCAAAGACATTACCCCAAGCAATTTCAAACGGTACTATAAGTGCTATATTAAGTGAGTCCTCAGGTGATCGGAGCGGGTGATCATACATCCATGGAAAGAATCCCGGACTCTAAGTTGGCCATCTGTGCAAGGACGAGCCCAGACCTTTCCCAAGACAACGTAGAAATGCACCGTTGGCAAGATCAATTATTAGGCGAGCCCAAACTTGCCACCTTAAGCAGGAATAAATCAGGAACTCTAAATGACACTAACACAGAAACTCAGGGCGCAATTGAACAAGGAAGTTGCACACCCACAGTAAAGCTAGTCCTCATACCCCAATATTGCTCCGAAGGTAATCATGACATCTTGAATCGTGCAAATCTGTTAAGGCTGTTTAAGGCCCTACCAGAGGCGACAATCATAAAAACAGATGACACAGTGAGACTAGCATTTAAGGTGTTGCCAGAGCACAGTAGCGAACGTGAAGCTACTATAATGACCTTATGGTACTGACAAATAAACAATGTCTAGAGGAATGGGCCATAAAGATAGAACCGATAGTCCAACTGAAATACCCCTTCCCACTTAAAAAATCAAGTCAAACTTTGCATCAAAAAGCCAGTACCCATAGCATTCTAAAAGGCATTGCCCATCATAAGGCAGAGGAGCGGTACACCAACTTTTCTATATCCTGCACTTATTCTACTTCGTCGAATAGCACCAGAAAAGTGTCTTTTGATTACGCGAACAATGAACAGTCCAAACTATAGCACCAGCACAAGCAGAACAACTCAACATTATACCCAACAACAATAGCCAACCAGAGATCAGTGAATATTACTTAAAAATAATTTCTTGGAATGTTGCGGGTCTGAAGAGACTCCTAAATCACAACGTAGCCCAACAACACCTAGCAAACGGGGACATATTATGCCTACAAGAAACCTGGTCAACCTGCCCACTGACTGTTCCAGGTTCCTATGAAATTCAACAGCCTGCTATAAAAAGAAACATATTTATGGGAGACCCTCCGGAGGCCTCTCGATCTACTTAAATGTCAACTTAGACTTCCTAGTTAGTATAGCATCTACCAATAACCAAATGCTACAAATAATAAGATTGGAAATCCTGGCATCAAAACTTCACAAGTCTAAATTTCTCCTAATTAATCTTCACTTCAACGTATTTGGCCAAGCAAAGACAGAAAGTATCGCACAACTAGTTGACACACTGGATGGAGCAGTCTGCGACCACATTGGCTTTAGTATCATAATTTGTGGAGATTTTAATCTTAGATCACTAGGAACAAGAGCAGACTTGATCCACCCAGAATGCCCTGCCTGCCATCAACTTCAACAATTCTTTGAAAAACATCTACTTGTCTCCATTGAGCACTCACAAAAAGTCAGTGCCTTAGCACAACAGTTCCTGAAAACTTTTCAGAATAAGAGCACCTTAGACTATGGCCCTCATTCCAAGTCAGTGATACAGCAGCGGTAATACCGCCAACAGGCTGGCGGTAATAAATATGAAATAATGACCATGGCAGAAACGCTCAGACAGACATCCACTTTAACACACCGATCGCCAGGGCGAAATCAACAGGCACCACGGCGGTAACCGCCAACAGCCAGACGGAAGACAATGTACCGCCCACAGTAATATGACACACCTATCCACCACCTTTTCCGGGGCAGTACCAACAACATCAAAAGCCTGGCAGAAACACTGCACAGAAGGGTAACAACTCACCTCTGGAGATTCAAGGAAGAACCATGCCGCCATGGAGCCCAAGTTGCATGTCTTTCCCATGCTCTTCTACATTCTGCTCCACTACGAACACCAACGCCAGCGAAGACGGCCACGGTGAGTACTGCCACCTAGCACATAGGGGAGGTGGGGAGGAAAAAGAGAGTGACACACACATGCAACACCCCCACCCCCAGCAGCATACACAAAAACAGATGCAATAACATTACATATTCACCCTTATCCCTCAAGAATAATGCAAGGACCAAATGAATTGATTAAAGTGAGTGTAATAAGATCAATATAGTAGCAATACGTGCATCCAAATAAAAAAAGTATATACATATTTACAATGCAAGGGACACTGCCCAGTCCTCAATTTCCGTGGGCCACAGGGCCACATCACAAAGTCCAAAGCCCAACCTCACTCCTGCAACAACACGGAAAGAACACTGCAGGGGCATCAGGTCGAAAATAGACAGGCACCTCAGGGGGACAGGGAATGGGGGGGTACCTCAGCCGGAAGATGGTACAACACCACTGGTCCTGAAGGGGATAATATGCCCATCACTCTGTCCTGGGGAGTGCAAGGCCACAGTATCTCAAGTGGGTGACTTGCCCGCATGCTCTGGAGGGGGCAACATGCCATGTGCTTCGTCCTTAGGAGTGCAAGGCCACAGTCTCTCAAGTGGGTGATTTGCCCACATGGTCTGGAGGGGGCAACATGCCCTGTATATGGTCCTGGGGAGTGCAAGGCCACAGTCTCTCAAGTGGATGATTTGCCCACTGCCTTGTCCTGGGGAGTGCAAGGCCACAGTGTCTCTAGTGGGTGACTACTTCCACTGGTTCTGGAGGGGGTATTGTGCCCACTGTGCTTCTTCCTGGGAAGGATGGGGTCAGTGGATGGTTTCTCCACTGGTTCTGGAGGGGGCATTGTGCCCACTGTGCTTCTTCCTGGAAAGGATGGGGTGAGTGGATGGCTTCTCCACTGGTTCTGGAGGGGGCATCGTGCCCTGTAGTGCAGGTCTTAGGTAGTGCAGGGTCACGGTTTCTTAGCTGGTTGTCAGAACCGCAGGATTTGCAGGGACCAGGCCACATAACAGCCCATGGATGCAGAACTACACACTGTCCGCCGGCGGTGACGGCGGCTCAGTGGTGGCAGTGGCGGTTCAGGTGTCGGTGCTGGCAGTGGTGGGGGAGGCCCCAGCCCTTCCCCTGCAGCCTCGGAAGGCTGCCCACTGGGGCTGCTGCTGCTGGCAGTGGTGCTGGTGGCGGTTCTGGCAGTGGTGGGTGGAGGCTCCAGCCCTTCCCCTGCAGCCTCGGACAGCTGCCCACTGGGGCTGCTGGCAGTGGTGCTGGTGGCGGTGCTGGTGGTGGTGCTAGCAGTGGTGGGGAGAGGCCCCAGCCCATCCCCTGCAGCCTCAGATGGCTGAACCACCTTGTCCTTTTTGCCTGCTGGTGCAGGCCCCTTTCCCTTCCTGCCAGCAGCTGGGGATGGCTCTTTGCCCTTCCTGTCAGCAGCCGGGGATTGCTCCTTGCCCTTCCTTTTACCAGCTGGGGTGCCTCCTTGCCCTTCCTTGCAGCACTTGGTGCAGGCACCCTATCAGTGTGGCTGCCTGGTGCCTGGGATCCTCTCCCACTTGGTGTAGCTGTGGACACTACTGTGCCCCTGGACTGGGTGGCTGAGGTGCACGGGTTGGGGTCTGAAAACCCTGGCCTGACGTGAGGGATGGGGGGAGGGCTAGGGAAGAAGTCAAAGGTGGAGAGGAAAAGCTTCTTAGGGACATTGGGACGGGAAGAGGGAGATGGTTTGGGAGTGGAGGTAGAGGGAGTGGTTGTAGGAGGTGTCTGTTTGCTGTGTGTGGGTGCAGGTGCATGGACTGGATGCTGTTGTGAAGTGGATGGCTGTTGGGTGTCTGAGTGCTTGTGTTTGTGTACTATGTGAAGAGGGGGCACAGACACAGTGGGAGAGGACACAGGGGATGTGTGCATGGAAGTGTGGGTGGTGAATGCCAGTGAGGGGCGTGTTCTGATAGGTATGCTGGTGATGGGTGTAGTGGATGGGGATGTAGTACATGCAAGTGTGAGTGTAGACGCAACTGGGAGGGAGGTGGACAATGAGGAGGAGGGGGCCACAGTGGAGGCAGTGGATGTTGGTGTGTCTGCATCTAGACGGTGTTTGTGTGAATGCCTGTGGGATGAAGTGTGGTGCTTATGTTTCCCATGTCCACTCTTGTGTGTTGTCCTGGGTGCCTGCTCATCTGGCTGTGTGCTTGGGATAGGTTGGGGCTGAGGGGAATGGGATTGGGTAGAGGAAGTTGGAGGGAGAGGCTAGAAACAGGGACAATGGCTGCCATCAGAGAGGAGGCCAGAGCCTGGATTGATCTCTGTTGGGCCGCCGTGCCAGTGAGAATGCCCTCCAGGAATGCATTTCTCTGTTGTATTTGGGCTCCCAGCCCCTGGATGGCATTCACAATGGTTGATTGCCCAACAGAGATGTATCGCAGGAAGTCAATAGCCTCCTCACTTGAGGCAGCAGGGCTCACTAGGGCAGGGCCTGAGGTGCCTGGGGCGAAGGAGATGCCCACCCTCCTGGGTGAGCGGGCACGGGAAACACACTGAGGGGCTGCTGGGAGGGCGGTGCTGGTACAGGGGGCGGGAGGGGGGTTGGCAGATGTACCTGAGGTGGGCACAGAGGTGTCCGCCACCACCATGGAGCTTCCAGCGGAGGAGGAATCTGTGTCCAAACTGTCCCCTCCCGTGGTGCTCCCCTTGCCCTCCGTCCCACTGGTGCCCTCACCGTCGGTGGATTCAGACTCCTGGGCTCCTCCGCCAGATGATTCTAATTCACATAAGGACCAGGGTGACAAAACAAAAATAGGGGGGAAGAGATAAAGGATGCACTTGGTCAATGGCGGCAACAACACCACCTTTGGTGTACACCACACACACACACACAGGTAACAGCCCTCTGCCCAAGGCAATGCACTACCAGTCACAATGCTAGTCACCAGCCCATTGATAGGGACACCTAACGCCAATTGCAGCATACCTGAGACCGACAGACCCCTGCCCAGTAGTGGATGCCTACTAGCTTGGATGGAGGTATTTTACATCAGAACCCTGCCCAACATGGGACCTACTCTGCAATGTCAGGCCTGGCCTAGGGGCACCCACAGGCCCACATCCCCCACCCGGACACCACCCCACCAGGCGCAAGTTGTATATTGGGGCACTGTACTCACCCCCTTGTGGCTGCTGTGATGCCCCCAAGTGCCCATCCAGCTCCGGATAGGCCACCGCCAGAATGCGGGCCATGGGGGGGGGTCAGGGTTCGATGGGCACCCCTTCCTCGTTGGGAGGCCATCCCCAGCTGGGCCTCCACCATCTTCCATGCCCAGCGTCTCAGGTCCTTCCACCGTTTGCAACAGTGGGTGCTCCGCCTGCTGTACACCCCCAGGGTCCGCACGTCCTTGGCGATGGCAAAGCCATATACCCTTTTTCTGATGGGCGTTGACCTGCAGGTAAATGGACACAGGGAAAGATATTAGTTCGACCGTCTTGCCTGTTACACTCATGTCCCGCCATGCCCCTTCCCATCCCCATTAGCACAGATATGGCCCACCATACATGCAGCACTCTGCCCAGGTCCCATCCACATGAGGCCTTCACACACAGCACTCCATGCATTCACGCCCCACGCATCGTACTCACGGTGTACTCACCTGTTGGTCTGGAGGCCCATACAGCATTTGGTACTGGGGTAGGACCCCATCCACCAGTCGCTCCAACTCCGCTGAGGTGAAGGCAGGGGCCCTTTCCCCAGTTACATGAGCCATGGTCAGTTCCAAACACAGGTCACAGCAGCACTTGCAGTGTAGGTATTCTCCTGTTGAAGGTCAGGTAGCAAGTGAGTGAACAGTGGCCACTTTACCCCATAGGGCCTCATGTTAACCAGTGTGGAGTTGCACAGCGGTTTTCGACTGCCTCCCGCAACGGCGCACATCAGCGGAATTACCTAATTTCCACATGTCCCTCCATACAGGACAGGCGGACGCCATTTCAAGGGGGTGCAGGCCATGGCTCCTAACTGCGTCACAGTACACATATGCACCATTTGGACTTTTCCAACAAAATACTGTCACAATAACGACATGCATTTAAGTGTAGTGGTTGGAAATAAGAAATACTGATCAGCTGCTCACCATTTTGCCCCATAGATTGCAACCGCTGCAGATGAATAGGAGATGGAGACATACCCCTGTGTACAGACCCGTGGTGGACTTGGCAACATTGGAGGACAGGCACATTATCCTCACCTATAGACTGGACAGGGCCACAATCACAGACCTGTGTGCCCAACTGGAGCCTGACCTAATATCTGTTATCCGTCACACCCACCGGGGTCCCCCCTCTTGTGCAAGTGCTATCAGTGCTCCATTTCCTGGCAACTGGCTCCATCCAAGTGACAGTGGGCTTGGCAGCAGGAATGTATCAGCCAATGTTCTCAATAGTGCTGACCAGAGTGTTGTCTGCCCCGATTAAACACATGCGCAGTTACATTGTTTTCCTCCAGCTGGAGTATTTGGCCACAGTGAAAGCTTTTTTCTATGCAATGGAAGATATACCCAACATTATTGGGGCAATTGATGGTATACATATAGCATTTGTACCCCCCCCCCGGCGAAATGAAAAGGTGTTCAGAAATCGAAAGAGCTTTCTCTCTAGGAACGTGCAGATGGTGTGCCTGGCGGACCAGTACATCTCCCACATCAATGCAAAATATCCTGGGTCTGTGCATAATGCCTTTATCCTGAGGAATAGCAGCATCCCATATGTGATGGTTCAACTCCAGAGATACAGGGTGTGGCTAATAGGTGAGCCCTGGTTCCCACCCAGTGGATGTCGTTGTATGGGCATGGTGTGGGCCCTAAGAGTTGATGTGTGGCTAACAGTTGTCCGTCGATATTTGAGGGTGACTCTAGTTACCCTAACTTCTCATGGCTACTGTCCCTGTGAGGAATCCCAGGACAAGGGCAGAGGAACGTTACAATGAGGCACATGGGCGAACAAGAAGAATTATAGAGAGGACCTTTGGCCTCCTGAAGGCCAGGTTTCGTTGCCTCCATCTAACAGGTGGATCCCTGTACTACTCACCCACGAAGGTCTGCCAGATCATCGTGGCCTGCTGTATGTTGCACAACCTTGCTTTATGTCGCCAGGTGCCTTTTCTGCAGGAGGATGAGGCTGGAGATGGCCGTGTGGAAGCATTGGACTCTGTGGACAGTGAAGATGAGGAGGCAGAGGATGAGGACAACAGAAGTGCAATAATTCGTCAATCCTTCCAATGGCACACAGGTAAGACAGTGTAACCTCATATTTAATTGACAGTTTTGATGTTTGATATTGTCACTGACGGGCTGATTTTCCCACTTCTATGGCCACTCACTGTAGCCTTTGGCATCTCTATTTGCAGATATTTGTGCCCCACTATTGTTGCTGGTGTGTTGACTGCAGCCAACTACAGGTCATTCCTATGTATACATTTCTGTACAGTTGATTTTCAATGTTTAAACCTTGTTAACAAATACATACTTAAATCATTTGACATACTCCATACTTGTATTTTTTCAAAGGGTGTTTATTTAAGTGCTAAGAGGTAGAGGGGGATGTGCAATGGGCTGGGGGGATGATGGAGTAAAGTCCAGGTTGGAGTCCAGTCTATTTGTATCACAGGTGCATTGTCCAAGGGGGCATAGGAAGGGGAGCAATGGCAGTTCAAGGTGGACAGGGTGACAGAGTGGGACACAAGGCTGATAATCAGGATAGTCTTATTTCCTGGCGGGGGTCTTGGCAATAATCTCTGGCTTCTGCCTGGATCAAAGGGAACGTTTGCAGGGTGGTTCACCTTCTGCAGGGGGAGGGGTGCTGGTGGCCTTTTCTTCCTGTGACTGGGCCTCCTGTCCACTAGCGGCACCGGAGGTGGAGGGCTGTTCATCGGTTTGGCTAATGGCAGAGGCCCGGTGGAGTGCCACTGCCTCCCTCATAGTGTTGGCCATGTCTGCCAGCACCCCTGCAATGGAAACCAGGGTGGTGTTGATGTCCTTGATCCTCAGGTACTATCCATCCTGCAGCTGCGTGTTCTCCGCAACTTATCCAGTATCTGGCCCATCGTCTCGTGGGAATGGTGGTATGCTCCCAGGATCACGGTGTGTCCTCCTGGAGAGTCGCTACCCTGGGCCTGTCCTCCCCCTGTCGCACAGTTGTCCTCCCAGCTTCCCTGCTGTCCTGTGCCTCTGTCCCCTGAACCGTGTGCCCACTGACCCCAGACCACAGATTGTCCTGTGTTTGTGGGGTAGCCTGGGAGCCTGGTAGTCCAGGGGACAAAGGTATGGGTCTGCTGGGTTTGTGCTGTGGTGGTGTTTCCTGAAAGGAGAGGCTATGTGTTGGTTTGAGAGTGTGCCTGGGTAACCGACTGGCCAGAGGTCCCTGATGGGCCAGGTTGGTCATCCAGATCCAGGCGAGCAGAGCTGCTGTCATCACTGTGGGACTCTTCTGTGGAGGGACTGGATGTTGCTGGCACCTCTTTTCCTGTGACATTGACTGGGGACCTATGGGGATGTAAATGCAGTGTTATTGTTTCTGCGTGTGACATTTTGTGCATGGGAGTGTTGCCCTCTATGGTTGTTGTTGCCCTGGCAGATTTGCCTTT
Source organism: Pleurodeles waltl (assembly GCF_031143425.1). Taxonomy (NCBI): domain Eukaryota; kingdom Metazoa; phylum Chordata; class Amphibia; order Caudata; family Salamandridae; genus Pleurodeles; species Pleurodeles waltl. The sequence continues at coordinate 503,559,913 of NC_090439.1, read as the reverse complement.
CAGTGAGTAGCTATTTGGTGGGCTAGGTGATTCTCTCCAGTGTGCATGCAATGGTGATAGATGTCCATGCAGGTTTGTGAGTGGTGTCCATGCATTGGTATTACATGCAAGGCTTGGTATTGGGACGAGTGGGTTGTGATGGTGGGGTATGGTTTTGAAGTGATGGGAGTGAGGGTGAGGGTGGGGGTTTTTGATGGCATGCAGGTAGGGGGGGGTGAGAGTAATGGAGATTTGACTTACCAGAGTCCAGTCTTCCTCCTACTCCTGCCAGGCCCTCAGGATGCATGATTGCCAAGACTTGCTCCTCCCATGTTGTTAGTTGTGGGGGAGGAGATGGGGGTCCACCGCCAGTCCTCTGTACAGCTAGTTGGTGTCTTGCTGCTGTTGAACGTACCTTCCCCCGTAGGTCATTCCACCTCTTCCTGATGTTGTCCCTAGTTCTGGGGTGCTGTCCCATGGCGTTGAACCTGTCCACGATTCTCCGCCATAGCTCCATCTTCCTAGCAATGGATGTCTGCTGCACCTCCAATTAGCTGTGGCTCTACCCTGATGATTTGTTCCACCATGACTCCCAGCTCCTACTCAGAGAATCTGGGGTGTTAATGTGGTGCTGTGTGTGTAGTGTGAGTGGTGTGGGTGAGGGTGTGTGGGGTAATGTGTTGGGGTGTGTGATGTAAGGTGCGTGGATGGTGTATCTGTGATGATGTTATGTGGCTCTGGTTGTGTGTGTGCTCTTGCTGTCTCTCTCTGGTGGTAATTCTTTCTAGTCGTAAATGGTTGTGGGTAGTGAGGTAGTGTGTGTTTTATAGTGGTGTGGGTTTGTGGGTGTGGTATGTGTATGAGTGTCAGGTGTGTGTAATTTGAATTGTCCAATGTGGTATAGTTTTGTTTGAGTTTGTGTATTTTGAGCGCAGCGGTATTGTACCGCCAATGGTTTACCGCCATTGAATGTCCGCTGCGGTTATTCGTGGGTCATAATGCTGTGGGTGTAGTTCTGTTGGCAGAACAGTGTGGGTTTTGCTACCGCCAGTTTATCACTGACCTTTGGGATGGCGGACTTGTGTGTGTGGCTGTATAGTGACGGATTGGTATGTGTGTGTCATAATATGCTTGACGGTCAGCCGCCGCCGTGGCGTTATGTTGTCGGCAGTCGGCATGGCGGTAAGCAGGATTTACCGCCGATGTCATAATGGGGGACCTATATCTTCTCTACTGAGGAAGTTATAGACTATCTAACAGCTTTTGAAATCCCATTTCTAAAGGTAAGTGACCATTTTCCCCTTATAGCAACCTTCGAGATGCATCCAAGGTGCCCGGAAATGTACAAATCAATCTGTATGCCTCAGGGGGAAGAAGAAACACAAATAATCAGACGAATAAAATGTGGACCCATTGTATCCCAAGCATATAACCAGTGGTTAAACGCCAATGGCCCAACTCTTTTGTTACTATGGAGTGACTCACTCTGAACTAAATGGCTGTATATCACCTACGATCTCGTGCAACACGCAGAATCCTCCAGCATACCTCAATGGCGTTTTGCAAAAAACCCTTGTCAAGGTTCCATAGGAGAGAGTAAGTAAAATCTAGCCAGATTGAGAAGATCACTCAGTAAAACGAGCGACCCCATAATAAAAAAAAGAGCTAGCATCAAAATTACAGAAACACACTAAACAACACAAGCAGCTGATATGGTCCATAAAACGCCAACAAGCGGAAAAAGAGTCTGTTTACATCTACTCTTTGACAAGAAAACACAATCACAGCGAACTATGGAGATACATCAAAAGCAAGATCAACAAAAGTGAGCAACGTAACAATGAGATAAATGAAACTTCCTGGGTAGAACATGTAAAAAAACTCTATTTATCTGACTAATTTTCCCAAGCACAACCAGAGGAGAAACCGGACATCAATGAACATCAAACAGTCATGGGACTTGCTCCCTCTCCAGGAGAGATTGCTAGCATTCTGCGCAGAATGAGGTCGTCGGGGGCTCCCGGTCCAAACAGAATCCCTGCATACATCTACAAGGAAGATCCGAACCTCTGGTCACCAATCCTTTCTGCACTGAACTGCTCCTGCCTTGATTCCCAGGAAGTACCACTGAGCTGGAGAGGCTCAATGCTACACCCCATTAACAAAAAGGGGGATAGGTAAGATCCCACCAATTATCGCCTCATTGCCGTCCTGGACACTGAAGCAAAAGGATTCACCTCAGTCCTTCTGGAAGAACTGCAAAACTGGGCAGAGGCCAAAGAGTTAGTGACACTAAACGAAACTGGCTTCAGGGTAAATTGTGCAACCACTCTTTTTGCACGTTTCGTAGATTACTCCGCAGCATTTGATGCCGTTGAAAGGAATCTACTATGGAACAAAACTAAAAAAATGGGGTATCTCAAATAACCTCCTAAGGGCAATAACATTGTTATATACATCTACCTGGATGAGGGTCAATAGGAAGCCCCTCCGCTAAATTAATCCTTCAAGCTCTTAAAGCCACTTTTCTCCTGGCAATGAACTATGGTCATGGAGCATTCCCTGGCCAATCCCCTGCACTGATAAAAAAGCTCCAGGTTAAAATCTACAAAAGAGTTTTTATGCTGCCACAATATATAAGGAGTCAACTAATAAGGCTGGAATTTGGTTTGGAGGGCCAGCATTGGGCCATGATGGGGGCCTTCCTGTAATACTACCACAGGATAGTCATGGCCCCACCTAATACTTTGAAGTCAGTCCTCTGCTACATTTTCGACACAAATACGAACCCTTGGTCACAATATCTAACTGCAGCTTTAAACAATCTCCAAATTGACCAAGTAGAACTGATCAGGTTGGCCCAGTTACACACTGCAATCAAAACTGTGATAAAAAAACAGGTACAATCGTTTTCCCGGGCATGTGATCTTGGAAGAACGAACAAGACTCCGGTGCAAGAAGCATTAATTGCTTCTTACAAAAACTCCACACAGCTTTTGGCACCACAGCCATATTTTACTTATCCCATCAGGAAAACCTGCATGACACAAATTGCCTTTGCGAGACTGCTCGGCCTGAGGACAAAAGAGCTAAACCTGAAATGGAGCTCCCTTACCACCTTTGGGGGTTGCAGGCTATGTGACTATAAACCTGAAACCTTTATCCACCTATTGTGCTGCTGTCCGGCCCTAATGAACGCACATTGCTCCCTCCTAAGACCTCTCTTTGTCCATCATAATCTAAGAATATGCACTAAGGCAATAGCTCTGGTGTTCGCTTTAAAGGAACCTACTGACCTGGCCACATTTGGGAAGATTATTAAGTTGTCTCAAGCTGAACTGACGGCCCACACAAAGGACCCCTAGGTTTTGACTCAGTGTCTGTGAAAGGCAATCAGTCTAGGTTTTACTCTTTAAAAAAAAAAAAATGTATATATATATATATATATATATATATATATATATATGTACATATATATATATATATTGCACCTAATGTAACCTATATGTGGTTGACGGACTTCCGGAGAGCACATTTTTTTTGTCTCCTGTATCATTTTCTTTGTTTGCGGAGATTTTAAGTAATCAAGCAATAAAATGATGATGATGATGATGAGTAGTAGGGGTATGGGTTAATGGTTCGACCAGCTGATCTCTATGACAGTGCTGCAATGGATTGTGCCAAGATTGGCAATGCTGAGGTGTAGGTTAGAGCCTTTGTTGTGGGTAGGAAAAGAAGAGTGTTGCTGCAGATCATTCATGCAAATGTAAGAAGGAGCTTAGGGAGAGGTACATTTGGCATTTTCATTCCTCCAATCTATATTGAATTTTCCCATGTAAGTGTTCATTTGAGAGAACATTTGGAAAGAGTTAATGTATTTAGAGATTTACAACTCAAAATCACATTTGAAATGGTTTGATAGCCGATGTGTCAGAAATGAGTGTAATATGGGGTGATCCAGATTGCAACCATGAGGCATTCACAGGTGGAGAAGGATAAGGTTGTTTAACGTGAGCTTTTGATAAATGTTTTTTGGATGACCTCATTGCCACTGCTAAGTTTTGGTTTTCTGTTGTTGTGAATTATTGTTTAGTTTTGAGGGACAATAGAGACGAAAATGGGATGGGTGTATTTGTTTATCCCGGTCATTAGAATTTATGAGGCCAGTGGCCTCAGAGTGGTGGGCCTTTTCTGGCCTGGACTGTGAAGCATGCATAACAATCTAGAATGCTAGAGTGTTATGTAGTGAAAGAGTGCAGTAGTTGTTGGATGTAGAAAAGGTTGATGACAGTCCCTCCCTTTGTATGAGCTAGCGAAGAATGAGGAGGGCATCTGATAGACAGTAAAGTATGCTGCCTCTGGAATAGACACGTTGCTGATGTGGGAAGTGTACATTAAAAAAATAGGGTATTAAGGGTGGCAGAAGAAGAGCAGTTGGCAGGACCCATGACAACCTAGTCAAACTGAAGGAGTCTGGGTCTGATCAGCTTAGAGTTAGGTGAAGAAAGTCTGATTTGGTAGTACCCTGGACACTTGTCTGTTGGAGGGAGATCTGGTGGAAACAGAATGAATTAGGAGTCAGCTGCTCCCTTGGAGGAGAACGTCTAAAAGATCTGGCTGATCAGCTGGCGATCTGGTGGATGCTAGGTCTTAGGGGACACAGGGCAGAAGATAGAATGATCTAGTAGTGGTCTAGCTGCTAAAAGTGAACTAGAAGATGCTAGGGTTAGATGTAGCTGGGCCTGAATGTGAAATTGTACCTTAGAGCTGAGTCAGTAGTTTACTTTGCAGATAATAAATGTGCATTATGGACTAGAGTATCAAAATAACTCAAGGTATAGTAGAATAACCAAGTACAGCTAAGGAGAAGAAGAATGTAGGAAAGTAGAGTATCATACAGTGATGCTTGTTAGGTCTCAGTTTATAATACTCTCAAAATACTCCACAGATGGACTTTGAAATGACAATAATAAAGCCTTAGCTCAGTCCTAGAGTGGCAAAGAGCAGCCAGGCTTTATTATTGGAACGTGTGTTAAGCATTTCAGAGTACCAATACGGTCAGTAAGTAATTGACACAACTCAAAAGAAAGCCAACACCAATTTATAAAAATAAAGCAGATTTGTATTTTAATTTAGGCACCAAAACAAAGTAAATCAGATATGTATGACCAGACATGGAAATTCATGTGAAAAATAAATCAATACATTACAATGGGTCAAACCTTAACCATTATGGTCAATGGTGAAAATCAATAGTGACTGAGTTCAGAGAAACCCACTGTAAGTTAAGGTGATGCGGATCCCAGAACCAAGCTTCAACAGTCAGAACAGTTTTACCTGGCTTGTGGGGCCAAGTTGCAGGGGTTCCCTGGCTGTGCTTGGTACTGAACACAGGAGCTGCAGGTGCTGAAAAATTACAAGTTTAACACTCTGTCACTTGCAGTTCAAGTTCATGAAAGCTCACTCAGGGTTAAGCTTTTGTGGGCCCCTAAATCAGGATTTACCAGGCAGAATAATTCTACTTAGCTCAGGCGTCTCAGGTGCAGATGTGTGCTTGGCTATCCTTGGTAGTGAACGGGAGCTGCTGGTACTAGTTTTACCACTGAAAAGGTGATGGAAACAGATGTACACACTGGACATAGGAACTGCCCAGGTGGGTAGTTGAAGTTGCAGGGGTGTTCCCTCGTGGTGCAGAATCGAACAAAGGGGTCAGTAGCCGGACTAGCCATTAATAAACCTTGGCAGCACCAAACATAGCGCTTGGTGATTTTGATGTCCGGGAGTCTGTGGAAAGGTGGTAGTGAGTTGAAACTTGCTGCAGGTCAGAACTACATTTCCCAGAAGGCACCTGACCATTTACTTTTGGGCGATCCCTTGAAGGGCTCGATGGTCAATACTTTCTTGCTTCTGGAAGCACAGTTTCTACCTGCAGACTGCAGGGGACTTCTACCTTTAGCCCAAGCGAGTTCTGATGATGCCTTTGAGTTGCAGAAGGATTCTCCTTCCTTTTGGTACTGGCCCCTGGTTCAGGATGAGTTGTAGTCATGCAGGTGCAAGGTGGCTGTCACAGGAGGAAAGTTTCACATCTTTTTCTTTGTGGAGTCCTGGCAGTGCAGACATGGGTCTCTTCTTTGTCCTTGGTCGCAGTTCAGAGAACATCTGAGGTTCTGGTGTCAGGGTGCCCCTTAAATCCTAGATTTAGGGGTGTTATGGGCATGAGTTGATAAAGGGCTACTAGTCCCTGCAGCTAATCCGCCCCTGAGATGACCACATCTGGGGATGTGTGTTGTCACGCACTCACCTGGTTCCAACCGTGCAGACGATGCTGGCCCCCAATCCTGCCTGAGGGAGGTAATGACAAGTAAATTCAACCCTAACACACCCACTGCCTCCAGAAGGAAAGGGAGATGGGATAAAACAAGAAAAGATGGACTTGCGTCACTGGGTTTGCTCTACTGCCTTGCAACACTGCCTAGTAGGATCTAAACTCCATTGACCTTGGTAGTGTTGATGCAGGTGCGGAGCACTAGAAACAGCGAAAAGCATCATTACAACAAATATCAGCTCATAATGTTTTAACAATTGTTTACAAATAATGTAGACTTACAGGTTTAACCATACATTTTGCAAGAGAGAGCAGGAAGAAATTCTAAAATATACCAGAGTTTTATGCCACTCCTAAGAAAGTCATAACATCCACGGTTCAGATCAAAACTCAGTTGCAAGTTTGTGTGCTTGTAACTTCTCTAAAAACTCGATACAACTAGAGAAAGAATACTGTAAAAAAACCTTCAGTTCAGTTACAATAAAGATCAGAGCACTCCTAAGAAAAGAGTACGAAGGGCTGGGCCACTCTGGGTCTTAAGGAAACCTAGAATGTCCCATTTCCAAAGACAAACTCACGTCTTCAAGAAACTCAGTCTTGGATTAACTAAATTAACTAAGGATTGGTGTGCACTAACCTGAGGATCAATTATTTAGCCTTGTCTAAGTTCTTCAACTAGATTTAGAAGGTAGACAGGAGGCTGTGGTGCAAGAAGCCTAAGAGGAAGCAGAATCATAGTCTATGAACGAAGAGTCACAGGAGACAGGATAATGGGATCAGCAGGAAGGTTTGGAAGACTAGACTGCTGAAGGCTCTGGGTGACTCAGGAGGTGACTGCAGAGAAGATGCTTGTGCAGGACTGGAATGAGGCCAACATCGATTCAGGTTAGGTTAAGATGGGATATTTATGCTGGAAGGGAGAGGCTGCTCCAGGAGGCACGTTCCAAGGAAGCCTGAGGAAGAGAACATGGTACACAAAACTGATATGACCTCTTGCAGGTGGCAGGTGCAAGTGGCAGTTGGAAACAAATTACCATGATTCATGGAACTCAAGAGCATTATGGTAAAAGTCAACAGGTCAGAAGGGAACCGTTATCTTGCCCAGGAAACATGTGGGTCTTCTTGCAAGTGCAAGACTAAACTAGCAACAGTACAGGAGGTTCAAAAGTTCAGGAGCTCAGGGAGGGAGATGATGGATTGCATGAATCAGAGGAAGGGTTACGTGAACCAGGAGTGTAAAACACACAGCACATAGGGCACAAGAATGGGTTGTGACCTGTGTTACCTTTTCTACCCAGAACCCTCTATTTTGCCACTTTTCAAGAGTGCAAAATCCAGCCTCAGCTGTACAGACAGGTAGCTCCCTCTAGAGGTGTGGGTAGCCTTTTGGGGGCATACACCTCCTGGCTACCTAATTTTCCCACCTGCCGGTGCAAGTGTGCCTAGGAGTAGGGGGATGGGTTTGTCCTCCTCTGGGGGACAGGCTACTTGCATATCGGAGGTGGTATGCCCTTTGAAGCTCACCACCTTGATGGGCCACTTCACTAGCCTGCCTGCCAGGAATGGAGATGACACCTCCCCTCCAGGCAAGCTTTTGTTTTAACTCATGGGAGTGTTAAAAAGTATTTTGCAATGTGTACAGCAAAATCATTAAGCATAGGATTGGCCCATTGCTATCCATGCTGAGCTGTAAAATAACAAAAGTCCTTCACCACTCCAGGCACAGTACTACAGCTTTGGACCGGTAAAAATACCATCCAAGCCAACCTGGAATGAACAAAAGCAGCCCTGACACGTGCTTTGACGTTATTACATCTTTTCAGAGAGGTTTAGCTTTGTCCTGATACAAGGGAGCACCCAGTATAAACTAAAACAGAACACTTTCAGGGTAAGAGTGATGCATAAATTATGCAAAACAGAAGAGAGAACTCTGGGTTTCACATTTGGTGGGGAGCAGCTCCAGTAAGGAGTAACCTGCAACACCAGTGACGCTCTAGATTTGATCACCTCAAATATCTGTTTTTCTAGCAAAGATTTTAAACAAAGGATTGGCACAGTGCCATCCACGCTGAGCTAAAAAGCAACAAAGTATTTTGCCATTTGTACAGCACAATCTTCAAGCATAGGATAGGCCTAGTGCTATCTTTCCCGAGCTGTACAATGACAAAAGCCTTTTGCCACTCCAGGCACAGCTTTGGACTTGTAAAATACCACCCAAACCAAACTTGTAAGAGCAAAAGAAACCCCTGACACATGTTTTGATGCAATTACATATCTCCAGAGTGGTTTAGCTTTGTCCAGAAACAAGGGAGCACCCAGTATAAGCCTAAACAAAACCCTTTCAGGGTTAGAGGGACGCATAAATTATGCAAAACAGAAGAAAGAACTCTGGGTAGTTCTCAAGTTTAGATGGAGATCAGCTCCAGTAAGGAACACCCTGCAACACCAGAGATAGTCTAGATTTGCTCATATCAAATGTCTGTTTTTCTAGCAAAGTTTTTAAGCATAGAATTGCTACAATGCTATCCACGACGAGCTAGAAAGCGGCAAAGTCTTTTGCCATTTGGACAGCAAATCATTAAGCATAGGATTGGCACATTGCTATCCTTGCTGAGTTGTAAAATGACAAAAGTATTTCACCACTCGAAGCACAATATTACAGCTTTGGACTGGTAAAATACAACCCAAGCCAACCTGGAATGAGCAAAAGCAACCCCTGAAGCGTGTTTCAATGTTATTACATTTCTTCAAAGACGTTTAGCTTTGTCGAGACATAAGTGAGCCCCCAGTATAAGCAAAAACAAAACCCTTTTAGGGTTACAGTGATGCATACATTATGCAAAACAGAAGAGAGAACTCTGGGTAGTTCCCAAGTTTAGGTGGAGAGCAACTCCAGTAAGGAGCACCCTACAACACCAGTGACACTCTGAATCTGCTCACCTCAAATGTCTGTTTTTAAGCATAGGATCAGCACAGCCACATTGAGCTAGAAAAGGACTAAGGGTCTGATTACGACCTTGGAGAAGGGGATTACTCTGTCTCAAATGTGATGGTTATCCCGTCTGCCGTACTACAAGTTCCATTATATCCTATGGAACGTGTAGTACAGCAGATGGGATAGCCATCAAGTTTCTGATGGAGTAATCTCCTCCGCCAAGGTCGTAATCAGGTCCAACGTTTTTTGCCTTTTTTGAAGCAACTTTTAAGCAAAGGAACAGCACAGTGCCATCTATGCTAAGCTGTAAAATAACTAAAGCCTTTTACCATTCCAGGCAAGTATTGCAGCTTTGGATTGGTCAAATACCATCCAAACCAAACTGGAATAAATAACTGCAACCTGTGTCACATGTTTTGCTATAATTATGGCCTTTCAGAGAGGGTTAACTTTGTCCAGACACAACTGAGCACCCAGCAGAAGTCAAATTAATGCCCTTTCAGGCTTGGAATGCCACATAAATTATGGAAAAGGGAAACAGAGAACTCTGGGTGGTTCCCAAAGTTAGGTGGAGGGCAGCTTCTACAATAAGAAAATGAAAATATTTTATAATTGACTTTTGCTTGAAAAAAGTTTTTTTTATTTTTTTTATTTGTTTTACTTTTTGTTTACTTCTTAATGTAGAGGTGGAGGTATTATTTTATTTTTGTATGTGTAATTCTATTTATGTATTATTGTACTCTGTAATTGTTGGGGGAGGGTGGGTTTGTGTATTTTATTGCTAGTTTTATTTATTTCCTAAGTATTTGTTAAGTTGTTTAATTTACTGTGGAAATTATTAATCCAACACCCCTAGGTCTTAAAATGTCCACAATGTGATTAAGTTTGAAATAGGAATAGTAAATCTGATTCCCCAAAAATCAACATTTACCCCACAGTGGGTATGTTTGGAGTGTGATTAGTAAATATGACTCTGCCAAAAGTCGAACACATCCCAATGTGGGAATGTTTGGAGCGAGAATAGTAAATCTGACTCCCTGAAAAGTCCAATACTTTCCCCAGTGTAGCTTAGTTTGGAGTTGGAATACTGAATCTGATGCCCCAAAGTCCTACGCTTTCCCCAGTGTGATTACATTTGAAATGGGAATAGTTAATCTGATCCATCCAAAATCTAACACGTTCCTCAATATGGATACATTTGGAGTGGGAATAGTAAATGTGACTCTCCCAAAGTCTACCACTTTCCCCAATGTGGCTAGATTTGGAGTGGGAACAGTAAAACATGTTCTCTCAAGATCCAACTACGTTTGGAGTGGAAATAGTAAATCTGACCCCTCTCCCAAAGTCCAACACTTTCCCCAGTGTTGCTACATTTAGAGGGAGTAGTACATCTGATCCCTTTCAAAGACTAACACTTTCCCCAATGTGGCTTAGTCTAGAATGGCAACAATCACCCCAAAGTCTAACCCTTTCCCCAATGTCACTACATTTAGTATGGTTGTTGTAAATCTGATTTCCCTCAAAGTCCATTACTCTCCTAATGTGGCTAAGTTTAGAGTGGGAATACTAAATCAGACCACATGCAAGGTCCAACAGTTTCCCCAGTGTAGCTTAGTTTAGAGTGGGAAGAGTAAATCTGATTCTCTCTAAGTCCAATTCTTTTAAAAGTGTGGCGACATTTGGAGTATATATAGTGTATCTGACTCTTCCCCTCAAGTCCAGCACTTTCTCCAATGTTGCTACTTTCAGAGTAGTAGTAGCAATTGTGATCTTCCTCCAAGATGAACACTTTCCCCAAAGTGGTTGAGTTTGCAGTGAGAATGCTAAATCTTGAAGTGGAATTCCAAAGTCCAACCGTTTCCCCAGTATGGTTACATTTGGAGTGGGAATAGTAAATTTGAATCTCAGAGTCCAACACTTTCCCCAATTTGACTAGGTTTGCAGTAAAAATAATAATTATGACCCCTTCAAAGCCCAACACTTCCCCAATGTGGCTAAGTTTGGAGTGGCAAAAAGAAATCTAATGCCTACAAAGTCCACCCCCATTTTTTTCATTGTGGCTACATTTTGAGTGGGAGGGGGAATAGAAAATGTTTGACAGGAATCCAATTTACTGCTCTCATTCTACATCTGACCCTCCCAAAGTCCAAAACTTCCCCCAGTGTGGTTATGTTTAGAATTTTAACAGTAAATCTTATATTCCCAAATTCCGACACTTTCCCCAGTGTGGCTCAGTTTTGAGTGGGCCTAATAAATCTGACCCCCTGCAAAGTTCAACAGTATACTTATGTGGCTATGTTTGTCATGTGAATAGTAAATATGGCACTCCCAAAGTCCAACACATTCACCAATGGGGCTAAGTTTTGAATCAGAACAGTAAACCTGACTCTCTTGATGTTCAACTATTTCCCCAATGTGGCTAAATTTGGAGTAGAAACAGTAAATCTGACCTCTCCCACCAAAGCCCAACACTTTCCCAAATGTCCTTCCCTTTAGAGTGGGAGTAGTAAATCTGATCCCCCTCAAAGTCCAACACTTTCCCAAATGTGGTTAAGTTTGGAGTGGGAATATAAATCAGAACACATGCTAAGTCCAACTATTTCCACAATGTGGCTACATTTTGAGCAGGAATACTAAATCTGACTACATACAAGGCCCAACACTTTCCACAATCTGGCTTAGTTTAGAGTAGGAATAATAAATCTGCCCCCCAAAAGTCCAACACTTTTGCCAGTGTGGTTACATTTGGAAAGGAAATAGTACACTTAAACTTCATAAAGTCAAACAATTTTCCAGGTTTGGCTAGGTTTGGAGTGAAAATAGTAAATCTGACCTTCCCATAGTTCAACACTTTCCTCAATGTGTCTACATTTAGAGTGGGAGTAGTCAATCTGCCCACCTGCAAAGTCCACCATTTTCCCCAAGGTGGCTAACTTTGAAGCGCAAACAGTAAATCTCACTCCACCAACGTCCAACACTTCCCCTACTGTGGCCATGCTTGGAGTGGCAATTGGAAATCTAACCCCCCACTTTCCAAAGTTCAACTCTTTCCCTAATGTGTCTACTGTTGGAGTGAGAATAGTAAATGTAACCCACTGTAAAGCCCAAACGTTCCCAAATGTGGCTACGTTTGGAGTGGAAATTGCAAATCTGATCCCTCCAAAGTCCAAAACGTTTGCTAATGTGACTATGTTTGTAGTGGGAATGAAAAATCTGACCTCCCACCAAAGTCCAACCCTTCCCCCATTGTGGCACAGTCTGGAGTGGGAATGCTGAATCTGATCCCCCAAAGTCCAACATTTCCCTAGTGTGATTGCATTTGGAATGGGAATGGTCAAACCCAACCTCACAGTGTCTAAAACGTCCCCCGATGTGGCTAAGATTAAAACGGAAATAGTATATCTGACCCACCCAGACTCCAATACTTTCCCCAATGTGCTTAAGACTGGAAAGAAAATAGTAAATCTGACTCTTCCAAACTCCAACACTTTCCCCGAGGTTCCTACGTTTGGAGTAGGAAATGTAAATCAGTTCCCCTGTAAAGTACACAAAGTACAGAGCTTCAAAAAATGTGGCTAATTTGGGAGTGGGAATAGTAACTCTGGCCCTCCCACAGTCTAACACTTTCCCAAGTTTAATTATGTTTGGAGTCGGACTAGTAAATGTGATCCCTGTCAAAGTCCAGCACTTTACCCAGTGTGGCTTAGTTTGGAGTGAGAATAATAGATCTGATACTCCCAAAGTCCAACACTTTTCCCAATGTGATTACGTTTGGAGTGGGAATAATAAACCATTTTTAAGGTTGTATCGTCCATCCTTAAGAGTAATTTTTGCTATCAGTTATTTTGATTTACCTATTTTTTTATTAACTGACTTTTTTACATTATTTCGGTCTGCACATTTTCACAATACATCTTTTAATATATACAATTTTTAATAAGAATATTATAAACCATCACAAAAAGTTTATTGTAACATAGGTGTTACTAACATAAAATAAAAGCTTGTTTTAGTGCAAGGAAATTTTTCCACATAATAAACTTTTAGTGCACATACATTTTTCTATATAGTTAGGAAATTTATTTCAACATGTTTACAGTGATTTTTAACATAAAAAATGCTTTAATACATTAAAATGTACTATACAAATTATTTGGATTTGTTTTTCAGTATTTATAATATATTTATATTACTTTTTGTACATTTTTTTCAACACAAAATACATTGTAAAAAATGTTTTAGAACCCTTATTTTCATTTTGTGATGAAACAGACAGCAATGTACAGGACATCTGATGCATTACTCATCAAGAAACTCACGAGAGAGGGGCATCGGAATGCACCATCAGATATACATATGTGTGCGTACATCATTCTTCTGCATACCTTGTTGGCTAATGTCCGTGATGTACTAATCTTCCGACAAGTTGACCTCGACCAACTAGCCCAAAGTGCCTCAATTTAACTTCCTCTTCCTGACGAGTCACCCTCCCCCTCTTCTGATAGGCTATCCTTCTCTGAGGCCCCCTCGGGGACTTCAGCTGCAGGAGTCCATCACAGAAGTCCCTTAAAACCTCAAGCTCCTCCACCACCTTGTCGTCCCACCTAGATTGCTTTATGTGAAGTTCTTCAGCTAAGGCCCATTCTCTAATATCACTGTATCACCTATTTAGACCAGGAGCCCTCTGTCCCATCCACATGATGGCTACTCGGCATCGGGCAATAACCAGTGTCAATTTCAGGAATTTTTACATTTCTTTTTTTTTTAGATGTGGGAAGTTCCATAGGAGACAATATTGTGGTGTTAGTCCTATATGGACGCTCATAGTTCTTCTCAAGTCCGCCCACACCCGTTCCCAAAATGGATGTACTTCTCGACAGTACCAGGGTAGTTGTAGGAAACCTGCTGCATCATCTCCACATCTGGGGCACTTATCTCAGGCAGTAACGATCATTTTGCAAACTACTACTGGGGTTACATACGTCCTGTGTAGAAAATTGTAGTGGATTATTTTAAAGCGGGCATTACAGGAGACAGTGTGAGTGAGAGTGTTAATATGGGACCAGTCTGCCTTCCCCAATGGTTCGTCTATATCTTGCTCCCATGCAGCCCATAAACATGGGACGTGTCCCCCCTTTCTGTCTCATTGCATTGTGTAATAGAGTGATCAGATGCTGACCCGCCCCACATGTTAAGAGAATCCCTGGGGTGTGCATAGTTCTAGTGGCCTCCTGGAATGTAGGCCATATTCTCTTGACTACAACCGCTAGCCCAGCATTATGTAATTATCCTCAGGATCCAGCCAGCGGGCTGCATGCTGTAAATGTGCCGCATAGTAGTACAGGTGAAAACTCAGTATATGTTCTTCAACGTCGACAGTGCCACCCTACAGCTCCATCTAACCAATGAGAGTGATGAGAGCAGGGAATCCAACCGTTTGAAAATCCGTACTGAGATGGGTCATAGCAAATTTTGCAGAGTGTAAAGACACATCAGAAGCATCTCCATCTTCGCTATGACCAAGCGACCCATCAGAGAGAGGGGAAACATGTAACAGAAGTAAATCAACGACTTAAGTCCCTCAAGGACCTGTTCTTTGTAACATTTTCATCATATTTTTAAATATGTTGTCTTCTAAAGGATGTAAGGCTTTTTGTATGTCCCTTTTTTGCATTTCACACAGTTTCCTTGATTTTGTAGTCTGTTTTCAGCATTTTAGGCTGTTTTTGGACTTTGTGGTCGCACTTTACCATTCCTGTTCTCTGGTTCAGGTGAGAGTAATTTACAGGTACTGTCTAAGGCTTTAGTATTTGGGGGGAGGTGTTAAGAGTTAGTTAGGCTAGTGTTTGTTAGTTAGTGTTATTTCAATATGTTGTTTCTTCATGTTTTTTTTTTTATTATTTTAGGTTAGCGAGGTAGGTCTTTATCATATTTGTATGTATTTGATATGGGTCTTTATCATATTGTATGTGTTTGGTATATATTTTCAATAAATGCATGATTGTTTCTCTACTGTGCTATCTTTGATGTTTGGATTGTAAGGGGCATATTTATACTCTGTTTGCGCCAGATTTGCTGCGGTTTTTTTTACGCAAATCCGACGCAAAGCTAACTCCATATTTATACTTTGGCGTTAGACGCGTCTAGCGCCAAAGTTCTTGGAGTTTGCGTCATTTTTTAGCGTGGACACCTACCTTGCGTTAATTATATGCAAGGTAGGCGTTCCCGTCTAAAAAATGACTCTAAGGCCTGTGCGCCTTATTTAAACTCCCGTGCAAAAATGACGCACGGGAGTGGGCGGGCCTTAAAAAATGACGTCCAGCCGCTTTTGCGTTATTTTTTAACGCCTGCTCAGGGCAGGCGTAAAGGGACCTGTGGGCTCGGAAGGAGCCCAGAGGTACCCTCCCCTGCCCACAGGGACACCCCCTGCCACCCTTGCCCACCCCAGGAGGACGCCCAAGGATGGAGGGACCCACCCCAGGGACATAAAGGTAAGTTCAGGTAAGTATTTTTTTCGTTTTTTTTTTGTGGCATAGGGGGGCCTGATTTGTGCCCCCCTACATGCCACTATGCCCAATGACCATGCCCAGGGGACGTAAGTCCCCTGGGCATGGCCATTGGGCAAGGGGGCATGACTCCTGTCTTTGCTAAGACAGGAGTCATGCCAATGGCGTCTGGGCGTAAAAAAAAAAATGGCGCAAATCGGGTTGAGGCAAGAATTTTGCCTCAGCCTGACTTGCCCCATTTTTTGACGCCCAAGCTCCATTTTCCCCTACGCCGGCGCTGCCTGGTGTGAGTCATTTTTTTTGACGCACACCAGTCCGCAGCGCCGGCTAACGTCATTCAATAAATACGGCGCCCGCATGGCGCTTTCGAATGGCGTTAGCCAGCGTTACATTTTTTGACGCACAACTGTGTTGGCGCAGTTATGCGTCAAAAAGTATAAATATGGCCCTTAATCTTTTTGGTTGTGTTTATATAAAAACCTTTACCGGTTTTTATTTTCCATATCAGATATTATTTTTCACCTGGATACATTATCTTTTAACCAAAATTATTGTTTTGTCTCTGATTATTTGATTATCCTGGACCATTTACTAATTTTTACATATTGTTTGGGTGGAGTCTGTGGATTAATCAGGTCGCACTAGATGTTTCATTCTGTGTGGTCTATTTTTGCATTTTTTGGTCTCTTTTTATAGATTCATTATTAGGATTACGTTTTGGAGTCATGGTTTCATTTACAATGACTTCAGCAACACAATTATTAAAGTTATTTTAAATTATTCATTTATTTTATTGGGTAGCGGATGTTAGTGTTTGAATGTTATTTATGCTATGTTGTTATGTATTACTATGTTTTTTATCATATATGTGTACAAGTGATATTGGAATGGTTGGTTATTTCAGTTTTTAAGGTCTTGCTGAGTTGCCTATTAATTTATTTATGCATATTGTTGCATTTTTTTAAACTCAGACTGAAGTATTAGGTATTGCATGTATATATTATTTTTCAGATTGATATTTAAAATATGTTTAAATATTATTTATAAATATTTTGAGAAATTTGGACGCTGGTTGAGGTGTCTCAAGCAAACCCACAATCCTTCTCTGGGCGAACCACGAAGAATCACTAAATGAACCTGTGCTTAATCTCTGCTAGCATGGCATAAACACAGTTAAGATTAATTTAGAGTCAATGTGTACAGTATTCAAGCAGCACACAAACAGGAATAAAGAAAAATAAGGTTACTTTTAATAAATTATTTGACAACCAAAACTACGAACCTCCAATTGGTAGAACTATAGATATGCAACTGCAAACTTTTAAGGTAAGTATAGCACTTAAAAGAACAAAGCTGTACTCACGGTTATCTAGTTGGTAAGACTGGGTGAAACTGTCAAGGTCAGGCTGACTGTGATGGAGCATAAGATGGATATAGGGACCAGGTTAGGCCCGCAAAAAAAGATACCTTCTCAAGGAGGAGCAATGAGCAGGGAGAGCCCAGTGGATTGTCGTCGCTGTAGCACAAACATTAGGCTGAGCACCGCACGCAGTCATTGCTGTGGTGTATTGAATCTAATGGGCATCTCAGACAGTCCTTGTTGGAGCTGTTGATCCTGTAGCGCAAAGTGCAGGTCTCACGTTGCCAGTTGAATCTGTAGGGCAGAACGTTGGGTTCACCAGAACTTTGTGTTGACGGACAATGTTGATGGCAAGATCTTGCCATGAACAGGCTTGTTCATGAAGAACCCAAATCTTCAGGACTTCCCCTTTTCTTTCAGGAGGAGCTCAACTGACGCCACACCAGCAGTACAGGATCTAGGCTGCATCTCTTGAGGATTAGGAACTCACTCCAGCAAAGGTCAGGAGGGCTTAGGTAGGTCCAGTTGCAGGTCCAGGCAGGTCTAGTGCAGCAGGTCAGCTGGGCAGTTGCTGAGAGGCCCTTGGGGCTTGTTGTGTCCCTGTAGCATACAACAGGAGGCCAACTAACTATTCCTTGAAGTCACTCAAGGAGCCTGTGATAAAGGGAGACGGTCCAGTCTTTCTTTTCAGAAAGCAGGGATGCCTCAAGTAGCAGAGAAATCCTCTTCCAGCAGGGCAGTCCTTCTACTGTAGTGTCCACAGGTCAAGAAGTGTACTAAAGTGTGGGTCTGGAGGTCCTAGTTTTATACCTGGTGCCAGCTCTAAAGTGAAAGAAACTTCTGGCGTTTTTCCCCCACACAAGTGTCTGGAATTTCCAGTCTCCCTGTCTTGGTCCCAGGATGTCCGGGACACAATACGCTAGTGTGAAGTTCTTTGTGACGCAGTGTCTTTGGAGTACTAGTGGGCAGGAGACAGCTCTGTTCGTCCCATCAAGTCTGGATGGACCATCCTGCCAACACCTTATCCCTCTTATGTGTGGCTGTCTGGGAGGAATACACAAAGGTCAACTTTACCTAGTCATGTGACTCAGGAAACCAGCTGCAGGCACCAAATGGTTAGGACAATAAAATGCCAACTTTCTAAAAGTAGCATTTTCAGAATTGTGACATCATATATGACTTTACCATTACAGAAGATTTTAAATTACAATTCCTTAGACAGCAAACATGATATTTCTAAACACTCCCAAGCAAAGGTTATCAATTATTAAAAATAATAAGGTAACCCAATGTTATACTATGGGAGAGGTACGCCTCACAGGAGCGAAAACTGATTTTGGGAGTTTTTTAACTAGTATATATAAAGCTTAAAAGTACACATCCTACTTTTTTAATACACTGCACCCTGTCATATGGGCTATATGGGGCCTCCTATAGGGGTGACCTAAATATATTAAAAAGAGAGGTTTTGGTCTGGCAAGGGGTTTATATGCCAAGTCGAATTGGCAGTTTAAAATGGCATACAGCAGCAATGGCAGGTCTGAGACTTGTTGTAATGTGCTACTTAAGTGGATGGCATAATATCTGCTGCAGGCCCAGTAGTAGCATTTCATGTATCATCTCTGAGTATATGGTATACCACTTCACTTAGAAACTTATACATATATTACATATGCCAATTGGGCATCAGCCAATTTTACCACATTTAGAAGGAGAGAGCACAAGCACTTTAGCACTGGTTATTAGTCATAAAGTGCACAAAGTCTTAAAGGCAACAAAAACAAAAGCAGGAAAACAGGAAGGATGAAGACAAAATGTTTGGGGGTGACCCGGAAGAGAGGGTCGGTCCAACATGACTCCCCTCCAGACTAATGCCAGGGTAAATTAATCAATACCTTTGATGGGTTTCCCTGCTCAGGTGACAGAACATGGACAATGGCCCTCTCTTACAGAGGCACTTGTAAGTTCTGTGATATTTGAGCCCTGTTAAATCCCTCTATCCTGAGCCACCAGACTGCCCCATGGGGAACCCTTCACATCTGTGGACCCCCATCTGGGAGACTTCTAACTTTAATTTGCTCACAGATGCATCCTAGTAGGCAGACAGTGCTACCATGGCCAACAAGATGATGTAGACCATTCTGCTACTTGGATCAGACTTCTGTCCCCAATTCAAGGAAACCTCTGCCCATAAGGACAGAAACAACAGACACCACTGACCAGACGTTAGTGTCAAGAGCCACGCCCGGTGCAATGCGCTGCCAGGTGGAGGCTCCAGTGGGGGGCCTTAGGTAGGTCCCACTTCCAGCCTTGAGCGTGGCAAGGCGTTCCCTAACTGCTTCTGAGGTTTCCCAGATCTCTGAGTTTCTCAGAGTGAGTGGCAACAGACTTGGGTATTAGGCACCCTACTTCCATTCTCTTTCCTATCAGTCCAGGGGTGGTTGCTTAAGACTGGCCTGTACCCTGAGGCTGAACAGGTGCCTGGCAAACCAGGATTTCTAGGAGGACTACCACCCCCTGAAAAGATTATACTTTCTGTCTGTGTCATGCTGGGGTCTGCCTGGTGCAGATCTCGAGCCCTCTGTCTCTGTGACAGCACAGGCGGCACCTCTCAATCAAAAGTGGCCTCACCAGGGTGGGTCTTGGGGTGCTCTATTCTCAATGCTGGAAACCCCCTATCCACTGACACACCCACTGTTGATGGTTTCTACCTCCTGCCCTTTCATCTAGACCTCCATACTCTTTTGTTGGGAGTAGTACCCCCAGAAACCAGAGCGCTCAGGGCCCCTTGAGTGGCCACCACTTCGACCGATTATATCACTGGTGGTAATTAATTTTCCCAGAATGCAGTCGATGGGCATCTGGGGACTAACTATGACCCTCTTCTGGGCTACTTCACCACATCCCAGGGACACCAGAGCCATAGGACAGAAGATGTCCTGTCCTTTGGCCTGAGTTACCCTGCACACCTGTCCGATGTACTGCTCTGGGGAGACCAGTCTTTCCACCACCATGGTCTGCTGGCAAAGATATCCCTTAGGCAGTAACAGCTATCCCATTAGCTGTTACGTGATGGAAGTGATGACTCCCACCCTCAGGGATAACAAGTTTACTCTTGGAATCCACCTCCTAGCTAAGGGACACAAGGGCATGCTCTACCCTCTGCTTCTGGGGACTACCTAACCCTAATGTCAAACCTGTCACCCTGTAGAGTTCCCACCAGTGAGTGGTTTCTTGGGGCAGAGTCACCCTGCTTGCGTCAAAGCAACGGGGTTGGAAATGCAGTGACCTAGGCCAGTGCCCACCAGGACCACCTCTCTGTTTCTCAAAATGTGCATGGGAACCCTTCCCCTCCATCTTATTCTGGGATCTGTCAGCGTCACCTTGGACCTCCCCTCAGTGTTGGGGGAACCTGAACTACCCTTCTTGGGGTCACTCCCAGGTACCATTCTGGACACCAATCCAAAAAAGTCATAGGTTTAGGCCAAGCGTAATGGAGAGTTGGCTGGATACAGTGAAAAGTTAGTCCTGCTGAAAAAGTTATCTTCTCAAACTCCAGTGTGAAGAGTCCAGTTCGCAGTGGAAGAGGCCCCTTTGTGGTTGTGAAGAGCCTAAAACATCAGGCTTTCTCCTTTTATTCCAGGAGCTCAATTGATGCCACACCAAGGGTCCAGGACCTTGAAGGCTTCTCTTGGGGATCAGGAACTAACTCCAGCAGTGACCAGCAGGCATCAGAGAGGTCCAGGCAGACCCAGTGCAGCAGGTCAGTTGGGTAGTTGCAGAGATGTCTCTGGAGCTTGTTGTGTCCCTGTGACTCAGAATAGTAGGCCAGCTAACAAATCCTTGGAGTCACTGAGGACATCTGAGAGGAAGAGGGCATGAAGAGGCCAGGTTTAGCCTTCCTTCTCAGACAACACGGCAGGCCTCAAGGAACATGACAGTCCTTCTTCTGTAGTGTCCACAGGTTAGGAGTGTATTGAAAAGTGTGTCTAAAGTTTCTAGCTTTATACCTGGTGGTAACTTTGAAATGTGAAAAACCTCTGGAGTTCCCGTCCCCTGCAGAAGTTCTGAAATTTCGACCTCCATGCTCTGATCCTAGGATATCTAGGGCACAATAGGCTACTGTGAATTATTTGAGTATGTGCTAAAGCAGTGACTTTTTGAGTGCAAGTGGGGCTGGTGACAGTTCCGCTCCTTCCTTTATGTCAGGATTCTGCCAACACCCAGTCCCTCTATTGTGTGGCTGTCTGGGAGGAATACAAACAGGCCAACTACCAACTACACCTAGGAAACAGGCTGCAGGAACCAAATGGTTAGGACAAGAAAATGTCAACTTTCTACAAGTGGCTTTTTTGTATAACTGTGCCTTAAAATCATACTTTTTGACTAGGGAGGATTTTAAATTACAATTCCGTAGACATCAAATATGACATTTCTACCTGCTCCAAAACAAAAGTTTTGACTATTCAAATGTAATAAGGTAACTCAATGTTATCCTTTGGGAAAGGTAAGCCTCACAGTAGTGTAAAATGAATTTGGGAGTGTTTCCCCTACCAGTACATGTACCTTACCCTATGGGCTGTTTAGTGCCTATCTTACAGGGACGTATATTAATTAAAAGGGAGTTTAGGCCTAGCAAGGGGCTTATTTTTCCAAGTTGAATTAGCAGTTTAAAACTGGTGTAAGCAAATTTACCATGTTGACAGGAAGAGACACAAACACTTTAGCACTGGCTGGCAATGGTAAAGTGTACAGAGTCATAAAACCACCAAAGCATGTACTGCAAAACAGAAGGAGTGAAGGCAAAACCTTTGAGGGTGATACTGCAGAGAGGGCCATGTCCAATTAATATTAATATAGAATGAGTTTTTGGTTATTTGGAAGGTTTAATGAGTTGTTGTTTAGTGTGGCAGTTTTAAAGTAGGGTTCTTGCTTTAAATCTAGATGTGGCACACATATGTTGTTAGCCAACGTTAATACCTTGCATGTTAAGATGTAATGATTTACTTTAGTTTGTTTGGCTAATGTGGCTTGATTTGGGTCAAGTATTGCTCTATTCTTAGTTCCTGGGAGCTCTGTCCTTTTTTGAGTATTTCTGAAAATTGATACAGTGTAGGTCACCCTTCTACTATGTTATTTGATGTTGCGTCTTGTTATGGGGTGCTGTCATAGACATTCCACCATGAAATAGAGTACTTGGGCTTGAGTCTGTACCATGATCAGTGCAGTTGAATAACTCAAGTATCTTCAAAATAATCCATCAACGGGGCTCCTTTTGTCTTATTATTTTGGTAATTGTAGGCTTTGGTTAGAATGGCATTATGTTTAGTCACTTCTGTTGCAGGGAACTATTCTTAAGCTATAAATATTTTAATTCCATGAGCAAACTCTAGGTTAGTTGTGTACTCTACACTCAAGGTGGAATTCTATAGGTACCTCCACATTCTGCGGTTGATGAGATAGCATGACAGTAGAACCCAAGAACGGCAGTGTATGTATATATTTTCAGTATAGTCTAAATCTTTGTTCAAGATTTATCAGACTTTTTGTGGGTCATAGGTATTAGTTTGTTGTTTTATATGTGTCTGCATTTTATTGTCAGTTGCATCTTGTTTGTTAAGTAATAGTGCATACACTAATTGGATGTGTGTATTTTTGTATTGACATGTATTGGGTATATTTAACTGAATGGTGGATGGCACAAATGTGCTATCCGTCATCCATGTATTACATTGAGTTGCATTGTGTTAAGGTTAGTAATTATAATTAGTTTATCGTTATTGTGCTTTTTCATAGTACAGCTGCCCAATTTTACTTACATTTTGATGTTTTTCTTGTGCCATAGTGGCCGAAAATAGTGCAATGACTATGTTTATAGAACCATTATTAACTACTTACAGGAAAAATATAGATCAGGGGACTACATAGGGCACACAGGAGTAATAAATAAAGTTTAAGAAAGAGAAAATCACACTATGAAGATGGCATACTCTAAACAGAGCACCCCCCCAGAGAGGGTATGTGAAATTAGGCCATTAGTCCTAGCCCCTCTGTTCTTCTGACTCTTTTGCCAAGGCAGGGTAGGCAGGTTTGAGTTGCCACGATGGGCAGATTCCTGGGCTCCCACCTCGTGAAACTTCTCGCAGTGTGCGAAACCAGAAGTGGTGACTGAAGTTGTCACAGGTGGTCACTGCTGCTGTTGTTTTGCCCAGAGTTATTTTTCGGTGAGCCCACCTTGCTCTCATTTTTTTTGTTGACCATCACAACAGTGGGATCATGCCTTGGTTCGGCAGCCAGGGCACCACACAGAGGCAGCAGTGGGAGCATTCTTTTGATAGCCTTTGTCCCACTCCTTGGCCGAAGCACATCCCAGGCACCTTGCAGAAGCGTGCTGTAGATGGCTCCCGGAGGCAGTGCCCACAGCTGCAGCCACAACTCTAAAAGCCCTAATTATTTCCCTCAGCCATTACATACAGCAGCCACATAACCATTTGTTCTAAAGGGGATGGGGTGACTTTGGGGGATGAGCAGCAGGGATTTGTTCTGCTTCATAATTACATAGTGTAGTGGCTGCTTAGTGCGGCCATGCATTTTAATGTGGCCTGGTCCCTTCTTTTTGCACCACCGAGTTAGTAGAGCCATTTAAAGCACAGTGCAGACAGGTGACAGAATACAGAAATACAACCTTACCTGTAAGCAATGTTGCAGAAACTATAGGGATCCACTTCTTAGTACCCTACCTGTCGTTCACGAAATATGATTTTTTCTGGAATTCCGGGCAAGGCTCAGAAAGGACGGCCTTCCAGGATGTCGTCTTCCCAGCCACATCATCCTGTTGTCGACGTTTATAAAGACAGGGAGATTACTAGAATGCTCTGAATGTGTGTGAGGTAACCATACACTATCCACTCACCATGAATTACAAACTGTGACCTTAGAGGATCTGTATCTGCGAGCAACTGGAAGACTTTTTGTTGAGTTTGGAGGACTGTGGTTTTGTGAGCCACTGATGGCTGGGAAGTGTTAAATGCCTCTACAGCTGATTACTATTAAATACCCAGATCACAATCATGTATACATATCATAAACATGCACCATCACACTACATAATCATGAGCATGAGCACAGATTACTTTGCATGATTGTTCTACAAACATTGCGCCATTTCTGTCAAATGATTTTGTTGTGCGATGTGCATTATCAATATTAATGAATGTCAGAATTTTAACAGTTCTCTTGCTTTGAAAACACTGTTCTTCATTTGTTGTTTGGCATGACGAATATTAAACTTGATTGTCTCATAAAAAACATATTGCCATATTCTGTCTATTTAGCATGCAGAGGTTAGAACTGTAAGGATTAGTTAGTGGTTGTATGATGAAACAACGCATGCAAAAACCATGCCTGCCTGAACAATGCGGCCGGAACAACGACCGTGTTGTTACCACGCATGTCTTTACAATGATTTAGTGTTGTAAAAGCATGCCTAGTAAAGGTATGTGTGGGAACAGCAGGCGTGGTTCTAGCATGCCACCTCCCACTCTCCCTAAGCCCAATAGTACCCCGCCCCTAATACCAAAATTACTCCATCCCCCCACCTCCACTCCTCAAAACAAAAGTACTCCAATACCTCCCACCCTCCCTGAGCCCTAAAACTTTCCCTGACCCCCCCACCCACCCTAAAAACATTCGACCCCTCACCCCTGCCCCTAAAAACAAAACTAACCTGACTCCCCCACCCCTACCCTTAAAAACAAAACTACACCAATCCCCCCACCCCGGCCCTAAAGACAAAAGAAACCCGACCCGCCCCTGAAAACAAAACTACCCTGACCTCCTACCCCTAAAAACAAAACTACCCTGATACCCCCACCCACACTGAGCCCTAAAACCTTCCCTGACCCCCCACCCACCCTAAAAACAACCCACTCCCCCACCCCACCTTTAAAAACAAAACTACTTCGACCCCACCACCCCGCCCCTAAAACAAAACTACCCCAACACCCCCACCCACCCTGAGCCCTAAAACCTTTACTGACTCCCCCACCTGCCCTAAAAACTGAACCCCACTCGTAAAACAAACTACCCCAATCCCCTCCCACCTCTGCCCCTAAAAACAAAACTACCCCTACTCACAGTGAGCCCCAAAACCTTCCCTGACCCCCAAACCTGCCCTAAAAACAACCGACTCCCCCACCACTAAAAACAAAACTAACCTGACCCCCCCCACCCTGCCTCTAAAAACAAAACTACTCCGACCCCCCCCACCCCACTCCTAAAAACAAAACTACCTCGATACCCCCACCCACTCTGAGCCCTAAAACCTTCCCTTGTTGAAGCTATATCCGTTAGAGACAATTCAGGACACAAAGCCAAAGACCAGCCTGCTCTCCAGTTAGGATAAAAAGAGTTTAATACGTGTACACGGAGACTGAACAGCATAAGAGATCAAGCTCGGACAGTCTGAATAAGGAAGTGATACAGGGTCTTTTATACTATTAAACCGCAAGCACATTAATACATTTCATTGGTTCCTGATATTGATGCATGATCAATTTTGCAACACTGTACTCGTGATTTATCAGTAATTTTTCTTAACGCACCATATATGGATTGAAAGTCATAAGCAAGAAACGTGCACAATATGTCCTATGTGCCTAATATCGCGTGATATCTTTATATAAAGAAATAGGAACTATAAGTGCATACATTGCTACTTTCGAGTGCGAGGATTGCTCAAGCTAGCATGCGATGATGTCTTATGATGGCTGTAAACTGAGAAAGCCTTGCAATACATTGCGTTTCAAGCAACATAAAAACATCTCAAAGGCCTAGCTAATCTTACATTGTCAAGTGTTCAACAGAAACAGGCCTAGTTGTCATTGTGTATCACAGGGCCCACTAGGCCCAAGATGGTTCCAGGAGAAATGCGATTCCACATTCTGCCCTCTGATACCCAATGACAACAAAAACATCATGATAGATGGGTGTCATTTCAATAGGGTTACTCTCTGTGGCATCGCCCTCACACCTTTGCTTGCAGGGCTGCTCAGTACTCCTGTGACAGATGTTTTTTATCAGCATAGTCAAGAAGGAAGGACAAACCCTTACCAGCATGCACAATGTTATTAATGCCACTATTCCCACCACCAATACTTCTATGAGTCATGATCCCCAACCAAGGAACCATGCAGCAATGGCCCCAAGTATTCCTCCTACGTCTGTCAAATCTGACACTTCCTTTGCTCCCTTTTCTACTTTCTCCATTTCCCCTATTGCTTTCCTCACATTTCCGCTGTTGTCCGGAATATATACGCAACTTTCTTTGTGGATCACGTGACATACACCACCATCTTTTGCCAGAATGATGTCTAGCGCAAGTCTGTTTTGCATTACAACATCTGTTAGTTCTTTGGTAATATTCCCTAGGGCTGCAGATGTGGAACTTGCTAAATTTTCTACAAATCCTGCTAATCTGCGTATTTGGTATTCTGCATGTGCAACCCCTAATGATGGCATTAATACTCCTTCTACAGCTATAGCCCTATCTATCCAAGAGGGTGCCCTTCTTCTGCGTACTCCCCGAGGTGCTTCTTACATTACCTTGGACAAATCTGTCACATGTAAAATGTGAGGTAGTACAAACGCTGGATAGCAGGTGCCTTGCCACCCTGCTGGTAAGCTAAAGTATGCAGATGTTCCACATACAAGGAATATTCCTCTTGGGGCTGAGATACCTATTGATAAACCTTTTGGGCCATCACGTATTTGGACCCGATTGGAGTATTTGGAGCAGGTGCTGACCCCCACATCTATGCTGCTGTTGTCGGAGCTTATGCACTTTTCTAATCCTAGAGCTGTGCATATCTTACTGTATAACGGTTAAATGGAACGCTGCCCTTTTGATATCTAATGCACCATGGTGCTTTTTTCTTCTCATGTATTTGAAATGAAGAGTATTTTTATTTCTGTGGAAGTCTTGCCCTGTACATAACCCTTGCCCCTTTCTATGTTGAATGTGTCCAGGAATTCCTTTTCTCCTTGTTTTGGTACTATTTTATGACATACTCTGCCACTTCAATTTTTCTCTTCTTCACTCTCTCTTTCCCCCAGCCTTTCACTTTCTTCCCTTTTTTTTCACTATCTTTCTTCCCTTTCTCACTTTACTTTTTACTTTCGTCTTAGTCACCTTTTCCAACATATTGCTCACCATATTACATGAAATGTACTAGCTGAGGGGAATATGTGTATATTTTGTTATCCCTTGGGTAGTGGTGGGTAGGTGAGTGCAAATGTAGCAATCTGACACATTTATAAGTTCTTTATATAATGTCACCAGTTGCACAAATGCACTGTTACTGTAAGTGTCCCCATCTTCGTCCCACTTTGTCTGTTCTCTGCTCCCCACCTTTTCCACCAGGCTGGTGTCCCCTTCTTGTTCCACTTTCACAATTCCCTTTTCACCTTTATTCATATAATGTTCCTGGTCTAGAAATGGTACCTGTATTTCACTTTCATTCATATAGTGTTCCTGGTCTACAAATGGTACCTTTATTTCCCTTGCATATATTATCAATATAACGGTCACTATTATTGCTGGAACATATGGCAGTTAATACCACAGGCCACTTTTTTTCTTCTCTCCTTCTTCCAGGCATGATTGTCCTTGTTTTTCTAATAATTAAAATGTCACAGTGTTAGTTCTTTTATTCTGCTCTTTATTCTTTTGTTTTCTCAGTGGCGCTTCACAGGATAGAATGGTATCAGAGGTTGCTAGCACTTGAAACCAATCTTGGTACTTGGTTGATGTATGCACGTAAGACCCGCTTGCACCCTTCCTTCTCCGAGGTGTGCAGCACGAGCAGTCTTATGAAATATTCACTGCAGGACCCGCTTGCACCTCCTGACTCCTGTAGGGGCGCAGCACGAGCAGTCCTGTGGAGAACTCACAGCAGGACCCGCTTGCACCTCCTGACTCCTGTAGGGGCGCAGCACGAGCAGTCCTGTCAGTGTTGCCTGGAGCTACTGGTTGACCAAAGATTGTACCCCTGCGGTGATGGTGAAATCTTCATAGGCACCGCAGGTGGAGGCTGGACGTCCGCTGGTCCAGCTGCCCTCTTGGTGTGTAAGCTGTGTATCCAGGATGTGAGTCCCTCACACTTGATCACCATGGCTGTTGTCAACAGGACTTGGTAGGGTCCCTTCCATCGTGGTTGTAGACAGTGGCGTCTAGTGTGGGCCTTGGCCCATACCCAGTTGCCAGGCTGCAGTCTGTGATCTGGTGGTGTTCCGTCTTCCGGCAAGGCCTGCAGCACCTCGCAGTGGAGATAACGCAATGTGTCTGTTATTTTTCTGCAATATTGTAGCAATAGATTATCTGTAATTGCCAATGGGGCAACTGACATGTGGCCTGGTATGTGCATGGGGCGCCCAAATATCACCTCATGGGGACTCAATTTTGTAACTCTGTCAGGGGTGCTTCTCATAGCAAGCAGCGCCAATGGTAGTGCATCAATCCAAGATAACTCAGTTACCACGGATATTTTCCCTATCTTGTTCTTCAGCACCCCATTTTTCCTTTCCACTGCTCCTGTTGCGGGTGCATGGTATGCACAATGCAATTTCTGTGTAATTCCCAACCCTTTGCAAAGGCCTTGAATAACCTGTGAAATGAATCCTGGTCCATTGTCAGAGCTTAACAGAGTCGGCACCCTAAAGCGCGGTATCAACCCTTTTAACAGCCAATTAGCCACTGTTTGTGCATTCCAATTCTTGGTGGGGAATGCTTCAGTCCATTTGCTGAACATGCAGTCTATTACCAAAACATATCTTATTTTGTACATCAGGGGCATCTCAATGAAGTCCATTTGAAGACTTTCAAAGGGTCCATGTGGGGGTGGGAAGTTGCCGGAACAGTTGGTGTACCCTTTCCAGTGTTGTATTGTGCACAAACAGTACACTTCTTACATAACTGTTCGGCACATTGTCGAAATTTGGTATTAAACCAACACTGTGAAAACAATCGTATCATCCCATCCCTCCCCACATGTGAGGGGCCGTGGAAAAGGCGTGCCATAGAGGAGAGTAACATAGATGGTAGACATATTTTACCATTAGGTCCTACCCAGATACCCTCTTCATTTTTCTTCATGCTGCCCTTTTCCCAGTCTGCTAATTCTGATTCTACAGCCTGCTGTTGAACGCTTTTTGAATCAAAATATGTACTTTCTTCTTTAGCCATCGTGGTAGGTATGACCTGTACCATTTCGTAGTCACACCCACCTAGTGCTATTCTCCGCACTTCCTTGTCAACAAATGCATTCCCTATAGAAATGTAATCCTTTGCAGAGGTGTGAGCTGCACATTTTACAATTGCGACCTTTCTGGGCAAGAGTAGAGCTTGCAACAAGTCAGCAATCAAGGAAGCATGTTGTATGTGTTGGCCTGCCGAGGTGAGGAATCTCTTCATTCCCCACAACTGACCAAAATCATATGTGACCCCAAAAGCACATTGGCTGTCTGTGTAAATGTTTGCTGTTCTTCCTGCTGCCAGTTTGCATGCACTTGTAAGCGCTATCAATTCTGCTGCCTGGGCACTTTTGATTGTGGGTAGTCTTCCTCCTTCTGATAATCTTTTTAATGTCCCTACAGCATAGGCAGCTAGTAGCATCCCAGTGTGATCCCTAATGCATGAACCACCGATGAACAAATCATTCTCTGCCTCTGGGAATGGGGTGTCTCTGAGGTCTGGCCTCACCTTGGTGTGTTTGTCAACTGCCATAATACAATCATGGAAGGAATTGTCTATGGAGGGATCATCATGATCATGTTCCGTAGGCAAAAGGAAGGAGGGATTCAATGTGGTGCACCTCTTAATCTTTATGTGCGGTGCCAGCAGTGTCAGCTCATACCGTGAGAGGCGAGCATTGGTTAGGTGTTGGGACTTAGTGGTGGTTAATAATGTATCAACTGCATGTGGGACATGTAGCACTAGAGTGTGGGCCAGAACAATGTTCTCAGATTGCTCTACTGCTAAAGCGGCTGCTGCCACCGCCCTCAGACATGGGGAAGACACGCTGCCACTGGGTCTAGGGTGGCTGAGTAGTAAGCCACGGGGCGGTAGAAGGTGCTGTGTTTTTGTGTCAATGCCCCTAAGGAGCAACCTCCCTTCTCATGGCAAAATAGATGGAATTCCTTTGTGTAATCTGGGAGGCCTAGCGCTGGTGCCGCACACAATTCCCTTTTTAATTTCTGTAAAGCCTCCTCACAATTCCCGGGCCATGGCACTGTGTTTGGCACATCTGTGTGTGTTAAGTTTAGGAGTGGCCGTGCAATCAGGGAGAAATTTGGTATCCAATATCTGCAATAACCTGCCACTCCAAGGAAAGCCCTCACCTCCTTCTGTGTCTGTGGTCTTGGGTATTGAGTTATATTCGCTATTCTGTCCGGTAGCAATCTCCTTGATCCCGGGGACAACTCGTGTCCCAGGTATCGAACTATAGATTGACAGAACTGCAATTTCTTTGGGAAAACCTTATGTCCTTTTCTTGCCAGGTGACATAGTGAGGCCACTGTATCCTGGACACATGCCGCCCTTGATGGTGAGGCTAGTAACAGATCATCAATGTATTGTACCATCATAGACCCTCCTGGAAGGTGCAATGATGCTAGGTCTGTCCTTAAAGCATCCGAAAATATTGAGGGGCTGTCACAAAATCATTGAGGAAGACGTTCCCATGTGCGTCTTTTCTGTTTAAATGTAAAGGAGAATAACCTTTGAGATTCCATATGAAGGGGCACTGAGAAAAAAGCATTGCTGAGATCCAAGACGGTGAAATGGGTGGCCGTACTGGGGATGTTAGATAGAATGGTGGCTGGGTTTGGAACCACAGGGAATGATGGTATAACTGCTTTATTGAGTTCCCGAAGATCTTGAGTAAATCTGTACACCGGGGCCCCATCTGGCCCTGTTGTTGCCTTCTTCACCGGGAAAATCGGAGTATTGCAGGGGCTATTTTGAATCTCTCGCAATATTCCTTTCTTCGGAAGGTCTTCTATTGCTGGGGATATGCCCTCCTCTCCCTCTTTAGCTATTTTCTATTGAGGCACCTAAGGTAATGGGGCTTTTGGGCGCAGTGTCACTCGCACTGTAGGGCAGTCCAATATTCTCCCCACATCATTAGGTCCTTGTGCCCAAACTTCACTGGGGACTGAGTGTTGTAATTCCTGTGGGAGGCCATGCACTTGGATCTTTTCTCAGGGATCACATCTCATAAATGCCTGCAGTGTTATGCCGTTTTCCTTGCTTTCTAAAAATATCCCTTCAGGTGAGCAACTGATAGTGCATTGTAATTTGCATAGGGGGTCCCTTTCTAGCAGGTTTACTGGGCAATGTCTACCAAAGATGAATTGGTGTTGTACAATGATAGGGCCTACCTTGAATTTAAGTGGTTATGTTAAATATTCATTCACATATTGTCCTGTCATTCCTCCAGCCGTTATCTGGGTCCCTGACAACAGTGCATCTGGTATATCAGAAGCTTTCAGCATTGACCTTGTGGCTCCCGTATCAACTAAAGATGGTATTGTTTTACTTAACACTGTCCCATCCACATATGGGCCCTCTTGATCCACTGATAGTACCGGACCCGTAAAATGTGTCTCTGGGGCAGTGGATATGGAAATCCATTCCCCCCTTGGGGTGCCTGTAGTATATCTTGATAGTTACCCCAACCTGCACAAGCCGGATCATTGGCAGGGGCGTCATATGCGTTATTTGTGTAAGGTGGGGGTGGTGTCCTGTGTTGTTGTCTAGGTTGAGTCCTACCCCTTTGCCCTCTGGCTAGGAGGGGGCATTCTGCTGTCCAGTGTCCTTGTTGGTTACAGTGGAAATACGTGGAACCTGGGGGGGGCACAGAGGATGCTCGTTCACCTTGTCCACTACCCCTTCACCTTCCCCTCCCCTGCCTTGGCTATTGTTGTAAAACTGATCTTATGCCACCATTAACTTAACCTTGTCCTTCTTTACCTTCTCCTCATCTTCCTTTTGTAGGTGTGTTTGGTAGTCAGCACAGTACCCGGCAGTGGCTAGAACTTTGTCAATGGGCTCCTGTTGCCAGCATACAAAGGACGTTTGTAAATGAGTTTGGATAGGTTGCTGTAATCCATATACAAATGATGTTACAAACGTTGGCATTGCCTCTCCTAGTGGGTTCTTCATTCCACTACTCTGCTGATATACCTGAAGAAGACGGTCATAATAACCATTTACACTCTCATTCTACACTTGCTTTGTATGCATTATTTTGGACCAATCAACCTTCTCTTCTGGTACTTTATCTCTATATATTTTAACACCTTTTCTCTTGCTGCCTCTAGCTCCTTTCCTGGGGCTCCTCCCTTTCCCCTCTGTGGTTCCTCCCTTGGCCACCCCACCACAAATCTCTTGGTATTATTATACTGAATAACATATTCAAATCTTTCCAAAGCATCCCTCCAATCGCCATTATCCTATTCATTTCTGTGTACCACTTATGGGGCTCGTCCCGCAATTTTGGGAAGTCTTTGGTGAAGGAAAACAAATCACTCTTACTCCAAGGTATGTAAACATATGTTGGAGTATGGTCTTCCTCCCCTGTAGGGGGTGATGGTACTTCTCTCAGGGGCAGTACCTTTATTGGTTCTGGATCTATTCCTTTCTCTAGGTCATTGAGGACCTGGGCCGTGTTTATTCCTTCTATTAATTCTCTCCACATTTGTAATTTAAGTATTGCATAATTTATTGTTTCAGTCAATTTTGCATTATCCGAAGAATGTAACTCTGCATCAGTTAAGCTCAGTTGGGAGGTATCCCAACTGTACTTTAGTGGAAGGGGACCTTTGTTTTTGGCGTGTTGTGTATATTTTATGTGTACCTCAGTAGCAAGGGCAATTAATTCTGCACGCGCTAAAGGTAATATTTCTTCACTGTGTGACCTAGTGTTATCCTTTTCTATGTCTGAAAGCGTTTTTCTTTGATGAACAAGATCTGCCAGAAGAGTACGGCACATCTTGATGTCTGATTTTAGAAACTTCCTTTTCTGTGGGCCAGGAGAATTACACCACGTGTTTTCCTTAGACTGCGTACATGAAGTGCTCTTTCTTCTATCCCCTGATGAGGCTGTTTCTAAGAACTTTGTCATAAGGATGTTGTGTTGTGTGTGATGTGCATAGACACATATATCCCATATGACCCTATGTAATTCAGGTGTGGCTTGACCACTATCCCCAGAGGAGTCTTCAAATTCCTGTCTTCAATTTGTTTTCAACAAGGATGACCCTTTGATCTTTTCTCTGTTTTCGCGAGTAATTGTTCACTAATCCTGCTCATTTTCTGAGCAGAATAAGCTGCTTCCTCTTTTATCGCCTGCAGCAACTGATAGTCCATCACAGCCTCTAGCTTTATTTTTTGTACTTCCTCCGCCTTCTGGGCTGAAGACAGCTCAGGAGGTTGTGCTCCTGTCACTAAGTGTTCGGACTGTACTTTTCCTTCAGGTCCCACTTTTTGGTTGCCACACCCTAGCCTTCCCATCAGTATGTCTTCCATAAGTGAGTCCTCTCTCTCTTCCTCTTTCATTCCCTGTACACCCTGTTCCTGTGGTGGTGCACTTACCACAGGAAGACATGGAAATGTTCCTACCACTTCAAGGGCCAGATGTACCAAAGGATTTTACCCATTCTGTGTCTATGGGAAAAAGCTTTCGTACATATGCCCCCAAGTGTCTTATCTCTCTACTCTTCTAGTTTTTCCTTCCTTTTGGGCTGTGAATAAAATACTTGTTTTAATTCCACCAATTCCTTATGCACTTTGTCTTTCACGTCATTCGTCATTCTTAGGTCCCTTAAAACTACATCCCAGCCATAGAAAGCGTCCCATTCTAAATTTCTAATCTTTCGTCCCTGTAAAAATTAACATCTGTCTCAAGTATGACAACTTATTCATGTCGTATGTGCCATTTTTAGGAAACTGCAAGTCCTCTCTTTTGGCAGTCAATTTGTGCCATTTGTCAAGAAACATTAATGTGTGAAGGCCTTGTTTTACAGCTACTTGATGTGCAGGTGAGTCCTTAGGGGGAGTAGGTTGGTGTGTAGCCAGATGGTCCTTCCTAAGGGGGTTCCCCATAACTAAATCACACCTGTCCCTCGCAATGTTACTGCAACAATTCAATCACACCAGGAAACAAGAGGTTGTCGGCAGGCTGTTCTTGCCGCTCATACCCAATGACACATGAGGGGGTAGACAGTGGGTGCATTCACGCACTCTGAGGGATTCACTGCCAACTGCAATTGTTATTAGTGAAGCAGAGAGCTCGGTCACAATCAAACCACAGTAAAGTCTGTCTTGTTCACCGTAAGCATGCACAAGTTGGAAATAGATAGGTGCCAAAGGTGCTGAGTAACCGGCGTCCTTGTGGCGGATAAAAAGGTGACAGAAAGGTCAGGAGAGAAAGGCAAGAATCCCACACCCTTTCTATCCTGCCCGAGGGCAGAGTGCGGCTGTATGGGATTAGAACCCAGACCGAATCCATGGTGAATAACACACAGGTGAGGCACAGGTGGTGAACAGTACACACAAGCACACTCAGGACAACATAACACAAA
The DNA here is from genome assembly GCF_031143425.1 of Pleurodeles waltl. Taxonomy (NCBI): domain Eukaryota; kingdom Metazoa; phylum Chordata; class Amphibia; order Caudata; family Salamandridae; genus Pleurodeles; species Pleurodeles waltl. The sequence continues at coordinate 503,525,168 of NC_090439.1, read as the reverse complement.
ACAGGTACTGGCCTGAGCAATGGTAGTGCCTCCCACCTTTTGCACTGGTGTATGATAATTGCAGAGTATGGTGAATAGGAACCAAACAATGTAGTAGTTGCCTATGTCCCTGTAGCAGCACAGGTGTAGCATTGTCTGCCTTCTGGTACCTGGAGCCGTCGCAGTGATAAGTTGGTATAGGGATAATGTCACGCACCCCCTCTCTGGGTCCTGGTATAATAGCAGCTTGAAACTGTCAGTTTACTATGTGTCAATACACCCCTTTATTGTGTCAGTGAGGTCAACCAGGCAACCCATCAACTCGTCAAGATATCGACACAGTAATCACAATTATAGCCTCAAGGGCTTGCAGTCAGTCAACTCATGTAACACCTCACATTATGAACATTGCACTCAACACTCACCAGTTTGCACGCGCTATTCAACCTCAGCACATTCTAACATCTGAGCACATCACATTTGTGGCCTGCAAAGAGACAGCAATCCTGTGAAAAGCAAAATGAGCAAAGGTCTTCAATGTAACCTGGAATGGAAAAAACATGAAAGAGCCCAGCACCACCTGCCCGCTCCAATAGAGTGGAGACCCACCACTCATCAACACCAGGCAACCAACGGAAGGTGCGAACGAGGTACTGTAGAGGGACCAGGAAGTTGAGGGGAAGGGACATCAGTATGCCAATGATAACAAAGAAGAAACATAACCAGGAAGAAGAGCAGGCTACAAGGAATAGCACATATACAAATTATCCGCAGCTCCATTAGTAAGTGAAAATCGATATTGCATGTTGCACTTTCCCCCTTTTTAAGCACACACAGTCACAACGAAAGCGAGAGGCGACCAAGGAAGTCACGAATACTCATGACAGCCCCAGCTCCCTGTCCAGGAGGGGCCCGTCCAGCTATCATCCCACACAAAGGCAGGAGCAGGGCTGGGAAGACCATCAATCCGAACACTGCATTCTTCACCAAAATGTTGAAGCTAAATCCGTTAGAGACAATTCAGGACACAAAGTCAAAGACCAGCCTGCTCTCCTGTTAGGATAAAAAGAGTTTAATACTGTACACGGAGACTGAACAGCATAAGAGATCAAGCTTAGACAGTTTGAATAAGGAAGTAATACAGCGTCTTTTACACTATTAAACCGCAAGCACATTAATACATTTAATTGGTTCTTGATATTGACGCATGATCATTTTTGCAACACTGTACTCATGATTTATCAGTAATTCTTCTTAACGCACCATATATGGATTGAAAGTCATAAGCAAGAAACTTGCACAATATGTCCTATGTGCCGAATATCGTGTGATATCTTTATATAAAGAAATAGGAACAATAAGTGCATACGTTGCTACTTTCGAGAGCGAGAATTTCACAAGCTAGCATGCGATGATGTCTTATGATGGCTGTAAACTGAGCAAGCCTTGCAATACAATGCGTTTCAAGCAACATAAAAACATCTCAAAGGCCTAGCTAATCTTACATTGTCAAGTGTTCAACAGAAACAGGCCTAGTTGTCATTGTGTATAACAGGGCCCACTAGGCCCAAGATGATTCCAGGAGAAATACGATTTCACACCCTGACATCCCCCACCTGCCCTAAAAACAACTGACCCCCACCTGCCCTAAAAACAAAATGCCCCAACCCCTCCACCTAGCCCCTAAAAATAAAACTATGCTGATCCCCCACCCGCCCCTTAAAACAAAACTAACCCGACCCCCTCTACTCCTTCACTTAAAAAAAAAACTACCCCGACCCCCACCTATAAAAAACAAAACTACCCTGACACCCCCCACTCACCCTGAGCCCTAAAGCCTTACCCTACCCCCACTTTCCCTAAAAACAACTGACCTCCTCCCTCGCCCCTAAAAAAAAACTACCCCAACTCGCCCCTAAAAACAAAACTACCTCAATACCACCACCCACCCTGAGCCCTAAAACCTTCCCCGACCCCTCCACCCACCCTAAAAACAACCGATCCCCCCTCCACCCGCCCAAAAAATCAAACTACCCTGATACCCCCATACCCCCCCCAAAAAAACTAACCCGACCCCGCTCCTAAAAACAAAACTATCCCACCCCTAAAAGCAAAACTACTCCGATACCCCCACTGACCCTGAGCCCTAAAACCTTCCCTGCCCCCTCCATCCACCCTAAAAACAACCGACCCCCACCCAGCCCCTAAAAACTAAACTACCTTGACACCACCACCCACTCCCCTGAAAACAAAACTACCCCGACACCCTCCACCCACCTTGAGCCCTAAAACCTTCCCCGACCCCTCCACCCACCCTTAAAACAACCGACCCCTGCCCCTAAAAACAAAACTACCCCGACCCCCTACCCCTGCTCCTAAAAACAAAACTACTCTGATCCCCCCACCCCACCCCTAAAACCAAACTATCCCAACCCCCCCAACCCGCTCCTAAAAACAAAACTACCCCGAAGCCCACCCCGCACCTAAAAACAAAACTACCCCGATACCCCCCACCCACCCTGAGCCCTAAAACCTTCCTTGAAACCCCCACCCACCCTAAAACCAACTGACCCCCAGGCCCTAAAAACAAAAGTACTCTGATCCCCCCACCCCTTAAAACTACCCCGACCCTGCCCCAGCCCCACTTACCTGACAGCATGCTCTCCTGATCCATTCTGCCTTTTTCTCTGCCTTAACCACGCTTATGCGTAGTTCAGCACATGCGTGGGTAAGGCAGAGAAAAAGGCATGCGTTGTTACACTCGCGTTGTAAACATAATCGTTGTTAGGGAGTCGTTGTTCAGGATGTTTCCCTTAGTTAGATGGTAAATTGTTAGTTCAGTGATCGTGTCTATACCTGTAGCAGATATGTTCTCGGCCATGTGCTGCTTGGTTCTTTTTTATCATGTTTGTTCTATACACTTGCAATCTGAGTTTTCTTTTGTTCTGCAGGTGTTTGGAATTTGGTTTTCTTTTGTTCTGCAGGAGTTCAGAATTCGGAAAAGAAAACTCAGTTGTAGTTCGGGAGTTGAAGGTTTTCCAGGCCTGGTCTAGAGCAGGAGCAGGTAGGTGCTAGCAGGATGGGTGTCTTAATCAGCGGTCTGGTGCTCTTTAAATAGGCTGCGCCCATGACCCTACCCATTATGGCTGATGGAATCTCAGTTCCCACGAGACTTCAGCCTTCCAGAAACACAACAATGAGCTTAGTAACAACGCTGTTCTTTGGGCTAAAGGCATCTGCGTGTTGTTTTAAGTGCCGGGGCTGAGATAACTGAAACATATGTGCCTTGAGAGTATGGCACTTTGCTCCAGTGTCAAGTCCTGATAATAATAAGAAGAAGAAGAAGAAGCACACAACTGGTAATTATCTGGCATTAAAAATAAGAAAAGCACAGATCGGGAACAACATGGCACTTAGCTCAAAGCTATACCAACAACAAACTACATCTGCCATAAACATCGTGTTTCACAAACATGTGATGCGGATCAACATATATCATGCTCTATCATAGGCTTAGATAAGCGATCTCTTACTCCAGGATTTTGCATTTGATCCCTGTACGGCCTGCTATTGGTCCTCTTTGAAACTGTATTCATGGCTCCTAGGGACACTCTTGGAACCCGCTATAAGCATTGTCATTCTGATCCTCAATGGGAACATTTTGCCATCCAGGGCCGGGACGTCTTGTTTTCTTTACCTGGCTTGTTGAGGGGGCTTAGGACCTCTGAACCCCACCAGGTGAATTTATTTGGGGAGAACGGGTGGCTGCACATGGTCAGGAAGAGCACGAAAACATACCTATCCCAATATGCAGATAGCATTCACTAGTATGTACAAGAACCTTTAGTGGCATTCCTGGAAATTTTGAATATAAAATATTGTTAAGCTTCAATATCAGGGCACTCCTTCAGGAAAACAACGTTTCCTTAAATACATCTCAGGAATGTTTTTTCAAGAAACATTAACTCCATTATTAAAGTAATTAGGAAGATTATGCCCAGGAACGTGTGTCCCTCTTTAGCCTGGTGGAGAGTGGATAAAGCAATGTTGTAAAAGTGATATTTACTGCCCAACTGTTCCTCCACACACCACTAACTTATAGAAAAAATCACATTAATAGTAAAATCCTTATGGAATTCTTAAACCCCTCAGCAGCATGGAAAAACTGATATGAGCAAACTAAACATACCGTTTTCTCCTAGATTTTGAAACATATAGGAACGATTTCTTACTTCCAAAGGCAGCATTGTAGAAAAGGACTACACTACAATCAGAATTATTCACCTATTTAATGTTTTCTAATGGTTTCATGAACTTGAACACAAAAACTATAATATTATGGAGGTTCCAAAATACATACCTGATTAGGCCGTGCTCAGACTAAATTTAAATAGAACAGGAGACAGCAGGAAGCTGAGAAGATTAAAGGCAACTCACTATCAAAAAATAAGAATTTTGTCAGCTCTTTGCAAAAAGAAATTAAGACTTCTTCGAAACGCGGCATTTGCTAATATATAACTGGCATGGGAATCATTTAAAGTACACCTGATGTGCTTTCTTAAAATTCTGACTGAAAAATATCTATGTATGTATTAGCATTTCTATAGCCTAACCCCACCAGGGCAGCAACAGAATGCTGTACATTATGCAGAGATGGGAATCAATGCAATATCATGCACATGAAGAGGAGATTTACATCCTAGAGTCAAGCAATTGCGATACTTTTGACACATTCATAACTGCAGTTCACATGAATATTCCCCAGAAAAGCATGGTTTTCAATCAACTTCTGAGCCCTGCTGGTTCACAAATACACCCTCTGACTGGCGAAATTAAAAAACTGGAACAGCAGCATTTGAAAGAAATATTCAGGAATAAGTGTAAAATCTTGGTGCTGTAAATGATTGAAAATCTAAAAGTCAGTTGACCCTTAATTGAGATTAAGGCTTTTCAAAAGTATGCTAAGCCTTAGAAACCACCTTACACAATTTTCGGGACAAGTTGAATAACGCTTGCTCTTTGGAAAAAAAGGAAGTTGGAAGATCTTATCAAACATTTTTACTACTCAAAATTCTTCATTGTAACTTCCAAAGGGAGAAAACAGGGTAAAACTGTAGCGTTACAAGCATTGCAATACGGTGATCCAACAATCTAGAGTGGCTCGATTCATTGCGTGAGACAGGATGCACCAAGGTCACATTTAGTCATTAATAATTTGACATAATATAGGACTCTCCATAATGCTACAAAGCACAGTGCAGAGGGAAAGAGTGGAGAGGGGGAAGAAGAACCAAGAAATGCAAACAGAACATTTTATGTGAATTACAGGTCAAAGCCAGTAGTCTATAATGGGGCCGCTGAGACAGTGATGTGCTGTCATATAGCAGAAGCATGTTAACGGTAAGCCGGTGACATACCAAGTGGAAAGGTGGGGCTCTGGTGGGTGAGTCAGCCAAAGAGCTGCAGTGATCTAAGTTTTGATGGCCTAAAGCAAGTGAACTATACATGTGAGGTATCGTACCAATACGCGCCATGTAGACTGGAATTTGGCTTCTGTTCTGTTTAGATTGTGAGAGCTGTTCCATAGCCATCACATGCCATAGGCGAGAGGACCAGTGAGCCACAGACGGGGAGTTGTCTTCTTCCATGCTAGAGCCACGAACTGCTGCGCTGCCAGAAGTATATAGCTAATAAGAGTCCAGTCAGTGTGGGTAATTTCGTCTAGAGCCAGGGGTGGACCTCAAGGATGACTGTGACATATAGGGCAGGGAGTGGGAACCCTACAGTAGCTTTAATGTGACGTAATATCTCCGTCCAGAATGTAGCAATGAATTAGCAAAACCACCATACATGACAGAAGTCCCCTTTTTACAATCTGCAGCCTCAACAGAGGGAGGATGTACCAGTGTAGGCGGTGGGGAGGCCAACTGGCCTGAAGTACCACTACGGAATGCAGAATGCAGCACACATTGAAAGAGGAAACAACAAGGAGAAATAAAGATATTTCTCCTCATTACGCCTCCCCTGGGATGGCTTTGACACATTCTCAGGTTTACACATCCTTATAAATCTGGGAATGTGTCATAACCCATGGGTTTTGCATGGAAAAAAACACTACAACAACCATGGAACGACCCACCCCCGATGCAGCGTAAAGCAAGGCAGCGTTGCATTGCCTTACACCATATCTATGAGGCCATGAAAAGCCACGCAGAGTCTGCACTCTGCGCCACTTGTGCATCAAAAATAAGTGAAGCACTGGCAGAGCAAGGGGCTTGTAAATATGGCCCAAGGTGGTTGAAAGTAACCAGATTTTAAGGGTGAATGTGTATGTATATACCACAATCTACTCAACATGGATGGACTTCCTAAACAGAAAGGAGCTACCTTGATACAGTTAAAGGAAGGTAATATACACATATTGATACATGCCTAGCAACCCAATGGTGGCCCCAGATGTTGGACGGCTTTGACGAGGCATGGCATGAGATCTGGGGAAGCACTTGAAGAAACTGATTGGCACAGAATATATGCAAATTGCAGTTCTTTAACCAGAAGTTCCAGATTTAAACAGATTTACTATCAATGTATACATAGCACATACATGATCCCTCAGTTTAATGCACGGGATACAACTAGAAAACAGTCCACGCTTCCCTAAATGCACAACGGAAGTGGGTACTTATATACGATTGTGGTGGATATGCCCACAAACACAACTGGTTTGGTGATCTATAATCACTCGCATGTCAGCCCTGTTTAGGTGATCTCTGATCACAAACTTCTGCCTGTGCTTGCTAGCGATGATACTGTCAAAAAAGGATAAAAGCAGCTGACTAAAGTTTTGGAGCTTGGATTGTCATAGGCAAAAAGAAGGATAGGTATGTGTTGGAAGCGACCTCTGGCCCCCAAGCTGAAATAATAGGAACTGGATATAGTAAGATGAGTGGAATGTGGTTTTAGGGGAAGACTCCTAAAGTCAAAGAAAAGGAGTGTTGGTATCTTGGGCTATGATGTGGTATTAACTAGACTGAAGTATGGAATACTATTTTTAGGAAATATTGATGCTGCAATTATCTCAGCATTGTTGTTGTAACCAACCATTTGTGCTTACTAGTATTGCACCTTTATTCATTGAAATCAGATTTTCTATCTGTATTAGTTTCATATCACACTAATGCACTTACTGGTATGTCATGTCAGTGCAAATAGATTTTTTAAAGGTATCTGGTTTGAATAGTAAAATGGGGTAAAGACAGTTTCCCCTTTAATGTTGTTCTCAACTCCCAGGCTGCAGCAAAGGTCAAAACCTATGAGTCCAAAGAAGCAAGGAAACTTGGGGTGTTAGGAAGGCATAGGTAATTCCCTAAATTGCCAATCCTCTATATGTGAACCTCTGCAAAGATGAAAATTGATGTCAAATGCTAACCTTACCTAGGGAGAACTTCAAAATTCCAAAATCGATGAGCAATGGTAAAGCTTCTGGATTTGTGGGCTATCCTGGTCCAACTCTATAAACACTTTTCAAATCATCTACTGAATTCTTAATGACATTATGCACACAGCTTCAGAAAATAGATTTGGGCCTGAATTCAGGAAAGAAGCTAAAAAAAAAAAAAATTCTAAAGGAAAATCAAGGTTCAGACCCTGTGTTGTGCTTGTAGGTCAAATATGCAACTTATTTGTAATGTGAGCATATTATAGATATGACCCAATACCGAGCTGCCCTATATCATACATCCTGACAAGCAGGTGTTTTTTAGAGGCAGAAACATTGACAAAAATGTATGTGGTATGTGGGGGGTAATGATGGTGTGAACCCTATGACATCAGGTCTGCCTCTGAGCCAGGTCAGGTGGCTAAAGGCATCCTACCAAGAGGACAACAAATTTTTATTCTCTCAGGCAATTGCCAGATGGTGAGAGGCATTGTCTCGGTGCTGGAAGGAGCGTGCAAGAGAGAATTCCAAATGAAAATCCCAGAAGGTCGTACATTCATTCACTGAAAGTGTAGTGAAGAGGGCACTGGCGATCATGGAATCCGTAACCTCGACATCCAGTGTTGTGCATGTTGCTGATGCACATGAAAACCATGTTGGGCGTGACCAAACTAACCATGTGCACCTGCCAGCCACAGTGGTCCAGACAACTAGTTTAACAGAAGAGCCAATGTCCAAATGGAGGCAGTTGATTCCTCAATGTTAAAGTTTGCAAGATGAACCAGGATGTATCATGTCTATCTGCATATGAGACATGAGAGGCTGGAACACCATAACAGCCAGACAACTGCAAAATCTCTGCAAAGATGCAGCCTACCTCATTCAGACAACTGACATTCCCCAGTCATGCCTGCCTTAATGCCATTTGGCACTGAGTCACCAAAATGCTAGTAGTAGCAGTAATGGCATCATGAACGCTGGGACTCCCAGTGACATCACATGGTTGATCACTTGTCCGCCCATGTCATCAACAGCTTTTCCTTTGCTGCTGAGAAACTAGGGAAAGGTCAAGGAGTTGAATTCACATAAAGCATATACTTAACCTTGGTGTGAACTAATATAAGTTCTTTATTTCTTCCTGTATTGGTGTTTGGTTCCTGTTATACACTCCATGTACTTGCATTTTCTCAAAAAATAGCCTTTTGCTCAAACTAAGCTTTGAAATCTGATCTAAGGTTATGCTGATTCGGCCTAGTTTATCTTTGTAAGGACGTTCCCTGCTTGTAAGGATGTGCAAAGACACTCACATCAAGAATCTGGTTCCTTTCCCCACCAGCATTCTTGGGCACTAAATGAATAAACAAGCACCGGCAAGCACAATAGGGTTGACGCTTGCACTAGAGCACGGATAAAAGATATTAAAAATGCTGCATTGCAGAACGTTTAAAAAAGATTGTTTTGTTAATACAATAAATGAATGAGATAAAGAATAAATGTGTGATGTGTGTTTTTTCAAATGTAAAAAGGTTCCTAATGCACTCCAGTGGAGATGGAAGGCCACACCTAAAGACTGAGAGTACAATACTCCTGAGGGCTGAGGGCTTTGTCAGTGTTTTAAGACAATAGTCAAATAATTTATAAAACATAAAAGCCACTGCTGAGTGCAGCTGAGTCAAAGCCCCTTAGAGTATTTATAGCATACCATATGTTCACCATGAAAGGCTCAAATACCACTATACTTCAAATTTAAGAAATAAATACACTGGTATATGGTAAATTAAAAAGCAATCTAAGCCTACGTGGAGCTAAGACATTATGGGGGTTTATTTAATAAGGTTTGAGTCAGCACTCACGTAGGCCTGCATTGTTTTGCCTTGCGTTAACAGAATTCAATAATGGTGAGTAAAAGAAAAAAAGCATTAGGTAGTCTGACAGCTATGAAAAGGTGAATTCATCAATAATCCCCAGTTCTTAAACAATCGAACGGGGGAGTTTGCATATGTATTATGTAAGGAGTGTTGCCTAGACCAAGCCGTATCCCTTAGTATCAGCCAATCTATAGTATTTTTTTACTTCAAAGCTATAGTGCACCCCCAACGAGAAAGGTCCACTTTTGTTGATCAAGCAGTAGGTCGAATGCACAGGGAGTGGCTTTGTGAGATCTCTTCTTTACTGCAGGAGTGATAAGAGATGTGTTCATTTGTGTGATGTTTGCAGGAATAATTGAGCAATGTCGCTGAGTATAAGATAAGGTAGTTCTGTCTATAGAGGCCATGTGCTATTTGTATTTATTTAACAGTACTTCACCTTGCAGCACCACGAATGACAGAGCCCGTGGAGCGAAACGTCACAGAAGGAAACAAGATTATTCTGAAAGGTCGTTCCTAGGAGTGCTGAGCTGTAATTATTTCACACCTGCATTGAAATCATTGCTCCAGAGAGCAGAGATCTTAGCCAATCATGATCATACATACACCGATCAAAGACAATGTTTAGCAGTGCTTCAGATCGGGTACTTTGCGTACGCTCTTAATGTTGTATCTTACTTCCCCACACAGTGACCAATTCACAAAAAAAAAGTATGGTGGAGATTTAGATCTCCGTCATACTTTTATGTTTTTTTGCAATTACTATACATTCCCAGACATACAAATGAAAAGATGCTATCGAGCAGGTTATCAAGCCTACTACTAAGAATGCCATGTGGCATCTCCCATGGGCTTCTATTCCCCGGATGGGCAAATCTACACAGTGTATTTTGTTGTGGAAAGAGAGCGTTACTCTTTCTCTAACCCCCCAGAAATGTGGTTGATTTGTTCCACTGTCCACTCTGGAAGGGGAGTTACTTTGGCGGTTGTCTCCAGTAAACGTCTGACCCAGTACCACGAATGGAAACTCCACAAATAAATGTTTACGTGTGCTCACAAACATACAAGGCTAACCATACCTTGTAACTCTCACTGCCCACCCTTTGCCTTGAGATGTCCCTACACTCTTGCCAAAGAAACCAGCTGTAGCAAATCCATTTATATTGCCGGAAACCATTCATGAATTCCTAGCAGATGTAATGAGGCATTTTTAGTGAACTGAGATTTTCCTAGCCTTGGTGTCAGAAAGGCTAGATTTTATTAAAGACAAGGAGGCGAGAATTATGCTTTTCTTTTCCTACTTTATTTAAACAGCAGCCAAGAACTACAAAGCCCAGAATCCCTGGGAAAAGTATTACAAAAATGCATCACAATGGGGCCAACCAATCACGCAACGAGCCCCATAATAACAATCTGACTGAGAGCACCAAGCCCTCTTGTGAATGTCAGTCAATGGAGTAACTTGAAAAAAGCCATAATAAACCATAGAGAGTCAAAATGGCAGAGAGGAAGTCTTTGCAGAAGTCCTTAAGGAAAGGATAAAAAACTGTAGAGCCGGATGATTCATGTGAAGGTCCAGAACGAGGAGCAGATGGAAGATGGGCAGCCTGAAGCTGTGTTGCTGGTTGCAGTTGAGGCAACTGGAAAAAAGAGAACAAGGAGGGTTAGATGAGGAGGGATAATACTCGCCTCCTTGTCTTTAATAAAATCTAGCCTTTCTGACACCAAGGCTAGGAAAATCTCAATTTTATTACAAGACAGGAGGCTCCTATTATGCTTGTTCAAAGCAATGAAATAACCATTTGCAAAGGATGATCAACAGGTTTACAATAGAAGGTTCTAAACGTACTAACATTAGACCAATCTGCAGATCTAAGGATATCATGCAAACTAGCACCAGACCAAAAGGCACGAGAAGCTGTAGCTCCTCTAACGGAATGGGTGGCATAAATTTCGGTAGGGACCCCAGCCAAAGACATCAGCCACTTTACCCAACGAACCAAAGTGGGAGATGAGACAGGTTTGTGGGGCTTCTGAAAGGAAATCAGCAACTGAGATGAGGAAGGAACCCTGAGATCTGTAGTTTGTGAAACATAAGTTTTTAAGCAATTACCGACACACAGTTTGGGTTGAGAGGGAAAAAAGGGATAAAGGACAGAAGACAAATTGGTCTTGGTACGTCTAGATACATTAAAACACACACCTAAAGCGGAAAAATGAAAGGAGGAAACAGCTAGAGCCTTTACATCCGAAACACATTTGATAGATACAAGACAGAGGAGCATAGTGAGCTTAGCAGACAAATATTTCAAAGATAGATCAGCATTATCGGGCCAAGAAATAAGAAGACGAAGGACGGAGTTCACATCCCACATATAAGTATATTTGGGGGCTGTAGGTTTGGAAAAACGTACTCCTTTTGAAAGACGACAAACTAAAGGGTGTTCTCCAACTGGTCTACCATCTACCCTGACATGTTCTGAAGAGATTGCCGACCTATAGGTATTGACGGTACGGTAAGCTTTGCCTTGAGAAGCTAGGGAAGCTAGGACATTTACAACTAAGGTAACGTCTGCTGAAACAGGATTGGAATTCCTGTCCACACACCAGCTACACCATACTGACCAGGCAGAACAGTAGACCCTTGAAGTACCTGGAGCCCAGGATTGTTGGATGAATTGGACAGCCTGTTCTGAAATTTCTGGGGTTCTCCAGGAAGCCCCGAAATTCTCCAAGCTATGAGATACAGAGAACCTTGTAATACGAGATTGTGGGGAAGACCCTGGGGGTTCAAAAGAAGATTGGGGAAAGGAGATATCAGGACTGGAAGGTCTGACAAGAGTTCTAAGAGGGTCGGATACCAAGGCTGAGACTGCCAAAATGGGGTGACTAGAACTAGAGAGGAACATTGTCGCCTTTTCTCCAGAGGCCCATCATAAAAGTCATCATTTAGCGTGTCTTGTAAGACATCGTCCCCATCACTGTCCATGTCCCGTATATGAAGAATATTAAGAAGGGAGGAAGGGAGCCCCGAAGAATTCGCCTCTCGGGTTGGAGGCCCAAACTTGGATGAAACGCCTTTTGAAAGCTCATGTGAATGAGACACACGTTTCAAAGGAGGACTAGCCTTGGGTGCGTGAAGCATTTTAGAAATGGAGGCTTTTAAATGTTTTTAAATGTCCAAGATAGACACTGAAACAGCGTGTTGGACTGAATCCTGGAAGGAAAAAATTGGGATTTGAGTGAAAAAAGGGTAAAAAAGAATGTGAAAAGTTAAATAACAGGCTGTAATCCTGTTAAACGTGAGGAAACCGGTGTGGAAGGGGTTAAAATGCCAGTTGTGAGAGAGGGGGAGTGTCTGCCTTGGAGAGGCTGGCCGGGGGTGTGTAGCGGGTGTGCCACCAGGAAATAAACAAAGGGAAACTCTCGCCGTACAAGAAACGGAGGGTAAACACCCTTAAACGAAGCCGAGCGTGTCACTTGAATGAGCGGATGAAGCGAGGTAAGAATACCTCAGGCGCCGCTCCAAGAACGTCGATAGAACGTTCTGAAAACTGGCCTAACGCGCGAAAAAGCGCAAATGAGGACTCGCGAGCGCACATGAAAGGGATTCACAGAGCGTGATAGAAACAAGCAAGGTACACGTAAAATATAATTAAAACGTAATATACACATAAATATCCTTAATTACACTAACAAATAGAAAAATATAATTGGCAAGCAGGGTACTTATCTTGACTGCGAGCAGCAAGAAAAGAGGGCTTGGTGCTCTCAGTCAAGATTGTTATTATGGGTCTCGTTGCGTGATTGGTTGGCCCCATTGTGATGCATTTTTGTAGTTCTTTTCCCAGGGATTCTGGGATTTGTAGTTCTTGGCTGCTGTTTAAACAAAGCAGGAAAAGAAAAGCATAATACGAGCCTCCTGTCTTGTAATAAAATTGGCTATGTATATTTTAAGAGCCCGTTCTGAAACCAGGACACATCCACAAAATAACCAGTATTCAGATATCAGGCTGCAAAGCTCAAAACCTGTACAACCTTGTGTTTCATGCTCGAAAAGCCTCAGAACCAGAATAAAGCAAGCTAAAATATGCACCTAAGGCATTTAGGCACTGTGTTTTGCAGTCATTTGAACCAGTGGAAGACAATCCTCGTGTGGTGTGGAATAAAATCAGCCCCTCTTAGAAAAAACCTGACTTTTATGTGTGCATCAAATATGAAATGTGCGTGTAATTAATATCCTCCAAAACCCCAACTAGTTTTTAAACATGTCCCATTTTGACCTACGGCCTGCCACGTATTGGCAGTAAACATTACTATTGTTTTTCTTGCAGGTATAAACTTGCATGAAGCCTACATTGTGATCTTTATTATTCCCTTGGCTAATGGATGGGTAATTGTGCCAGCTTTCCAGATGTTGTTGTTGATATTCTGGCAAAATAATGTCTAAAAATATCACAGGTAAGAAGAATATTATGTTTTTGGTTATTTAATATGTTTTTAAAATATAGTTGTATATACTATTGTTTTATTTATATACTTGTATAAGATATTGTTTTTAATTAGTTTGATAAATACTTGTTATTTTATTATTGATTGATTGATTGAAATTCCTTAATTTCGATTATAAAAAAGATAATCATAAAGTACAAAACATTACAATTTACATAATTCATATGATGAACAATCAGACATGTTAAAAACCTTAAAACGTTAAAAAGAAACAATGCCATACCCCGACCATAGGTTCTTAAATAAAAAAATTATATATTCTATCTACAGAAGCCATAAAAATCTAAGACCCAAAGTTCATAATCTTGTTCCTATGCAAGGCATTTTTTTTAAAAGTTAGAAACAGCCCCTGCAACCATGGAACCATTCAGCAGTTGTAAATATAAGAAAGAAGGGTGATATTGATAAAAACCCTTGGTTTTTAGAATGGGCAGAAGAAATCTTCTTTGAAGGAAACCATAAAAATAATACAACACGACCAAGTGTTCTAAGGTCTGGAGCGAAGAATTGTCACATGGGCAAATTTTTATCACAGATGGCTCATATTGGCCAAGCGGGAAGCATAAGCTGCAACGGATGGAACCTAGTCTGAACATGGTGAGAAGGACTCTTTCCCATGGGTTTCTAACAAAGGAAAGATAGGGTTCTGGGCCAAGAGTAGTATTTAAAATAATCAGGGCCCTGGCTGACTTACTACCCAAGGCTTCATTTTCTCTACTTTCACTGAGCTGCGTTAATAGCAGTTCCTTCACTGTCTTTTTGTCAGTCCGTTTCAACGCTTCAGACTGAAAAAATAATTCTGGGCGCCCCGCTGATAAGGCTAAAGATCTAATATAGTTAAGCCATGGGATTTTAAGACCTAAGTCACAACTGAGGCAGTCCTCAATGACTTCCCTGTTAAAAGTTGCCATTTCCCCACTCCAGACAGATATCCACAACAACGTAGGTGCATTTTAGCATGATCTTCCACAAAGACCAGACCCAACTCCTCATGCATAAACCGGCTTGAGCTAGCCGGTCCCACACCTAATAACTTTCTGCAAAAACGATTTTCTTCGCGCTGAATAGATATGCAGTTGGAGTACCCCCAGATTTCAGCACCATATAATAGTACAGGTAAACATTTCACCTTGTAGATTTGCAGCAATGGTAAAGCAGGCTTGCTCCCAACTAAACGAGCAAATATAAAGAGCGCCCCACATGACTGGTGAAAGCACAGACAGCCGTTTGCAAGACATTTAGCCCACGTACAGTGCTTATCAAAGGTGACACCCAAATATGAGAAAGAAATTACCCTTGTTACCACCTGATCCTTAATTAAGATCGGTCTGAGTTTTGGGTTCCGCTTCCCACAAACCATAAAATGTGTCTTAGAAGTGTTAACATCCAGTTGCAGGTCACCGATAAAATTAACAAACAGATCCACCAGAACCTTAAGACCATTCAGTGTGCGTGAAAGGATGACAGCATCATCTGCATATAATAAAGAGGGGACGGGATTATTTTTTACTTTAAAAAAATCTTTGCCATGAGTAACTAGATGTGAATTCAGGCCATTGATATATAATAGAAATAGGATTGGTGCCATAACACACTCCTGCCTGACTTCCCTAGCTAGTTTAACCCCTTCTGTGCCCAGGACGTAATGGTTACGTCCTGAGGCACAGTGCTGCTGTGCCCAGGACGTAACCATTATGTCCTGTGCACAGAGCCCAGAGGGAGCGCTAACGCTCCCTCTGAGGGGTTTCCCCCCACCCCCCCAAGTCAGGGAGGGAAGGGGAAGCCCTTCCCCTCCCACCCCCGACCCCCCCAACCCACCCTGATTAGTCACAGGGTCTCCCCCATCGCGCTGGAAGCAGAGCTTCCAGCGCGATTGAAAGAGAAATGCTTTGCATTTCTCTTTCAATCCCATGGGGGAGGCCCGAGAGGCTTCAAAGGGAAGGAAATCCTTCCCTTTGAAGTCTCTCACAGGGTTTCAAAAGCCAGATTGCTTGCAATCCGGCTTTTGAAACCCCACTAGACACCAGGGATTTTTTTTTTCTTTTCCTGAAACTGTCAAAAGGGAGCGACCCCTTGGGCAAGGGTCGCTCCCAGGGGGGGGAATTTTTTTGGGAAGGCCTTTTCTGCCCCCCCCCGGGGGCAGATCGGCCTATTATTAGGCCGATCTGCCCCCAGGGGGGACAGAAACCTCTAGGCACCAGGAAGCTTTTTTTTTTAGGTGCGGAGCGACCCCTTAGGCAAGGGTCGCTCCCCTACGGGGCAATATATATTTAGGCCATTTGTGCCCCCCTTGGGGGCAGATTGGCCTATTTTGATGAGGCCAATCTGCCCCCAAGGGGGGCAGAAACCATAAGACACCAGGGAGTTTTTTTTTTTGCGCGAATTTCACGCAACAGGAGCGACCCCTTGGGCAAGGGTCGCTCCCAGTGGGGGCATTTTTTTGGGAAGGCCTTTTCGGCCCCCCTGGGGGCAGATCGGCCTATTATTAGGCCGATCTGCCCCCGGGGGGGCAGAAACCTCTAGGCACCTGGGATCATTTTTTTTTTTTTTTCTTTTTGTTTTGTTTTCTTTTTTTTTTTAGGTGGGGAGGGACCCCTTAGGCAAGGGTCGCTCCCCTAGGGGGCAAATTATATTTAGGCCATTTCTGCCCCCCTTGGGGGCAGATTGGCCTATTTTGATGAGGCCAATCTGCCCCCAAGGGGGGCAGAAACCATTAGACACCAGGGAGTTTTTTTTTTTGCTTGAATTTCACGCAAGGGGAGCGACCCCTTAGGCAAGGGTCGCTCCTTGGGGGGGAGGGGAATTATTTTAGGCCATTTCTGCCCCCCTGGGGGGTAGATCAGCCTATTTTGATTAGGCTGATCTGCCCCCAAGGGGGTCAGAAACCACTAGGCACCAGGGATTTTTTTGTTTTTTTGTTTTACAGGTGGGGAGCGACCCCTTGGACAAGGGTCGCTCCCCAGGAGGGGCAAATTGTATTTAGGCCATTTCTGCCCGCTTTGGGGGCAGATCGGCCGATTTTAGGTCATTCTGTCCCCAAGGGGGGCAGAAACCACTAGGCACCAGGAATCTTTTTTTTGCGCCGTCACGCAAGGGGAGCGACCTTGTAGGCAAGGGTCGCTCCCCGGGGGGGTGGGGTGGGGGGGCAAAATTATTTTAGGCCATCTCTGCCCCCACCGGAGGAAGATCGGCCTATTGGTATTAGGCCGAGGGGGCAGAAACCTCTAGGCGCCAGGGGATTTTATTTTTTTGGGTTTGTTTGTTTTTTTAGAGATGGGGAGCGACCCATCAGGCAAGGGTCGCTCCCCTGGGGGGCAAATTGTATTTAGACCATTTGGGGGGCAGATTGGTCGATTTTAGGTCAATCTGCCCCCAAGGGGGCAGAAACCACTAGGCACCGGGGATTTGTTTTTTGGCGCCAATGTCACGCAGGGGGAGCGACCCCGTAGGCAAGGGTCGCTCCTGGGGGGGAGGGGGTGTTCGGGGGCAAATTTATTTTAGGTCATTTCTGCCCCAAGGGGGGGCAGAAACCTCTAGGCGCCAGGGCAATTTTTTTTTTTTTTTTTTTTTTTTTTTTTTTTTTTTTTTTTTAGCGATGGGGAGCGACCCATCAGGCAAGGGTTGCTCCCCTGGGGGGCAAATTGTATTTAGACCATTTCTGCCCCCCTTGGGGGCAGATTGGTCGATTTTAGGTCAATCTTCCCCCAAGGGGGCAGAAACCACTAGGCACCGGGGATTTGTTTTTTGGGGCCAATGTCACGCAGGGGGAGCGATCCCGTAGGCAAGGGTCGCTCCCGGGGGGGGGGTTGGGTGGGGCAAATTTATTTTAGGCCATTTCCGCCCCCCCTGAGCCTATTATTAGGCCGATCTGCCCCCAGGGGGAGCAGAAACCTCTAGGCGCCAGGGCAAATTTTTTTTTGTGTTTTTTTTTTGTTTGTTTGTTTTTTTAGAGATGGGGAGCGACCCATCAGGCAAGGGTCGCTCCCCTGGGGGGGCAAACTGTATTTAGACCATTTCTGCCCCCCTTGGGGGCAGATTGGTCGATTTTAGGTCAATCTGCCCCCAAGGGGGCAGAAACCACTAGGCACCGGGGATTTGTTTTTTGGCGCCAATGTCACGCAGGGGGAGCGACCCCGTAGGCAAGGGTCGCTCCCGGGGGGGGGGGCATTGGGGGGGCAAATTTATTTTAGGCCATTTCTGCCCCCCCTGGGGGCAGATCGGCCTAATATTAGGCCGATCTGCCCCCAGGGGGGGCAGAAACCTCTAGGTGCCAGGGCAATTTTTTTTTTTGTGTTATCTTTTTTTTTTTTTTTTTTTTTTTTAGAGATTTAGAGATGGGGAGCGACCAATCAGACAAGGGTCGCTCCCCTGGGGGGCAAACTGTATCTAGACCATTTCTGCCCCGCTTGGGGGCAGATTGGTCGATTTTAGGTCAATCTGCCCCCAAAGGGGCAGAAACCACTAGGCACTGGGGATTCGTTTTTTGGTGCCAATGTCACGCAGGGGGAGTGACCCGTAGGCAAGGGTCGCTCCTGTTGTGGGGGGTGGGGGTTGGGGATGCAAATTTATTTTAGGCCATTTCTGCCCCCCCTGGGGGCAGAAACCACTAGGCGCCAGGGGATTTTTTTTTTGTGTGTTTTTTTTTTTGTTTGTTTGTTTTTTTAGAGATTGGGAGCGACCCATCAGGCAAGGGTCGCTCCCCTGGGGGGCAAACTGTATTTAGACCATTTCTGCCCCCCTTGGGGGCAGATTGGTCGATTTTAGGTCAATCTGCCCCAAGGGGGCAGAAACCACTAGGCACTGGGGATTTGTTTTTTGGTGCCAATGTCACGCAGGGGGAGCGACCCCGTAGGCAAGGGTCGCTCCGTGGGGGGGTGCGGGTTGGGGGAGCAAATTTATTTTAGGCCATTTCTGCCCCCCCCGAGCCTATTATTAGGCCGATCTGCCCCCAGGGGGGAGCAGAAACCTCTAGGCGCCAGGGCAAATTTTTTTTGTGTGTTTTTTTTTTTGTTTGTTTGTTTTTTTAGAGATGGGGAGCGACCCATCAGGCAAGGGTCGCTCCCCTGGGGGGCAAATTGTATTTAGACCATTTCTGCCCCCCTTGGGGGCAGATTGGACGATTTTAGGTCAATCTGCCCCCAAGGGGGCAGAAACCACTAGGCACCGGGGATTTGTTTTTAGGCGCCAATGTCACGTAGGGGGACCGACCCGGTAGGCAAGGGTCGCTCCTGGGCAGGGGGGCTTGGGGGGGGTGGGGGGTCAAATTTATTTTAGGGCATTTCTGCCCCCCCCTGGACCCGGCTGAGCTAGAGGCCAAAATCCACAGGTAGGCACTTTGCAAAAAACACCTCTGTTTTCTGTGAAAAAATATGTTGTGTCCACGTTGTGTTTTGGGCCATTTCCTTTCGTGGGCGCTAGGCCTACCCACACAAGTGAGGTACCATTTTTATCGAGAGACGTGGGGGAACGATGGGTGGAAGGACATTTGTGGCTCCTCTCAGATTCCAGAACTTTCTGCCACAGAAATGTGAGGAACATGTGTTGTTTTTAGCCAAATTGTGAGGTTTGCAAAGGATTCTGGGTAACAGAACCTGGTCCGAGCCACACAAGTCACCCCATCTTGGATTCCCCTAGGTCTCTAGTTTTCAGAAATGCACAGGTTTGGTAGGTTTCCCTAGGTGGCGGCTGAGCTAGAGGCCAAAATCTACAGGTAGGCACTTTGCAAAAAACACCTCTGTTTTCTTTCAAAAATTTGGATGTGTCCACGTTGCACTTTGGGGCGTTTCCTGTCGCGGGCGCTAGGCCTACCCACACAAGTGAGGTATCATTTTTATCGGGAGACGTGGGGGAACGATGGGTAGAAGGAAATTTGTGGCTCCTCTCAGATTCCAGAACTTTCTGCCACAGAAATGTGAGGAACATGTGTTTTTTTAGGCAAATTTTGAGGTTTGCAAAGGATTCTGGGTAACAGAACCTGGTCCGAGCCACACAAGTCACCCCATCTTGGATTCCCCTAGGTCTCTAGTTTTCAGAAATGCACAGGTTTGGTAGGTTTCCCTAGGTGCCGCCTGAGCTACAGGCCAAAATCTACAGGTAGGCACTTTGCAAAAAACACCTCTGTTTTCTTTCAAAAATCTGGATGTGACCACGTTGCGCTTTGGGGCGTTTCCTGACACGGGCGCTAGGCCTACCCACACAAGTGAGGTATAATTTTATATCGGGAGACGTGGGGGAACGCTGGGTAGAAGGAAATTTGTGGATCCTCTCAGATTCCAGAACTTTCTGCCACAGAAATGTAAGGAACATCTGTTTTTTTTAGCCAAATTTTGAGGTTTGCAAAGGATTCTGGGTAACAGAACCTGGTCCGAGCCACACAAGTCACCCCATCTTGGATTCCCCTTGGTCTCTAGTTTTCAGAAATGCACAGGTTTGGTAGGTTTCCCTAGGTGCCGGCTGAGCTACAGGCCAAAATCTACAGGTAGGCACTTTGCAAAAAACACCTCTGTTTTCTTTCAAAAATTTGGATGTGTCCACGTTGCGCTTTCGGGCGTTTCCTGTCGCGGGCGCTAGGCCTACCCACACAAGTGAGGCATCATTTTTATCGGGAGACGTGGGGGAACGCTGGGTGGAAGGAAATTTGTGGCTCCTCTCAGATTCCAGAACTTTCTGCCACAGAAATGTGAGGAACATGTGTTTTCTTAGCCAAATTTTGAGGTTTGCAAACGATTCTGAGTAACAGAACCTGGTCCGAGCCACACAAGTCACCCCATCTTGGATTCCCCTAGGTCTCTAGTTTTCAGAAATGCACAGGTTTGGTAGGTTTCCCTAGGTGGTGGCTGAGCTAGTGGCCAAAATCTACAGGTAGGCACTTTGCAAAAAACACCTCTGTTTTCTTTCAAAAATTTGGATGGGTCCATGTTGCGCTTTGGGGCGTTTCCTGTCGCGGGAGCTAGGCCTACCCACACAAGTGAGGTATCATTTTTATCGGGAGACGTGGGGGAACGCTGGGTGGAAGGAAATTTGTGGCTCCTCTCAGATTCCAGAACTTTCTGCCACAGAAATATGAGGAACATGTGTTTTTTTAGCCAATTTTTGAGGTTTGCAAAGGATTCTGGGTAACAGAACCTGGTCCGAGCCACACAAGTCACCCCATCTTGGATTCCCCTAGGTCTCTAGTTTTCAGAAAGGCACGGGTTTGGTAGGTTTCCCTAGGTGCCGGCTGAGCTACAGGCCAAAATCTACAGGTAGGCACTTTGCAAAAAACACCTCTGTTTTCTTTCAAAAATTTGGATGTGTCCACGTTGCGCTTTGGGGTGTTTCCTGTCGCGGGCGCTAGGCCTACCCACACAAGTGAGGTATCATTTTTATCGGGAGACTTGGGGGAACGCTGGGTGGAAGGAAATTTGTGGCTCCTCTCAGATTCCAGAACTTTCTGCCACAGAAATGTGAGGAACATGTGTTTTTTAGCCAGATTTTGAGGTTTGCAAAGGATTCTGGGTAACAGAACCTGGTCCGAGCCACACAAGTCACCCCATCTTGGATTCCCCTAGGTCTCTAGTTTTCAGAAATGCACAGGTTTGGTAGGTTTCCCTAGGTGCCGGCTGAGCTAGAGGCCAAAATCTACAGGTAGGCACTTTGCTAAAAACAGCTCTGTTTTCTGTGATGTGTCCACGTTGTGTTTTGGGCTTATCCTGTCGCGGGCGCTAGGCCTACCCACACAAGTGAGGTATCATTTTTATCGGGAGACTTGGGGGAACATAGAATAGCAAAAGAAGTGTTATTGCCCCTTGTCTTTCTCTACATTTTTCCCTTCCAAATGTAAGACAGTGTGTAAAAAGACGTCTATTTGAGAAATGCCCTGTAATTCACATGCTAGTATGGGCACCCCGGAATTCAGAGATGTGCAAATAACCACTGCTTCTCAACACCTTATCTTGTGCCCATTTTGCAAATACAAAGGTTTTCTTGATAGCTATTTTTTACTCTTTATATTTCAGAAAATGAATTGCTGTATACCCGGCATAGAATGAAAACCCACTGCAGGGTGCAGGTCATTTATTGGCTCTGGGTACCTAGAGTTCTTGATGAACCTACAAGCCCTATATATCCCCGCAACCAGAAGAGTCCAGCAGACGTAACGGTATATTGCTTTCAAATATCTGACATTGCAGGAATAAGTTACAGAGTAAAACGTAGAGAACAATTGATGTTTTTTTCACCTCAATTTCAATATTTTTCTTTTTCAGTTGTTATTTTCTGTAGGAAACCCTTGTAGGATCTACACAAATTACCCCTTGCTGAATTCAGAATTTTGTCTACTTTTCAGAAATGTTGCGGTGTCTGGGATCCAGTGTTGCTTTCATGCCCATTTCTGTCACTGACTGGAAGGAGGCTGAAAGCACAAAAAATCGTAAAAATGGGGTATGTCCCAGTAAAATGCCAAAATTGTGTTGAAAAATTGGGTTTGCTGATTCAAGTCTGCCTGTTCCTGAAAGCTGGGAAGCTGGTGATTTTAGCACCGCAAACCCTTTGTTGATGCCCTTTTCAGGGAAAAAACCACAAGCCTTCTTCTGCAACCCATTTTTCCCATTTTTTTGAAAAAAACAAAATTTTCACTTTTTTTTGGCTAATTTCTTGGCCTCCTTCTGGGGAACCCACAAAGTCTGGGTACCTCTAGAATCCCTAGGATGTTGGAAAAAAAGGACGCAAATTTGGCGTGGGTAGCTTATGTGAACAAAACGTTATTAGGGCCTAAGCGCGAACTGCTCCAAATAGCCAAAAAAAGGCTCGCCACAGGAGGGGGAAAAGGCCTGGCATCGAAGGGGTTAGAGACATCAGAGCATTCCTCTGCCTTTCCAAAGCTAACTGAGGCATTAACATCTTGGTGGAGCGCCCAAAGGAAATTTACCAAAGGTTTGGGCAGCCCAAGACCTTCCAGAGTTGACCATACCTTTGATCGAACAACCCTATTGTTGGAAATGGTCCTTTTTGCAGGGTTATCCCCAAACTTTTTGCCTTCTTCCTCCTATTTTTTAAGGTCTGTTTGTGCTCGTTTATTGTCTCTGCGCACTTTACCACTGCTAATCAGTGCTAAAGTGCAAGTGCTCCCTATAGAAATTATACTGTTGATTGGTTTATCCATGAGTAGCATATTTGATTTACTAGTAAAGTCCCCTAGAGGTGTGCAGGGCCTGTAAATCAAATGCTACTAGTGGGCCTGCAGCACTGGTAGGGCCACCCACATTAGTAGCCCTGTAAACATGACTCAGACCTGCCATTGCAGTGTCTGTGTGTGCAATTTTAAACTGCCAATTCGACTTGGCAAGTGTACCCACTTGCCAGGCCTCAACCTTCCCTTTTACTACATGTAGGGCACCCCTAAGTTAGGCCCTCCGTAGCTCCATGGGCAGGGTGCAGTGTATGTTTAAAGTAGGACACATACTAGTGTGTTTTATATGTCATAACAGTGAAATACTGCCAAATTCGGTTTTTACTGTGCAAGGCCTATCTCTCTCATAGGTTAACACGGGGCTGCCTTTAAATATCCTTAAAGCTCAGCTTATCTTTGAGAGCAGATAAAAATGTGGAGTTTAGGGTCTCTGAGCTCACAATTTAAAAATAAATTTTTTAGTGAAGTTGGTTTTTAGATTGTTAGTTTGAAAAGGCCACTTTTAGAAAGTAGGCATTTTCTTGCTTAATCCATTCTATGACTCTGCCTGTTTGTTGATTCCCCATCTGGGTCAGTTTGACAGTTGGGCTGTTAACACCTCTCCTCTAGACAGTGACACAAAGGGGGCTGGGGTGTAGCCTGCATATCGTGATTAGCCATCTGTGCCGGAGGGGAGGAGTGGTCACTCACACCTGAAAGGACTGTGCCTGCCCTCACACAATGCCGTCTCCGACCCCCTGGTGAGTGTCTGGGGCATGGCCTAGACAAGGAAGGATCTTGCAAACACTTGAGACTTTTCTTTGAAGTTTGCCAGCTTCAAAGGCAGAACTGGGTGTAAGAAGAAGACCCAAAGCACCAGAATTTTAGAATCTTTCTGGAATCAAGAGGAACCTCTGCCTAGGAGAAGAGCTGAAGAGCTGAAGGAGGAGTACTGTCCCTTCTCTGTGTTGCTTTGCTGGACTGGCCTGCAGTTGCTGCTTCTGCCTGAAAAGAGTGCAAAGGGTGAACTTTGCTGTGTGTCCTGCTTGAGAAAATTCTCCAAGGGCTTGGAGTACAGCTTGCCTCTTGTTGGAAGTCTCAGGGACACCAAAAACTTCAGTTTCCTCGACCTGCAGCACTGGGAACTGTGTGTTTTGTACTGTTCAAGAGGAGAACCCACTGCGACACCGCCAACGACGGCGCTGGCCTCACCGTGACCTGCTGATGCCACACGGAGTCGCATTGTCCTGCTTCGCACCAAGAACCTGGTCTCAACGACGCCGTCATCGGACGACTTCACCGAGCTGCTGCTCGCACCGCGACCTGTGGGCCCCGCACTCCGGCATCGCCTGCTCACACCGCAGCCTGGGCATCCTCGACGACGACGCTCCTGCTGACACCAGAGCTGCTGCCTGCACTGTGGCCTGTGGACACCGCTTGAGGTACACAAAGCACCATCCGGCCCCGCACCGCAGCCCCGGTCCACCGACGCCAGCACCATCAACTCCTGTGTTGTCACCAGGCATCCTGCCTGCACCGTGGCCTGTGGACACTGCTCGAGAGGGTCACGAAGCACCATCCCGCCCCGCTGGCTTGGGCCTACCGATGACAGCACTTCAGCAACGACAACGCCGCTGCCTGCACCGTGACCTGTGGACACTGCACGTCGCACCGCCCTGCTTCACACCGCAGCCCTGGTCTCACCGACGCCGCTGGACGCCGTCACCGAGCCATGCCTGCACAGTGACCTATGGGCACCTCACATCGCATCGTCCCGCTTCGCATCGCAGCCACGACACCATGCACGCCAGAGCACCTGACTTCATCAGCCTGGAGTTTGATCTGCAACGCGTGTGACCTCAAGGGCCCGACAACTCCTGCACCGACTCCGGAACCGACATGCAACATCAGTGACGCCACTCTCCAGAGCTCACCGCGAGGATCATGATGCCCTGCAAATCCAAGGTACTGTTTGCGGGTCTTCCCGACACCGTCGCTGGCCTGCAACGCTGCAGCCGGCCTGAACTGTTGGTTTTGTTGATCACAACGCCGTGATAGCCCCAGGTGGAGCTATCGACTTCAAGGAACTGTAGTTTTGAGTAGATCTTGCTGAATTCTTCATACAGTATGTTGGATTTTTATCGTATTTGGTCTTGTTTTATGTAGATAAATATTGGCTATTTTTCTAAAACTGGTGTGGCGTCCTTTTGTAGTGTTTTCACTTATTACTGTGTGTTATGTGCAAATGCTCTACACATTGCTTCTGAGATAAGCCTGACTGCTCATGCCAAGCTACCAAGGGGGTGAGCAGGGGTTATCTGAGCGGGTGCCTCCTTTATTCTGTCTAGAGTGAGGGTCCCTACTTGGACAGGGTGCAAACCGACTGCCAACTAGAGACCCCATTTCTAACACCTATCAAAGGCACAGCTCAGGTCCATAAAGGCCAGGTAGACAGCGCCCTTCTTGGCTACTACATATTTCCCCATCAATAGATTAAGATTAAGGCACTGTTCCATTGTCCCTATGCCCTCTCTAAAACCATATTGGGCCGGGCAGATAATATTATTTGCTTGGATCCATTCTTCAATACGAAGAAGGATAATGCGTCCCCCTATCTACACCATGAATACCAGCAAAGAGATGGGGCGCTAACACGCTAGGTCCTGTCTACAGCCTTTTTTTAAAAACGGCAGTATTACTGCTGACTTCCATGAGCTAGGGATACCAGTTTGCGATGCAGCGTTAAGAACATTTGACAATAGCAGAGCCCACAGGGCAACGTTTTCTCTATATAACTCCATAGGGACGCCATCCGGGCTGGGGGCTTTATTGGAAGGGCTTCCCATGATGGCAGCCTGGACTTCCTCCAATTTAAAATCGAAGCGCAACGGAGAGGGAGCAGCCACGTCCACCTCCCCCAATTGTTCTACACTGTCCAGTGAGTAAACCCTCTCGAAGTAGGTAACCTATTTTTGTGCAGGTACGGCAGTCCCTACAATGTCATGGTAAGCTTGATAAGCAAGCTTTCCATTCACTAGGTGCCAGAAGGATCTCACATCCCCGAGCTTGCTGGCACCCACTCACTGCTCACACCTCTCTTCTTTGAGACATTGCTTCCTAAGTTTTTATTGCCTCTTTGTAAACAGCCCTAGCTTCACTGATAGAGTGGGGGTTCCTTGGGTGGTCCTTAAGGACTTTGTGGAGGCGTTCACTGGCAATACAGCAATTCTTATCAAACCATCAATCTTTAAGGTCTTTTAACGGTCATTGGAGATCCAACATAATGGATCTGAGGCTGCTATTCAGAGACTGAAAATTACCCACACTTACCACTGGCGGGGTCTCAAATAGTAAGATGGAGCTAGAAAACACATTCCTGCATCTCTTAACAACCTCCACCAATAGGATGGGGATCTAAACATTCCGCCAGCTGAGCCTCTTACCTTGGTCTTTTGGAATCAGCCCAAACACTCCTCGAGTCAAGTTCACAGTCCCAGTTGCGGGAGTAATCATTCTAGCTTCTATGGCATTATAGTCACTACAGAGTTGGTTGTGGATCAGCCCCTTGGTAAAACACTCAACAAAACTATTAGAAATAAAAATATAATCAATGATATCCCTTTTCCCTACCCAACAAAAGTGGGTTTGAGTAAGTCAGTGCTTGCCAATCTCTCCAGCATATTACAGAGACCGACACGTCTCACTTTAATCACCAACAGTTTACCTCTAGGGTCTGGGGGTTCTGCAGGCGATACCCAATCATCCATAAGGAGGGGATCTACATCCAAAAGGGCCATTCCTATCTTGGCATTAAAATCTCCTGCTAAAAGGACATTAAAACACCCCAACTTAGGGGCCACCCTCTTTTCCAAGCTCAGAAGTACTTGGAATAGAGACCTGATCTGACACTCCGAGTAACAAATTGAGTTATGAAAATTTACAACAAAGAAATGAAACTTTTCAGAAACCACAACCCAAGATATCTGTATACCACTGTGCCTAAGAGGGATTGGAACATCTTGCAGTTGTGCAGTTACTCGAAATAATAAAGCCAAACCAGCACTAGCTCTTGACCCTTGGGAAGGAGTTGCTAATACAACGTGGGTCTCAAAACCCTCTACAGAAAACAGCTCCTGTGCCCATGTTTCTTGAAGTAATATGATATCATACTGGGAGATGAACATAATCCACTGAGGGTCGGAGAGTTTATTTCCCAGACACGCACAGTTCCATGAAAGGAAACTTAGTTCCATGGATGCACGTGCAGGAATACCCTCCTGCGGAGTGCAACCATCTGGCTTAACCCCAGCCAGAACCCCAATGGGCACAGTGATAGTTTGTCAATATAATTCACCAGTATCAGACACGGGGTGAACCTATTTCTGGTGGATATCGTGGGAGCGGAGCACAGCCCTAATCTCTGCTCCGGATAATTAAAACCCCTAGCTACCAACGGGGTGGTGGGCTTATAGAAAAATCCTAAGGGCAGAATCCTAATGCCAGGTCCCATCATAGAAGGTTGCCTGGCAGTTAAAATCAACCTCCCCGCCATAAGCGGGGTTCTACAATTAATCACCACACAGTCACCCTCAATGGACTTATTTGTAGGACCAATCCACTCAACTCTTCACACAAATAGTATATTTCTAGATTCCATAGGGTGGAAAGTAGTGTTTTGGCTCAGCCAGTGACAGACCTTGTTCTGCAGGTTTTCAGTTGACTCACCCTAGGGAAACGCAAGGGGAGGACACCAGCTCATACTGCCACGTATGGGCAGCACTCAGGTGGCAGATTCAGACGGGGCAGTCTTCTGGATAATGCAAATCCAGCAACCTTACCCCCGTTATTTCTAGGGACCCCCTCTATGGATTGCCCCTGAATCACCATTTCCCTCCCAACTTCACAAAACAAGGGGGCCCTTATAATACCTAATGAGGAGTCCGCAGCACAATATTGTGAGGGTTGAACATTAGAAGGAGCTGAAGGCAGAACTCCTGAGAGAGGACGCCCCCGCTCCCTAAAGTCTGGATTACTAACGGCTTCTCCCTGCAGGCGACTATCTTCACATCTTCTTTCCTCCAGCACCGGGGACCCATGAGTGGTCAGCGCAGGATCTGGCCTATTCAAAGTGGAGATCAATGTCTCCAATTTGGATAACCTTTCTAGGACTGGAGCCAGACACTGCTCAATAATGTTTTTTAATTTATCCAGTACAAGATCCCACTCTTGGCTACAATCCAGGAACCCCACTTTGCTGCTCATAAAACTTCTTCGCTCTGGCTGCTTGGGCTGTCTCTTCCCTTTAACTGGCAGAGCACGCTTTTTGGTTATAGGTGGGGTCTGTACTAAAGAGTCCACCAAGTACTCCCTCCCAGCTACTACCTCTCTTGGGTGGGAGTCATCGGGGGTCCAAAGGGTAAAATATCCGAGGACCCTATGGAGTAGTGGAGGGAACCTGGGACCGTGGAAGGACCCTCAAGTGGCCCGCAACTCAGGCCCTCCCCAGCTCTAAAGATAACCTCCTTTCAACCATGTTGATTTCTTTTGCAATCACGCCCATAGCCCGGATTAGGAAGGAGGCAATTGTAGATGCCTTTTGAGGTTTTTGAGATGCTACCTTATTCTCCTGCAGTTTGCGTCTTCCCATATTGTGGCCCTGGGCTCTAAAATCATCTGTACACCTCGATCAAGATAAGAATGGGATTATGGAGAGGGCAGGCCCACCTAATAGCTTATACCTTACATCAAAACATACATGATAAAATAAGGTGGGAGACAAAACCAAGAGGGCAGGCCCAGCCTCATTCGGGCTCCGACGGGCGTGGACGGGGTCCGGTGTGCCCCCTCACGCCTTATAGCGCTAGTTGGAAACAGCAAGTGGGAGCAGGTGATGTTGAAAATGGCCGCCTCCTGGGGCCACAAAGAAGTCTGCGATATGTAATCCCTTGTAGCAGAGTTTAGCACTTCCCACACAGCGGTGTGCCCCCTCATGCTTTATAGTGCTCGTTGGAAATGGCAAGTGGGAGCAGGTGATGTTGAAAATGGTCACCTCCTGGGGCCACAAAGCAGTCTGGGATATGTAGTCCCTTGTAGCAGAGTTTAGTGCTTCATGCGCAGGGGTGTGCCCCCTCGCACTTTATAGCGCTCATTGAAAATAGCAAGTGGGAGCAGGTGATGTCAAAAATGGCCACCTCCAGGGGCCAAAAAGCAGTCTTGGGTATGTAGTCCCTTGTAGCAGAGTTTAGTGCTTCTCACAAACCTCTCATGAGGGCATTGATACCTCATTATCCTTATCCCTCCCAGGCTCAGCTTCTCCCTTCTGGACAACCTGGCTCTCTCCCAGAAGCTTGTCTGGCGTTGGAGCATGGCACAGTTCAATCCTCGGCCTCCTCAGTATCCTTGGACCTCCCAGGCTCAGCTTCTCACTTCTGGACAACGCAGCTCTCACCCAGAAGCTTCCCTGATGGTGCAGCATGGCACTACTCAATCCTCGGCCTCCAGATAGCTAGCGGCAGTGGTTCTTTTGACTTCGAAAGGTTGTCTCCTTTGCATCTCTTTACAGTTGAATCGCACACCAAAATCGAGCATCAGCTCATGGGGAAACCCCTTAGGCTGCTGAACTGGAATGGTGGTATTGAAAACATATACTGATTAACAGGTCGTTGAAAACGAAACTGGTTGATAATTAAATATAAATTTAACATAATTTATTAGTTAAGTGAACTGATCAACAAATACAAAT
This sequence comes from Pleurodeles waltl, assembly GCF_031143425.1. Classification (NCBI taxonomy): domain Eukaryota; kingdom Metazoa; phylum Chordata; class Amphibia; order Caudata; family Salamandridae; genus Pleurodeles; species Pleurodeles waltl. The sequence continues at coordinate 503,495,481 of NC_090439.1, read as the reverse complement.
AAATTAAAAATCAACAACTAAGTAAATAAAAATAGTCAATTTTAGGTAAGTAATGATCAATTAACATTAAATTGCATAAACAATTCATTATACATCTAAAACAATAATTTACATCTTAAAAACTTCCCACCTAATACCTTAGGAACTCAACAATCCACTGCTAAATTAACCATTTCAAATTAAATGTAAAAATATGTACAGTTCATATAAATATGTAGACATTATACTAAAACTAATTAAACACAAATATTACTGTAATGCTAACAATATAATAACAAAATCATTGTTTAGCCCGGCGCTGTCTGTGGGCCGTGACATGACAGTTTGCTACTAAATTATTATGGTTATTTTAAATGTATTCATAATGAATGTACTATTGATATATTTTTCTTTTTATAACTTTTTGTTAGCTATAATTGTCGTTGTTTGTTTTTTAGGTTAGTAGGGAGGGAAGTTTTTCAGTTTAAAATACTGTTAATATTTTTTGACAGTTTACTTATTTAAATTGCAATATAAAAGTGGGAATAGTAAGTGTGACCCCTTTAATGTCCAACACCTTTGCTACTGTTGCTAAAATTGAAGTGGGAACTGTAAATATGACCCCTTCATAGTCCAATACTTAACCTCCTGGTGCTCGGATTGGAATGGAAATAGTAAATCTAACCTCTACTCAGTCCAACACTTTCCCTACTTGTGCTAATGTTGGAAAGGAAATAGCAAATCTGACCCCTCCAAAGTCCAACACTTTCCCTATTTTTACTTAAGTTGGAGTGGGAATAGTAAGTCTGACCCCTCCAAAGTCCAAAATGTTTCCTACTTTTGCTTAGATTGAAGTGAGGATACAAAATATGACCCCCTACAAAGCCTACTATGTTCTCAACTATTGCTTATGTTACAGTGGGATTTTTAAATTTGATCTCTCCAAAGTCCAACACTTTCCTTCCAGTTGCTCAGATTGGAGTGGAAATAGTAAATCTGCTCCCTCCAAAGTCTAACACTTTACATACTTTTGCTCCAAATTGAGTGGAACCAGTGTTTTTGAATCTCTAATTCTAATTGTTTACGTTTTTGTTAATGTATGTTATTTTATTTTTATGTTTTTGCACACATTTTGTGTTTTTATATTTAATGTTTAATATTAAAATAATGTTATTAATATTTTTTATTATTTATGCTTATATAACATTTTATAAGTAGGTTTATTTTTGCAATATTTTGGAGCATATTTTTTTATTTTATGTTTGTCAGTTATAAATGTGTTTATATGTTTTTTATAATAGAAATATCGTTTTATTGTAATGTTATTTTTAAAGGTAATATATGTTTTAAAGTTAATATTGTGTATAATAGTTACAACTTGATAACCATCTTTGATGATATTGTGGTCTTCTATGTTTTTGTTGCTGAAATTTTTAATTTGGCATACAAAGTATATAAAGTTCATATTTCTGATCTCAATAATTTTAGTGATATTTTTGTGGTTTATATTTTTGTTGGCAATATATCGTAAGACAACCGCTGTTGCTATCTGTAGTTTTGTGCAAACCTGACAAGTTTTCTTTTGCAACTTTTATTTCAATCACACATAAACTACGAAAATAAGCTACGTTCCACACTAATTTTATCTTTTGCATGAAAGTGAGGAACTTTTTCAATGTGTTAATATCTCATAGTTCTCGTTTTCAACATATTGTAGTGAAGTGTAATGTGACATAGCTCACCCTCGTGAGTGTTGAGTCACCTAGGAAGAAACAATATGTAAGGTAAGCCCTTGCATGCAACATGCATGACACAATTTCACAGTACTTGCTAGAAAAAGGCACATCCGGGTTTAGTTCCAAACTAACACTCCCAAGAGAATCACTACCCTCTAACACAGGTGGGGGGGAAATTAGGAAACTCCACAAACTATGTAAAGACCAATAATTAATAACTATCTGTTACTGTAACCAACTGTATTGTTGTATGCAGCGGTGTAGCTATCAACTGGGAAGCACATGCAGTTGCACCAAGGCGCATAGGTGTAAGGAGAATACTGAACCCCAATTATATCTGTTTCTGCTTCCAAATTGGAAAACTAGTGACGGGGACATTTTTCTTGACTGCATTAAGTTGGGGCTACAACCTGTATTATATAATGGGCACAGTATCTCTGTTCGTATCACAGTGCACTTCAAAATAGGTGCACCAGGGGCAAATGGGCACAGTGAGCCCCAAACTATTGCAATCTTTCTGCTGCCCACTGGACAGCTGCAACCTCACAGCTTCCCTGGGAGCAGAGCATTCATGAAATATGGAGAAGCAACTTGAAGCAGCCCCTCTGTCTTTTACTATGCAGACAGGAACTGTCTGCACTTCAAAGGAGAGGATAAAGAGCCCCCTGCAGGCAGGTCCCATGAGTGACTGTACCCAGCTTCATCAGGATGTCTGGGGCATCATGGAACCCCTTTTACTCCACCCAGAGGAGGACCCTCGGAGGGCACACTGACTGTCTACCTCCTAGGTCATACAGTCAGTGCTCCTCCTGATGGCAGCTTTGCCTCTGCTCCCGTGCCCATAATATGGCGCAGAGGCAAAGTGTTTCCCTCAGTTTCATCGGGCACATCCTCCTGAAAATGTGGGGACTCCCCAATACTGTAGCATCGGCACTATCTGTATTAGAGAGGGGGGGAATAGGCGTCTGTGGGCTCTTCTTTAACACTGCAGTGCTCCAAGTGTGCAGAAAAGGGCACAGATGTCTATTTTGTCCCTCTGCACTGTATGTAATACAGGCGTTAATATCGCAGATTTGCAGGAGAGTTCTGGTTTTCCATCATCCATCCTAGCAAATTTCAGTAAATGTAGCACATTTAGCCAACAGAACATGGGAGGAGGCAGGTCTTCTTGTGTTCCAGAACCAAAATATTTAGCAGTGCTCTCAGAGAACAATTTAGCTAACAAAAATGATGCTCTGAGTAAAAGTTGCATTTAATTCCACTTATTGCCTCTTTGTCTTGTGTTTCTGTACAGACTCAGCTTCTAGTGAGCCTCTAGAAACAGCCTTGATTGGGCTAAACTACCAACTTGCGAAGAATAACATTTTTTTCAATAATTAAACCCAAACAAGTTTTTTTCTGAACATGAAAACCTGCTGTTTATATTTTTCAGAAACAGGTTGTGGTTAAAAAGAAACACCATTGTACGTTATCATCCTTCACTCATCTAGAGTAAATTGGTAGGCAATCTCTTAAATGTCATTAGAGTTACCCTTACCCACTGAGGCAGTACAATAATTTGGCACTCCCCTATGTCTTAAAGGGAATTTCTCTACATATGTGTACCCCTTTTTTTTATAATCACTAAGAGATCAAACTTCTAAAAGGTTCTGCTTCATGAGAATTTATTATATTTAATTTTTTACTCAAACCTCGCTTTCATTTGAATATAGGTAAGATTGTTCATCGTTGATATTCTAATATTCACAGCTTTAATTAAAAATGAAATCACCTGATTTAAATCATTGTGACCAATCAGCTACTGAATTGATATTTATGGTCATACTCTGTATCCTTTAGCTTAAAGGAATTACCTTTGGATGTGTAGGATCGCTAGACAGCTCTTCAGTTCTCTTTGTTGATTCTGCCTTACACTCCCTGCCTATAAATTGGTCTTAAAATGTTGAATATGAGTTATCATCACCTTTAGATTTTTTTAATTCTCTTTTAAATACCTATAGACATGCACCAGAAAAGAACCCACAACTGTTGCTTTCAACAATATCTACTTGTAATAGATTGTTGTTAATATTTTGTCTTTTTTCATTTTCAGTTTTTGCTCTTTTTGTCTTTCTTCTATTGTTCTTTAAACATATGTATTCCATATTTTCTGTGTTTGTCGTTTACGCATTTGTTTTCTGTGTAGGTGAGTGCTATTAATGAAGTCATTCTGTAAGCTCTGGTTGACACAAAATTGGTGTGCTACTTCTGTGCTTGCGAAATGTCCCACTTTTTGCATTTCAGAGTTTGGTCACCCTAGAATGAAGGCCTAAGGCACCTTTGCTACCCACTGTATTTATAGTGGTTGAGATTTCTGTAGGAATGTGTCAACCTAAGTCCACAGTCCTCCTTCCACTACACTCGACCTACTTTGGAAAGAACATATTCAGTTTGGTTTGTGGGTTTTTTTATATGGATTTATTTGTTTTAAATACAACATCACAATGCATTATTGGTCCACACCCCAGCTTCCTCTCCTATCACTTTGACTTTAGGCTTGTATTTAACCCTGTATAGTTCACATCACATCAGTCTTTTGGCTAGATATGCGCTGCAGAAATACTGTATACATCAATACATTTTACTGAGTAAGAGTGAGGAGAAGAGGGGAGTTGGCAGGGATATAACTACAGGAGGTGTTGGTGTATTACACTCCTCTAATAATTGCATTTTCTGCTGAATAGTTGAGTATAGATGGCTTCAGTCGAGTATGATGATGTGTCAGTAGGATTTCACCTGGGATTTTTGCATGCATACACTGACAGAAACACATACATACTTTCATCTCAGTTTTGAACGTCCTCAAAATGGTATTTTACAAAATGTTGTTTTCCTCACTTAGGCCCCTATTTATACTTTTTTTGGCGCCACATTTGCGTCATTTTTTTATGCAAAAACGGCGCAAACTTGCAAAATTCAATTGTATTTTGTAGGTGACAAAACGGCGCAAATGGGGCGCTAAAAAAGTTTTAATATGTGCCTCAGTGCTCCTACCAACCCCCTTCCTCTCCCTTTCCACTGCCCTTTAAGCCCCGCCCCTGAGTCCTGCTGGGAGTTGAAATCGGTCAAACGAAGGAACGTTCATGACTCCCTCTACTACCCCACCCAACCCTCCCACCCTTTTAACCAGAAATCCCCGTACTCAGTGGTGCACCTCGCCCTGCTCGGCGGCTGCGCTCTCAGGGCCAGTATTTTACAACGAAGGCGGAGACAAACACCGAGGGAACTTTGCCCTGATCAATAGAAGCAACGTCCAAGCCCCATGGGAGCTGGGGAAAGAGCACAGGTGCTTTCTGCAGTCAGCAAATAACCTAATTATAAGTGGCCCAACATGAGGAGGGGGCACAGGAAGGTCAGGGCCGCCCATATTTAGGCAACGAGCGATCATTAACCTGTACGTGAGAGTGTTTGCTCTTAAGTGGCGCTAAATAAAACCGTATAGGGCCGGTCATTGTAATGAACGTAAGGAGGAGACGGTTTATCGCCACCGTGTGGAGAGAAGGGGAATTGGCAGGGCCGACTTCATTCGCGGTGAAACTGGTCCGAAAGTGAGCTTCTAAGGGGAATTAAAACTTGGAAATGGTCCCTACCTGGGGAAGCCAGAGAGACCTACGTGGCGTTCAACGCTGATTACCAAAAGTTAATGCTAACTTAATAGAGGCGCCTTTCATGCAGTGTTATCTTTTTTTAACAAAAATATATTTTCGCCTAGCTGCTGATGTGGTTGTACAGATCTCTTGAAGTTCCAAAAACACGCTTAGAGTGGAAAATGCACTCAGTCAGAGCCCAAGATATGTCCTCATATTCAGCACTTGTGGTTACGGTACTATAGTCTCAGCTATCGTATCGTAACCACAAATCTGCGAATAATGGCCAGCTGCCGGCATTTTGAATTATTTTACATACTTAAAAATGGAAAAGATGACGTTGCGTGCATATGTGCAGTGTGGGTTGAATGCCCATTCCAAACCAAGGAGCCGTTTATCAGCATAGATGGGGTCATGTGCGTAACCACATATTTGTGTTTCCCTATGTGTGCAAACAGCACCATGTAACTGTCATAAATAGTAATAATTTGCACTGACATACGTAAATGTCATAAATAGTAATAAATTGCACTGCAATATGAGAATTGGGCAAGAATGACCTTAGGGACATACGTGCAACATGGTCACGTGTAGACATTTGTACATACGGACGCAAGAAGCGAAGCGGACCGCCAAGAATTCCTCCTGACCCCCTTAGTAATAGACAGATCACGAAGGTGAACCCCGACAAGTCTAATTTGCAGCCTTTCATCGCGCTAGGTCGATAACTTGAGCATCATTAAGTCAGGGGTGATACTAACACCTGCTATTTACAGCGCTTAGAAAAGTGTGGAATGAAACGCGATACAAGTAAGCTAGTTGTTATCATCATATATCACCGTCCCTTGCGAAAGCTCCAGTTGCAAATGTTTTTAACTCAATTTACTTGCAGCATATGAGCGTTTGGACATAGAACTGCACGTGTCACTCGGAAAAAACAAGGGAAGTTGCACTAGTACAAAACATGAGTGGAGTTTCCTTCCCGTTCCTTTGTTATTCCAAAAATCAATGTGGCGAAACCTGTATCGTCTGGAAGTTACTTGTTAATGGGCAGGTGTCATTTTCAAACCGATTTTCATTAAATACCATTGACTAGCTTTCATAAAGGAACTACAAAACGATGACAGCGCGATACAAATGAACAGGACAACATTAGAAAAATTTGCATTATTAATGTCATGATTTTCAACACAATTCTCAGTGATTATAGTTTTGTCGCCACTAAACCGTATTTCTTAATAGTTCGTTGTCACAATTAATTATTACATGCAGCAGCTTTATTATTTTATCTGAACTATGGTTATTATACAACAGAGCTCTATGTTTAGCCCTAATGATGGACTGTTTTGCATCTGTTCGGCGCTAGGAGACTATACTATTGGCCAATACAGCGCTTTACACATTTCTGTTAGCTGAACAGATTCTCCATATAACTTGTGTGGGTACAAAGTGGAAAGTGGCTGCTGCTGTGCCAGGAGATGTTCATCTGCTGGGCGCCTGGGTAATGACGTAATACTCATTGGTTTTGGGGGGAATGTCGCGTCGAGTTGTACAGTGTCAAACTGTTCGTCATTGAGTGTGACGCGCACCGCGCTGATTGGAGTTCGTGGTCACGTGAACCGACGTCTCTCTGAGAGTACTCTCCCAAAACAAAATATTGGAACATGGATCTCGAAAGGGCAGAGACATTTCCTTCTTGGAGTGATAATGCGAATATCTGCATATACAATTAAGATGCATTCTTAACCTTTTGTGCACTCCTAAGTTATAAAATAAAGCACCAAAAATGTATTTGTGAGGGTGGATTCCTAATCTCGATTCCCAAAATCAGACGAACAGCTGAAATCTACCCCCAGCTGGTGCCCGCGGAAATGAAAACACTCTGCCAGCTTCGCGGAATGACGCAATCACAGGGGGGAGTGAGAGGCAGGCTTCTGGGCGCCTCCGGCTGGGCTAGGGTTGCCACCTGACCGGCTTTTTACCGGCACCACCAGTATGTTAATGTCCTGGCCGGTACAAAAATATGACCTAGAGCATGTCTTTTTAGCCCTTATCTGTACATATTCCAAGTCGCAAGTATACACGGAAAGCACTTTTAAATGTGTTTTGGAGCTGCGTTAACTATCATCAATTTATGATGATGGCCACTGAAATTATCGGCAGGAGAGGGCCAAATTATGCGGCGCGTTGCTACATTGTTAGTAAATTACATTTTGAACCGTTTCAGATAGAGGCAATATCTTTTTGTTTAACTCTGCAGATTATGTGACAGATGACGAGTGCCAGAGGCAGGGCACTTCTATATTTATGCGAAAATACCCAGTCTGCAGACAGAAAAACTGAAATGCAAACAGCTGGAACGAAAGCGGCATGTGAACTATGATATTGAGGACAAGTGGACTTATAGCACTGCCCTCAAACAGTTCCGGATAAATATTAAAATAGCCAAAATTGCTTTCTTCTCTTTGTAAATTTCAGCCGTGGATAGGACCCCCGGAACTGAACTCAAAATCGTCAAAACGTTTTTACAGCCAGCAGCCTGCAAACGAAACGTCTCTGCATCACTATCTCTGGCAGGAGACCTCTCCTTTTTCTTCCACTCAAAAGTTGAAAAAATATACTTCAAGTTCAGAAACTTGCCATTCCGAACACATGAAGGCTTTTTGACCCTGCTTGACGCAATGAGGTGATCGCTGCTGGTAATCTTGCTAGGAATGCCCACTAATGTAATCTTCTCTGACGTGCTCACTGTTGCCACACTAATAAGAGCAGCTCAGGATGATTTCCATATACCATAAGTAGCTTTTATTACAGAAAACGCTGACGACCCCTGTACTAGACCTTTCCTCCGCCTTCGGTACAGTGTCTCACTCAGTCCTCCTTCAAAGGCTGGAACATGCGGGTATTACAGGCAATGCTCGGAAATAGATTGGTTCCTTTCTAGCTGATGAGCAGCAGGCAATCTTCCGATCACCCTTTACATCCCAGTAGAGTCATAAGCTGTGGTGCCCCTCAGGGGTCATCACTAAACCCAACTCTCTTCAATATCTACCTGGTCCTACCAGCCTTAGTTGCGCAAAGCTGGGGGATGAACATGGTCTCCTACGCGGATAATACGCAACTAATGATCTAATGTACGACACGTAATTGGAGACTTTCACGGCTCTCTTAAGTTCATTGCTCAATGGACGCAAAACAGCTGTCTTCAACTAAATTGGGAAAAAACAGAAATGTTGATGTTCGCGTATTCCTCCCCCTCGACTCCTTACCCCTCTGACTTTCTGACTTAGGACTGACCTCCACCCCCTCCACGGCTGTCAGAACCTGACTCGCTGGACTGTAATTGGTTTCTTTTGAGATACGAGCGTGAGTACAGCATGCTTGTGACGTGATTCATATATTATTGTCACGTCATAGTAAATATGCCTGATGCCTTTATGCCAGTGACCTTTTAAGCGTTTTGTTTCCTACCATTCTATGCTAATTGTGACTCATTTAATACCTATTTTTGTTGATTTTGGTACTTGAGAATTCGTCATAGTTTTCATTGTAATGCTATGATTATTATAATTTAATAGTTTTCTTTAGGGACCACTGTTCCTCTAAAGATACTTTACCCCTGGTCCCTTGGTACACGTGGGTTCCCTTGTTCTGATAACAAGATACTCTATCCAGGTGCCCCCCAGAACCCCCTGTCTCGACTGCAGTGTGTTCAGAATGCAGAAGCTAGACTTATTCTGGATCTCTCCAAACTCCAGTCCATCAGACAAGGGCTCAGTGGCTACCAATCAATTCCAGGAAAAGTTCAGATCACTCCGCCAAAAGGGTCCCAGCTACATACAAGACAGGCTTGAACACTACTCTCTGGCCAGGGCCCGCCATTCTTCCGGTCACAACCTGCTGCTCGGTGAGCTCTAACTTCAGTCCTACCGGTGTTACACAAGCGCCAGGACGCTTCTGGCGAAGCAACCGTTGCGCTTTACAAATATTATTTCATTCATTCATTCATTCAAAATCGCTGCGGCCACACAATCGCATAATTCCAGGGGCCCTGCTTATAATTAGTGGAGACCAAAGCAGAAAAGTCATGTTGCAACGTTTTTGTTTAACGTTTAACTTGGTGTCAAATCGGGGCCTTTGCAGACTCTTAAAACAACAAATGACCGGTGTTTTATTATTGGAAAGGTGGGACCCCTAGGCTGGGCCTGTCTAGAAAAGTGGGTATCACCCGCACACTCCTAAATTTAGGGGTGTTCAAGTACTTCTCGCAGAGAGGGTGGGGCAGGAGCGGAATATTCCCATAATTGATGCGAGTGGGGTGTAGGAGATGGAGATTAGCATACAATTTCCTGAATACTACTGGGTTCGATTCCTTTGGCAAATCTCATTCCACTTGTTCCAACCTAAAGAGCGAGCAGAGTTTGAAACCCCTTAAACTGCCGCATAGCGCCATCTACAGTTAGAAACAAACACCTTAAACGAAAACAACTTTTTGAAAGTAATTCTAATATACAAAATATTGTTTTCAGGCGATCCGTGGCGGTGGGCGAGTTGCCTGGGATGCCAGCATTGCAAACTATTTGCATCAGTGATCTAAATTACTTTAAAAGATGCCGCAAGAAAATCTAAATTATGCAGGATGATGCGGCATATTTTGTACTAGTATTACTTCGTTATTTTGACATTAGAACATATTTACATTGTATGGGCACATCATTATTACTGGTTTAACACCCAAACACAGCAAAAGGCAACTGACAGATGACCAGTCAAACTTTGTGAAGAGCCTTCCACTGCGTCGCATCACGTGTCACCATCTTTTAGTAACTTTTGATCCGTTTGAGCTGAAAAAAAATGGTTAAAATCTGCAAATGCACAATTATGTGGGGAAAAAAAACAAAGCTGCAGGATCACATCATTCTATTGGTGCTGTTAATAGTACATTTTATCCCCCATCCTGCCCTGGAATGTGCATTCCCCTCTGAGCTGTATAACTTCAATGTGTAGTTACGTTCAATACATATTCTTAAAGCACACAATCAGACCCATCTAGGGCCTGATTCTCAGAGCTATTTGTAAATGTTTATTTGAGGAGGGGTGAGTTATACCATTGCATGAGTCAAGATTTAAGAATTAGAGGAATTAGCAAAACGTCTCCTGGAAATCTGTGCTGGTCAGAAATGTTTTGAGAATTCACTTTTGGTTATTTATTGTTTTTCCCCCACAGAGAAGCTCCCCCACGCCCGGGTTACTCCCAAGAAGAAACCCTTTCCCGTGAACCACTGCTATTGCTTTCCCTTGACATTTTTAAAACCTAACAGGATTTACTCCTGCCCTTGGCAGCATTGTGTCTATGAGTATTTCCAGGTTCGGAATTGTTACCAAACTTTCCACTACAACCCTATCCTAGTACGCTCTGCCTCTTACCCCAGTGGTTTTACACAATATTTGAATACTACGAATGAGTACATTGATTTATGAGTGCCAATTCACCTCATGCAAATCGGGTGGACACACCCAGGAAATGATGCTACGGGCGTGGCAGCATAACAGGAAGAGCGTGAAATTTAGTTTCACTTTCTCTTTGTGCTTGGTGGTTGAGTGTAGAGTTTTTGCTGGAGAATGAAAGGGATCTGGAGTTTGTCGCCTGTCTGATTTGTCGAGTTAGTGGATAGTAATGTCTGTTAGTGTTAGCTGTATGTAATTTGTGGGTCCATTAGTATATTGCATTAAAAAAGTTTTTGTTTGGGGTAGTTTAAGGGTTTAGTAGTACACGTGTTATAGGGTGTGACACATGTTTGGAAGGTGAGAGTTTCACATTTTGAGGAGGGGGAGGTAGGACCTTTAATCTGGCTCGTTGTGCACTATCTCCCTCAAATGCTTGGGGCGGGAGGCCGAGTGAGCCAGAGCTGTGGCTAGCCGAGAGATGTGTGCAGTAGGAGCACATAAACAGCGGAGTCGTATCTCAACGATGGAGCAAAGCATCTCCCACCTGCAACACTGATAGGCTGACGGCATTGATAAGTAGGCAGATATGCTGGAACTCCTTGAACAGTAAATTGCTGAGCCTGTTGGTATGTATGCCTTGCCTCACAATGTAACCTTAATAGTAATTGTGAGGAATTGGATTGTTGGTTGAGTAGGGCGTTAACCCTGCTCATGCAACAGCCACAGTCCTTGTCAGGGTGAACCACAAAAGTCACTAAAGTAACCTGTGCTTAACCCTCTGGTTGCTTGGAACTGTTGAAGCAGATATGCTAATTAGAAACTATTGATGAATGCTTATATGTTATGGTTTATAAAAGTTCATAGAGAAATTCATTGTAGAGAAAAATTAATGTGCACGTTTGAAAGTGTGCCCATGGGGAATGGCAGCCACTTATACGAACTTGTACTAAAAGGACTAAAAATGTGTGAAATAATGAAAATATATAATAATAATAATGTAGTATGTCATATTAAGATGTATAACCTATGTTTGGCTTTATATTGTAGAGTTAACATAGCCGAAGTTGTGGCCTAGTCTTTCCTGGCCTCATACAGAAGATGAATTTCTAGCGCACTGCAGAGAAGGCGGTGCGATGAACTGACTTTGAACTGCATACATTAATAAAATCTGGTTAGCTAGAAGTTTCTGCAATGTACTGACAAAGAGGAGATGAGGGACTAGGATATGTAACAAGTTTAGTGTAAGGCAGACTCAATGTACTTTCCCAGGACTTGAACAATAGAAGCACTGACTGGAGAAGAAGATGCAACATTTTCGATACCTGATGAGCCCGATGATGAGGCCATCATACAGCGAACCTATCAACAAATTGGGGATCAGAGAAATATTAGAATTCATAGATTTGTAAAATTAATATTTTAGGTTAGAGTCATAACTGCCAATTGACTGACCAATTAGGAATTAGGGGGATGGACTGGAAAACTCTAACAAAAAGTCATGACAGGGGTCTAAAACTTCAGGTGCGAGCGGAGAATTGATGATGCCAGAAGATGCGATTCGAGATTAAGTCATTAAGCTTATGCTTTTGTGAGCCTGATGCGTTGTGGCTCGATTGATGACCTGAAGACGAAGACTGACTTTGTTGCTGATCCATTTCGTGGATAGGTAGCTATGACAATGTGACTGATTAACTTTTTGTGTCTTTCTTTCTAGGTACCAACTGCGCTGTTTAATAGTTTTTCTCTTAGTTAGATGTTTTTTCCAAATTCATGTTTCTCAATTGTTTTCGCATGAAGTCTCACATGCTTAATGCTAATCTGGGTTAGGTAAGGATTCTTTGGGTGAAGTTGACAATGCCAAATGATTGACGGACTGATTGCTGAACTCTGCTGTTAATGTCGACATATTCATCTTTGTTGGCTTATGCTGAAGTCTTAGAGTATGTTTTCTCAAGTTCAGATTAAATTATGTTATTGGTTGTCTCTAATAAATTAACTTTGAGTTGATTGAATAAAGATTGAATTAACCTCATGACTTAGTATTGTAACCAATAGGGAAATAAAATTGGTAAAATGTGTATTCAGTTGTGGTTATTCACGAAATGTTGGGATACTGTCTCATGCTTAATTATTCTCTTAGTGGTTATTGAATGATTCCATAGATAATTGATGTTCACTGATTACTACATAGGTAGGATACTCCATGCGATTCAAAAGGTTAATCGGCCACTACGTGTCCCCTTGTAAGTTTCCTTACTAAGGACCAGGCGTGCTAGCAGAAGGAACTATTTAGTCACATGAGAAATACTCTACCCCCACGAGTCGGAGGGTGATTAAAATATAATACTTAGTCAAAAAGGATGCAATTGGTTATCCTTTAGTTGCAGTGCCACAGATTAGTTATAAAGCTTAGAACGGTGCTCCCCGGAGATAGTATGTCAGATCACCAAACAGTCTGTTATACTGATGAACAAATTTCGAAGCTTTTGGAGTTACCCTCACTCTTAAGTGGGGAATCTCCATTAAGTGAGACTCCAAAATTTGATAAAATAGAGAAACTAAAACAACTTAAGAAGAAAAACACAAGAACCCAATTACATGCACAGGTATTACTCGAACATCTAAAAAATAACACAATCCCACTAGGTTTACAAGTCAAAAATATTCCGGTGATCTTCACTGGTGACCCAAAATATTTGACACAATTTAGTGGGGTAGGCACCAAATGTTCTCGTGATTGGTTAGCTCTATCTGTTGAAACAGCTTTAAGGATTAGTGAGTGTGAACTAAAAGAAATAGCTGCCCTTGAACAAGAGATATCGGCAGATAATTCCATACAAAATGCCCAGCAATTGTTGGATTCAGTGAATAAAATTATAGCGGATTTTAAAACCAATACGATCAGTCAAAAGACAACTAAATTAGCTCGAGACATACATTTTTTTGATATTCTACATACTTACCCCTACTTAAGAGAAGACTTCTATAAAAACAATAACCCCACTAACCTTAACTTGCAATTTCAAACAAGATCCCGAATTTTTTTTATCTCGTTTTCAGATACATCTTCTGAATCCGATCCAGAAACACAGGGTGCTTACTCTACGGCACAACCTTTTTTAGGCAGTGGCAGCCGCAGAGGGCCGAGAGGGGGAGGCAATTCCAGGGGGCAATTTCAAGATCACAACAATTTTTTTCATACCAGAAGGAGGGCTTACCGACGACAATAATGAGATCGGATGATCCAATTCCCATTTATAACCTGTCGTCACATCCCCTAACGCCAATAGAAAAACATGTGTTGGGTAAAGGATTATCATTTGTTCCAATTAGGAACCAAGACCCTGTGGAAAGTAAAACAGAAATATTGCAATTTCTCCGTAAGGTCAGACTGAGAGCTTTTTTTAGCACATCCCCGACCCAAGATGGTAATGAGGACAGCGGCCTTAGACCTAGATCTAGTTTTTTACCAGAGAGAAATGACTTACCTGAAGAAATTAAAATATTTGAAAATTTAGTGTTGAAAGAATTAGATTTACTTAATTCCAAAAGAACCTATTTCAATGACAATTGCTCCAGATTAGAAAAAGAAGCAATTAATGATTTGGTGGAAAACCAAGAAATCATTATAAAACCGGCAGATAAAGGAGGTGGGATTGTGATCTGGGGGAAAGAACAGTATAATCTGGAAGTCATGAGGCAATTGAGTAATTCACTCCATTACCGAGAAATACATGACGATATCCCTAAACAGGTTAAGAACAAAATTGAAACACTAACAGCTAGAGCAAAAGAACAGAGGTGGATAAGCAAAAAAGAATATAATTTTCTAAACCAGACAGATGAAAGAGTTCCTTGTTTTTATATTCTACCAAAGATCCACAAAAGCTTAGAGCATCCACCAGGTAGACCAATAGTATCAGCTTGTGGTTCTATTTTGGAACCTCTGGCACAATTAGTTGATGTATTTATAAAACCAGCTGTAGCCAAAACAACGGCGTATGTAAGAGATTCAATGGATATTATCAACAAGTTAGAAAATCTCACATACGAAGAAAGTAACCAACTTCTGGTTACGTTTGATATTGAATCACTGTATACTAATATCCCACAAGACGAGGCAATTGAGATCATTAAAATGACTTTGGATAAAAATTTTCAACCCCAGTCACCTCCAACAGAATTCTTAGTTGAGCTAGCTACTCTTTGTTTGAAAAACAACTTTTTCAAATATAACAACCAGCTATACCGCCAAGTTAAAGGTGTAGCGATGGGATGCAGTTTCGCCCCAGAGATCGCTAACTTGGTGATGGACTACTTAGAACAAAAATGGGTCTATCCACAAACCAACACTTTCCGGAAACACATTAATCATTGGTTCCGGTATATTGATGATATTATGATGGTTTGGCAAGGGTCGGAAGAAACTCTAGAAGCATTTCATGACTGGCTTAACCACCGCACAGTTGATTTTAAATTTACTATGAGCAGAGATAAAGCCAAAATTAACTTTCTTGATTTATGGATATGGAACAAAAATGGCAAATTAGCAGTCAGTCTGTATAAAAAACCTACAGACCGTAACACCCTTTTGCATTTTTCAAGCGGACATCCCCGTACACTTAAACAAAATTTACCTTATGGTCAATTTTTAAGGATTCGAAGGAATTGTACTGAAAAAAATGACTATTTTGAAAATGCAGAGGAACTGATTAAGAAACTTATTGATAGAGGATATCCCAGGAAATTAGTTAAAAATGCAGCCAAGAGAGCATGGTTTACTCCGAGAGAAACACTACTGATTCCGAAAGTAAAAACAAAAGATGTCCCCCTAACTTGTGTAATCACATTCAGCCCTAAGGCAAATAAAATACGATCCATCATTGAACGTAATTGGAAGATCATCAGCGAGTTGAATATAGACAAACCACTTTTTTCATTCAAAAAGGCACGCAGTTTAAAAGACCAATGGGTTAAGGCAGCACAGCCACAAACTGAAAGAAAGAAAGATTTGCGAACTTTGTTACAATTACCAGCAATCCAAGGGCATTATAGATGTTTAAAATGTTTACCCTGTCAATACACACAAGACACTAAAGAGGTTAAAATAAATGGTAGAACACATGTACAAAATGATTTTACCAATTGCAATACTAAAAATGTGATTTATTGCATCATTTGCCCATGTGGTAAAGCATACATTGGACAGACCACACAACTGATAAAAACTAGGATCCTTCAACATCGATCTAGGATTAAATGTGGAGTTAAAGGAGCCCCATTAGTTGAGCATTTTCAGGACTGCGGGCACACAGCTGAAGATATATGGTGGACAGTTCTAATGGCAATACAACCCAAACCGGATGGACTAACAACTACAAAGAAATTACAAAAGATGGAAGCAAGATTCATTGAGAGATTTCATACAGCTAGAACTGGACTGAATGATGACGATGAAATGTGGGCTCTAATTAAGTGAGACTTGACCTTAAGAAACCCCTCAGTTTGGTGTGTATATATATAACGACAATGGACTATGTTCAGTAATCCATAGAGCAAAAAATAAAAGAGGTGGTTTCTGAAATGACACTCTTTGAGGTGTCGCACGTAGACCTGAAGACAAAACATATATTGTTGATTGTGCATGTTTATAATCTCTATAATAATATCCAGAGGAATAAGGAGATTCGGGTTTATAGTTTCTATGCTGAGCATTTTAAATTTGCAAGCTCTTGAAAGACGGCCAAATTAATAATAACAGTAGGCCAGCGTTTGAAAACATAGAGATTTTGATTGCGATAGACGAGTTAAGGTGAGACAATATGCTTGAGCAATGCCATCCCCAGCCAGTCTGGTTGTGAAAAGCTTTAGATATATTGCAAATACATGTTGAATATTGTAAATAGTGTAAATAGTCATTGAGGGCTTTGTGTAAAATATAGCATTTAAACACTTATTGCAAGAATGAAAAAAAGCACAGGTTTGCCTGCTTTAAGATGGCGGCCGCTATCGTAGCGGGCAGTCACTTTGATCGGCATACCGTTAGTTGACCTGTGTCTAATGGAGATTGACCTTGCTATTTTAGACGCAGCGCGCTTCCAGCGGGTGACGTCTCCTAGCAACGTTTTCCATACGGAAGACGCGCTCGGAATCAAACTTGCCGATGCGAGAGTTAGAGTGAGAACACGCCGGTCACGGAATAAAAACGGTAACAAACTTTATAGATTTGTGCTGATGTGCTTATTTTAACTACTTATTTTAACAGCTTGAGCCGTCAACCTGAAATAAAGTCTTGTAAACCACTGATCTGAGGTTTTGTTCTCCGATCAGGGAGCCGATCAAAGCCGCACTGATGTAATTTGAAATAGCCACGGCTTTGGCTGGTTTGAGAACAGTGGACAGGATGGGTTGCTCCATTCCTCCTCTTCTATAATTAAGGTAAAAGTGGAGTTGTTTGGAATACTAACAGAATAGACATTTGATAAATTAATTTTGACAACTCAAAAAGGTTTATAAGAGTGTGTCACAGTAAGATACAAACTTGGCATTTGGTTGCTTGCTAAGGAGTTAATTTATATTTTTTTAAATGGAGCTAATACCCTCTTTTTGTTTTTAAAATGGAGCTAATATTCTCTTGTTAAAAGCTTTATACAAAATCAAACTTTCTGTAGGCATGTAAGATACACCCCTTTTTTGTTTATTTTTTGTTTATCTAATGTATATATAAATGTATACCTGATATAGGTTTGTTTGATTGTTTTTTTAGAACTATGATTGCCCTTCTTCAGTCCTGATGAGGCCATAAATGAGTTGGCCGAAACGCGTTGACCTTTATGTACTGCAAGTGGATTGGGCTTGTTAATTACTGGACTATATTGCAAAAATTTGAGATGCACGCTATCACGCTTGTGTCAAAGAAATACACAAGATAATGATAGTTAAGTGCACGAAAAGCTCAGTCCCTTAGCCAATAATAGTGGATCACATGTGGAGTGACATACTAGTGACCATATCTCTAATACGTAGGGCACTACCTCAAGATGGGTTCTTGTATTGTTAAAACATTTTATATGTTAATTATGGTTTGTGCATTGTGAATTTATTTTTTGTACACGTATTTATGTAATGTGGTTTGAGTCTTGTATGATATCACCATAGATCCTTTTTGCTATATTAAAGTATTTTTGGAAATAAATATGGAAAAGAAATAAATCCAGAAGTAACAGAATTAAGGACTGTTCTTATAACTTAGCACTAAATTTATCCCTACCTGTCATTTTTTTCTGCTTTATGTTGTATTTACCCTAGGCAGGTTAGGGTTATAGGGTTTCCCCTAGTTTTGCGTTCAGCAGAACAAAAGCAGTCAGGCTTAACTTCGAGGCAATATGTAAAGTATTTATGCAGAACACAAACAGTAATAAAGTGAACACAAAAAAACAAAAATCCCACAGCAATTTAGAAAAATAGAGTACATTTTAATAAATTATTCAACACCAAAAACAACAAAAATCCAAATCAGTAGTAACAGAGTTATGACTTTTTAAAAGTTTGAGATAAAAATTAGTGCTTAAAGATCAAAGCGCCACTTAGAGAGATCTAGTCACGCAATACCGGGTCAAGGCGAAAAATATGGCCAACCGCGATGGAGTGCAAGTCAGATACAAAAAGTGGTATGAGCCCAGCTGGTCCTCACCTTAGAACTGAAAAGAAATTTGAAGAAACAGTCTGAGAAGATAGAAGTTCAGCGGGAATGCTGCAAGTAGTGTCTGAAGAGGTGTCTCCGTCAGGGAGCCGCTGGAGAAAGTAGCGGGGAAGATTTTCATGTTCGGACATAGGGCCAGATGTAGCAAAATGTTGCGAGTCGCAAATGGCCCGAATCGCTATTTGTGACTCCACAAAATCAGAAATGGGATGCAAATACCCCATTTCCGAATTGCAAATAGCGACGCAAGCCATTACCGACTTGCAAAATTTGTGACCCCATTGTGCGACCCGCAAATAGGAAGTCGCAATTTGCGAGTCACAAACCATATGAAAAAGCCACTCGCAAATTGCAACTAGTCGCAAAAAGCCCATTTTGCACACCCAATTTACCACTAACTCAGAGCAGGTGGTAACCAGAACCAAAGTATAAAAGGAGACCCAGAAGGCACCTGGGTTACTCAAGATGGCGGAGATATATGTGATAGCAAGGAGGAGGAGAGTCCACGCCGCACAGCAGAGGAGGAGGAGGAGACAGAGACAGGAGAGGATATACAGAACCAGGCAGACACTTTTCCAACAAACTGAGGAGGAGATTTATGATAAATACAGACTCAGCAGTGCAGCAATATTAGAATTAATAGATCTACTCAATCCACAGCTTCAACGACAGACTGTGCGCGGCAGCGCCATCCCCACACATGTGCAAGTGCTATGCTCACTGCACCTCTTGGCCTCGGTAAGCTATCAGGGGGTCATTGCCGTGGCAGGTGGGGTATCCCAAAGTGCACTCTCACGGTTCTTCAGATGTTTCTTAGATGCCATACTCACACACATGTCCAGATACATATACCTACCCAGGAATGAGGCAGAAATCAACAGCACCAAGTTGGAATTCTACAGGATTGCCAACTTCCCTCATGTAATAGGGTGTGTAGACGGGACACATATGCAAATCTGCCCTCCTGCAAATCTGGAATATCTGTTCCGCAACCGTAAGTGTACCCACTCACTGAACATCCAGGTGGTATGTGACGCCCATTATGTTATCACTGACATGGTAGCCAAATTTTGAGGGAGTACAAATGACTCTTACATTTTCAGGCACAGTGGGATACACCAACGCCTAGAACGTGGGGAGTTTGGAGACGGATATCTCCTAGGTATAGCTGAATACACCTTGCAGACATACACACAGGTCAATGTGGAACCCATCCATGCCCTGCTAATATTGTTCATTTTTGCCAAACAGGTGACAGTGCATATGCACTACGACCATGGATACTTACCCCGTACTTAACACCCAGCAATGAGACTGAGAGGCGATACAACAGTGCACATAGGAGGACCCGAAATGTTATAGAGAGGACCTTTGGACTGTTGAAGGAAAGATTCAGATGCCTCCACAGAAGTGGAGGTGCCCTCCAGTATGCCCCAATAACAGCATTCAAGATCGTTGGCGCATGCGCTATACTGCACAACATTGCCACCAGACGTGGGCTGCATCTCACCCCTGAAGACCCAGATTCGGAGGATGACGAGCAAGAGCTACCACATCGCCATCATGGGGATAGAAGCATTGCAAATCAAGGCAGACAGAGACAGGACCACATTGCAAACCAATACTTTGAAAGGTATGTGCTACCTGTCACCACACACACTAATGTCACACACAAAGAGCCCAGGTGTGAAGTGGAACAAACAAGAACTTTTATTAAGTGAACCTAATAACTAAAGAACTGAACTGTTGGTCAGGGGCTGTAAATGTCCAGCTTCAATGAGGACACATTCACCTCATGTGCCTCAATTGTCTGCAAGTGCATAGCTCAACTCCTCCGCCTGGGACGCCCAGCATGGCTAGTGCCTGGAGTGTCAGCAGATCCCTGACGTGCACTGCCACTCCTCAATACCCTTGTGTCCGTGGCAGATGCACTACTGACGGTGGAGCCCTCCTCACTATCTTGAGGTGTGCCTGCCGTGCCCCTAGCCACCTGTCTTGCCTCCATCATGTCCAGAGCGTGGCTTATCCGTCCCAGTCCACGAGCCACATCCCCTGCAAAGTGGCCCAAGTCTATCTGCAAACTGACTGTACGGCATGACAGCCCTGTTGTATTGACAGCCAGGCAGACGATTGAGGCAGCCATGCGGTCCAAACGGTGTATGAGTTGGCGCTCACGGCGCCTTGCACTCTCTCTCTGATACAAGTTCAGTTACTAGTTGACGGATGGAGAGTGCAAGGTCACCAACATGATTGTTCTGGCTTTGGAAGTCTGTGTGCACCTGTGCCTGCCCTGTGGTGAAATTCCGCTCCATACGCTGCATGGCCCCTGATATGACTCTCATCTGCCTTGTTTGCAGGCGCTGACCTCTGATGAGAGCTGCCTCGGCGGCGGACATGGAAGAGTCCCCTACATCCTCCTGGGACACTGCAGGGACATGGACTCGTCGTCTGCGACGCGGTGGAGCATCAGGGTCCTGTTGGATGGCACTGTGGCTGGGACCGGGTGCTGGGTCAATCTCCCCAATGTCCAATGGTGCAGCTGGAGGGGACTGTGGTTGGGTGGTGCTGGGCCCTGTGGTGGCTGCTCCTGACTCCTGTGCTGCCCGTTGGCTGCCCTCTGCACCCTGGACGGACTGGCTGGTGGGGATGTCTTGTGGGAGACCTGTGGGACATAGGGAACACACTGTCAGTATCTAACATCTGTTGTATGCTTCCTAATAAACTGTTGCCTATCAGCTGACTACTGGACTACATTGCCCATAATGCACCATTCTGGTGGTTGCTAGTCTGGAATGGAGCTAATTTGGTTGTGCATGCTGCTGTGTACTGGGTGGGTGGGGGTATGTCAGATATGGGTGTACATGCATGTTTCATGGTACTCACTTGTTGATGTTACTGGCGCTGACGTGTCCAGCTCTCCAATTCCAGCCACTGCCTCTGGCTCCAGGGTCTGTTCCACACGTTCCTCCATGGGTGTGGGTGGTGGGACGGTGGATGGGCCTCCTCCTGTGCCCCTCATCTCCCGGAGGCGCTCTGCCACCCTCTCCTTGGTCCTGGAGCACAGGTCGTACCATCTCTTTTTGAGCTCTTCAATGCTCCTGTGGCTCACCCCTATTGCGTTGACCTTCTCCTGGATGTCATTCCAAATCCTCCTTTTGTCAGTCTCTGGCACACTCAGGGCAGCCCTTCCAAATAGCTGGTCATGGTGCTGGCAGCATTCATCTGTCAGCACCTCCAGTTCCTTCTCTGAAAACTTAAGTTTCCTCTTCCTGCTAGAGTCCTCCATTCTTGCTGCTGTTCCTCCTGTGGTTGCTCAGCAGTTGGAAATGGGTGTGGTCCTCCCTCCTCACAGGTGTATTTGTAAACTTCCTGCCTGTTATGTCATTAGCAAGAGCCAGGAAGTGTTTTCCAGACTGTTCTGCTGCACCTGCATGCAATTTGCGGCACAGTCGCAATTTGCGACACCCACTTGCAATTTGCGTGTTCGTTTTTAGCGAGGTCGCAAAAAGTGACCTCGCATACAGCGGACCCGCAATCTGCGGTGCGACTTCATTTGCGAGTCGCTAAATGAAGTCGCTTTTTCTTGTTGGATACCTGTTTGCGAGTCGGAAATTGCGAGTCGGAAATTGCGAGTCGCAACGACTCGCAATTTACGACTCGCAATTTTTTAGCTACCTACATCTGGCCCTTAGTCTCTTCTATGAAAGTCAAAAATCTCCAATGGGACAAAGCTGGAGGCTGTAGCAAACAAGAGTTCCACAAGGCCGGATACCCCTTTTGCGAAGGACAGCTGAACAGGATTTTCTGCTGCAGAGAAAAGCGTAACAGGAGCAGCCACAAAGACAGGCTGACCAGTAATGCACATTGGGCGGTTAGACAAGCAGGTTGGTCCCAGTTTCCTCTCAGAACTTAGAACAGTTTTTAGCCAAAAATGTTCAACAGCTCAAGTTTGGATCTTGACTATCTGAGCCCATTTAAGACCACCGCCAAGGGTCTACTCCTAGAAAGGCACCACATGGAGGGGTAGGACTCACACAGGCTGGGTTCAGCTGCAGGTTCAAGATGTTTGGAGCCGGTTCTGTCCCTGAGGCTCTGATCAGGAAGTCAGCCAACTAGCCCTTAGAGTCACTCTGGTAGTCCTAGGTGGAAGAGGGTAAAAGTGGAAGGGCATGCCTCTCAGGGTTCAAGGCAGGTTCCAGGCAGCAAAACCTTCTTTCCAGGTGAAGCAAAGCAGTCTTGTGAAGGACACAGCAGACCACAAGAGTCCTCCAAGAGTCCATCTGCAGGTCCAGGACGTAAACTGAAGAGTTGGTCTGAGGGTCCTATTTTTATACCTGGTTACTTATTTGAAGTAGGAGAAGTTTTTAGATAATTCCCTTTGAAGTGCTTGAAGGTTCCTGCTTTCCCTGTTATGGCTTCTGGCTGTCCGCAAGAACAATACAGGGGTGACAAGTCTTTTGTGTGAAAGCAGGGCACAGCCTATTCATCTGCAAGTTGGGATGTGCCCACTTCTGCCCTCTCACCCTGCCAGTGATCGCTCATCTAGGCACAGCCAATCCTTGCATTGTGTGGTTGTCTGGGTGGAATAAACAAAGTCCAACTGACAACTACACCCAGTCATGTGTTCCAGGAACAGGTTGCAAGCACCAAATAGCTAGTGCACGAGATATGGCAACTTTCTAAAATAGCACTTTCAAAATTGTAACTTAAAACCTGAATTTATCATTAAAGAGGGCTTTAAATTACAATGTTTCAGACAGCAAACATGAAGTGTTTATCTGTTCTCATTCAAACATTAGTACTTGTTAAATGTATTAAGGCAACCAAATGTTATCCTGTGGGAGAGGTAAGCCTCACAGTAGTGAAACACAAATGTAGGGAATTTTCAGTACCAGGACATGTAAAATGTAAAAGTACAAATCCAACATTTCAATTACAATGCACTCTGCTTTATGGTCTACTTAGGGTCTAACTTAGGGGTGACTTTGTATGCACTAAAAGGGGAGTTTACGGCTTTGCTAGAGGTTTATATTGCCAGGTTGAAGTGGCAGTTTAAAGCTGCATTCAGGCAGCAATGGCAGACCTGGGATGTGTTTTAAGGGGATACTTAAGTGGGTGACACAATAAGTGCTGCAGGCCCACCTGTTGTAAGTAGCAGAATATAGCTATTCTAGTTGGGAGCCTGACACAGTGTACTTTATGGTGCACATTTGCTATGTTTTAAAAATATTTTTGTAACTTTCCTTGTCATATAGGTGGTGGCTTATACTAGTTTCCACACCTGTGTTATGGTGTTTTTCTGGGTTCAACAGGCGGTACACATGGTGTGATTTAATAGATTGCACGTACTGTTCGTTAATTAATTTTTCTTATGTGTAGGTCTTATTTAACAACACTGACTCCTGATGATGGTCTGACAGACCTCTGACTGCCACTACAGGCCGAAACGTCAATATTACCCCTCTCATTTGAAAAGCTGAATTGAAAGTCCATGATATTGCTTGAACTGAGACAGAAAACCAGGCAATTATTCTGCAGAACTATGTCATGAAGAGGGTTATAACCCCTTCCGGGACCTGCAGTTGGGATTCAGTCTTATGATCTAGAGGGTTATATACAGTGTTGTTGTTTATGAAATGGATATTCGTTGGAATTGTTGTACATTTTTTTGAACTTCCTGAATTCTGTTGAGTAATATATAGGATTTTAACAGTACGGAGTTATCTTATTCATTAATTGAAGACTGGATCATATGTACGCATACTATATCTAAATAATTCCTTAAGGAGCATTTTTAAGTGAGACACAGGCCCACTAGTAGCATTTAATCTACAGGCCCCGGGTATATGGTATACTGCTTTACTAGGGACCAATAAGTAAGTTGAATATGCCAATCAGATGTAAGCCAATTTGACAACATTTTAGGGAGTGAGCACAAGCACTTTTGCACTTGTCAGTGGTCGTAAAATGCACAGTCCTAATGCCAGCAAAAACGACTTCAGAAATATAGGGGGGTAAAGGCAAAAAGTTAGGGGAAGATCACCCTAAGGCTGACAGGTCTGACAATAATGTTACATTGTTTTGTGTAATAAAAATAATGTGAATATATATATATTCCACTTTACAGTATACAGATTCCACTGCAGTGATTTACAGAATAACTCCAGTAGGTCACATAAGCCTAATTTGAAAATAACAAACTTCCAGGAGCATGTGTTAAGTAAATAGCATTAATAAGTATAAACATTTCACTTATGCTGTTACATTGAGTGGGAATGTAATTAAAAATCTACCTAAAACCTTAAATATATATATATATATATATATAGAAGAGACTGCTGTTCCTGCAAGACTCTGATCGCATCCACCTATCAGGGTTGGCGCAGAGCAGTGGGAGCAGGATACACTCAACTATTTGGCAACAGATACTGTGTCTTTCATACACACAGTGAAGCTCACAGTCCCAGGGATGATGATTCAAAAAGTTTTTATTCAAGAAGGGGCAAACGCGTTTCGACTTCCGTCTTTTTCAAAACCAAAGCATTAAAGTGAATACACACCCATTTCCCCCACAAGAAACATGGTCATGCCATGAACATAGTAAACAGACTACACAACAAATTGATCTTTCATGAAAACAACCCATTCGTAATTATGCAACTGCTACCTTATCAAAAAGGCAAGTTTCCATGGACTGATGCAATTCTATCATACTGCATGTTGGTTCCAGCCCTTTTCACAGGGTCATTACCCAAACATTTTGCCTTCTCCTAATTTGTCTGACCCTTTTTGGCTGATGTTATGACTCTGGTCAATTTATCACTGCTAATCAGTGCTAAAGTGCATGCGCTCTCCCTTGTAAACTTGGTATGATTGGCTTATACTTGATTGGCACATTTAATTTACCTGTAAGTCCCTGGTATAGTGGTATCCCTATACACAGGGCCTGTAAATCAAACGCTATTAGCGGGCATGCAGCGCAGCTTGCGCCGCCCACAGAAGTAGCCTTTCAAACCTGTCTCAGGCCTGCTAGCGCAGGGCCTGCGTGTACCTGTTACTGCCACAGGGACCTGGCATCAAAATCTATTTGCCAGGCCCAGAACTCCTCTTTTACTGCGCGTAAGTCACCACTAAGTTAGGCCCTAGTTAGCCCTATGGGCAGTGTGCTATGTGAGTAGAAGGCAGGACTTGTGCCTAGTAGCGTGGCCCATCCTGACAAACAGCCTATTTGGTTTCTCACTGCTGTGAGTGCTGCCTTCTAATAGGATTGCATTGGAAATGCCCTGCCTTATATCTAGGGTTATTGTCTGATTTATGAGGGGTAGAATACGCATGTTTGGTATGGTTGTAATAGTAGTGAGAAATGCTGCTTACTGGTGTAGGTGGATTTTTTTATTACCCTTATAGAAATGAGTGCCTGAGGAGCCCCTCCTTTAACCTCACTTAAGCACAGGGAGTAGCGCTTTATTTGTTGCCTCAGCGCCTTGAGGGTGCCTTGATTTATTTATTGTAGCTCATGGAGAGCACCTTCTGTCGATGAAAATCACCGCAGCGGCCCGGGCGACGGGTATTTCTGAAGTGCGTCGGAAAAGCGATGTGTTCAGTGCCCCCGGAGCATAATGAGGGCCTCCGTATTGAGGTAAATCCCTGAGGTGGTATAGGCGTTTCACCTCATGTGCCATCTTGACATTGTAGCCATAATGAGCTTGTGGATCTCAGGCTGTGAGTATCCCTCATGAAGTTCCTGTTGTGGGCATTCTATAATGATGTGTTTTCATGACTTACCATATATTTCCTGAAGTTCCTTATATAGGCATTCCTGATGATTTTTCTGAAAAGTGCATTGGTTTAGTAATGTTTTCCTGAATACTACTTATGTTGCAGAATAATCAGTAACCTATCTGTTTTATGTGACTTCTGCTGATTTTTACAGATTAACAATACTGTGTAATGTTCCGACAACTGCTTGGGTAGCAGGGTACTACTGACATGTTGTGTTTGGTCTAATGGTGTTGTGTACAATAACGTTTATTTTTATATAACTTGGTGTTGTGTTTCCTTTGTGGTGGGGATAATGAGTGACGTTTACACATTGCCTCTGGGATAGGCCTGACTGCTCGTGACAAGCTACCAAGGGGGTGAGCATGGGTTATCTTGGGTGTGTCCCTCCCTCGCCCTGTCTAGAGTGGGTGGGTTCTGCCTGGCTTTGGTGCATTCTCTGCCCAACCAGAAACCCCACTTCTTACACTGCAAATACACATCACCAAAACATTACTTAACTGAATTGTGCTCCAGGGTATGACCATCAGGTAAAGCGTGGCTGGCAAAATCAGGAGCAAAGAATAGTTAATATCAGCTGCTGTGCCCAATCATAGTCACGTGACAAAATAATATAGTAGTCAAACCTGAAAATAATCATACACTACATGACATCGCAAGAGAAATGTCCTACCAATGATAAAACTATATACGTCATCACATAGTTCATCCTATGAAAACATTCTAAGTACTTTAGCCAAGTAGCTGATAATCAATTTATCAAGATCCATGTTTATCCTCTTTATATAACAGCGCAGTAAGGAGAGCTAAAAAGCCTAATGGCATGCACCAAAATGTGCTGATAATTTAATTTGTGCAAAGCAATGAAAAAAACTTAACAAAGAAAATGGACAAAACAAACTCAAGAGATGTTGGTGATATAGTTACCCCGAAATAGCACTTCAAAATAAGCATGAGGTTTTACTAGGTTACTGCAAAACAATCACTCAATAGATTGCTAGATCCACAATGTCCAGAACACACAAATTAAACCAATACCAAAATGTCATCTCTTCTCACTGTCCACAATTGCCAATGTCCTTAAATCCTAACCTATGTGGACACATAGTTCCTCCTCCTTGTCGAGACCCCCGGGATGTTTGGTGTTGAGCCTCATGATAAATTCCAATTTCATCCGTCTCAGGATATATTTTTTATCTCCTCCTCTAGCACCTCTAACCACTCTGTCAATCCCAAAAAAGGAAACCACATCAGTTTTTGAACTATGTGACAGATGATAATGTTGTGCAACTGGGTAGTTGGGATCTCCATTCTTTATTGCAAATAGGTGCTCCAGGAACCGTTTCAAAGGGTAAATACTCACAAGGTCCCAATCACTGAGTCAGATTTGATCAAATGCCAATGCTTCCTAAGCACTCGGCTAACGTGATTAGATTCACTCTTGTAGGTGGGTATCAATCTCATTTCACAAGTGCCCTGATCCTTTCTTTTAGGTACCAATAAGCTATCCATACTCACTTTCAATGTTTTTTGGCAAGCTGTACCAATCACATTCTTTAGGTACCCTCTAGTCTTGAATCTGGTCATCATCTTGCCCTGTTCCCTCTCCAAAGACTGACAAGTACTATTGTTACGATTTGCTCTCAGTAACTCCCTAAAGGGGATGGTCCATTTAAGCTTAGTTGGATGATGGCTACGTGATTGCAGGAAGCTATTGCCTGCTGTGCTCTTCTTATAAAGACTAGTTTGGATGGCCCACCCTCCACTGTTACCAACACATCCAAAAATTCCATGGTATGTAGATATCTTTTATATGTAAATGTCAGGTTAACATCATTCTCACCAATCCAAATGAGAAATGCATCTAGCATTTCCTGTGGCCCATCCCAAATTATAAAGAGTTAATCAATATAGCATGTGCTAAACACCATGGCCCTCATTACAAACATGGTGGGATAGCCCGCTGCCGACCAAGCTGCCAGTCGTCGGAACACCGCCAGTGATGGCGGCAGGCATCCCGCCATATTCTGACGCATGGAGCGAGGCCCGCCATGCGCCATGCTGGCAGTCGGTGGGGGAGTAGATGCTTCTCCACCCTCACCTCGACATAAGTCCGGACACCACCACACCTATAGTGATGCAGTCATAGGCGTGGTGGTGTATGGAGGCGCGGCAATGCCGACGGAGCAGCATCCAAGGAGCCTGTTCCCTCCCAGAGCAGTGCCATGGAACAGGTAAGTGCTGTCCGGAAGGGAAGGGGGGAGTGGGGCGTGAGTGTTGAGTGTGAGTGCATAGGGGTGTGCGTGTGTGTTTGTGAAGGGGGGAATGTGTGTCTGCGTGTATGAATGCATGTGTGCATGTAGGTATATGGGTGCATGTGGATGTGGGGGGTTGGGGTTTGGGGGGGACCTGTGTGGAGGTGGGGGGTGGGGGATGGTGAGGGAAGATTGGGGAAGGCCTATAGGGAGATTGGAGGGTGGAGGGATGGGGGGGTCAATTTTCAGGGTTCGGGGGTGGTTCTGGAGTCTTTGGGGGTTGGGTGTGGGTTGTTGCAAAGGGGAGGCCTAGCGTGTCACATACAGGTGACAGGAATGAGAATTCTTGTCACCCCTATGCTTTCCGCCAGGGATTACTTGACGGGGTCTCCCGCCAGGAAATCCCTGGTGGAAATGGGATCATTATCCCACCGCCGGTCTAGCCTCCACCGCTGTGTCGAAAGTGCCAACCGTTGGCCCAGCTGTTGAATCTGGCCTGGCGGTGGGTAGTACTGAACTGGCTGCAAAGCTACTGTGTTCAATATATGGCGGTCTGAACCGCCATGCCGTTTGCTGTAATGACCGCCGGCGTGGCAGTTATTACCGCTGTGTTCATAATGACCACCTATGTATTGTGTCCACGCTTCATTTTCCTCAATCCAAATATATTGGGCCTCCCACCAACCCATAAAGATACCAGCATAGATGGAACCAAAGCAACTTCCCATCACAGTCCCAGTGAGTTGCTTATACTATTGGTCATCAAACAGAAAGAAATTATGCTCTAGACAAAAATGCAACATGCTTAGTAACATCATGGAATGGTCGTAGAGGAACAGGGGTTGTCTCTGAAAAAGTATCTGCATGCCCTAATCCGAAATCATGATTGCTACAGGCATACAAAGATGCTGTATCTATGGTAACCAGAATATAACTAGGTTTCCAGGGAATGTCTTGGATGTTGGTGATAAAATCCTTGCTATCCCTACAATATGCCAGTAGGCTTAAAACATAGGGGCACAGGAAAAGTCCAAGTAAATGGATATATTCTCTAACAAGCTATTGTTAGCCAAAATGTTAAGTCTCCATGGTGGATTGGTGCTATACTGGTGGAGGTTTGACAGATGTTAAAACAAAGTGCAGTGGGGTTTGTCAACAATAAAAATTGGTTTTCCTCAACATCCAACAGGCCTCTTTCATATCATTTGGAAAGTAATGTGTGATACATTGCCATTGTTTGTTTATATAAAGTCTCAAAATATTATTCATAATTACCTGATAATATCAGTTCTCTATTGGCCTCCTGTTGACATTTATTTATGTCCCTCAAAACAACCTTTCCCCCTTTCTCAGCAGGTTTAATGACAAATGAAGTAGCCTGTCTCAATGTATTAAGAGTCAATCCCTGCCCTTTAGAGAGATCCCTAGCAATTTTTTTCTTGCTATTATGCCAAATTTTCATGATTTCCTTATTTGCTACCTCGTGAAAGGTATCAATGCTATTGGGGGGTGATGGGATTGCATCTAGATTTTGGTCTGAGGTAATTTCTGGTAGTTCTGTCATGCTCTAAAGCCAGGGCATTAAGTAAATCTCTCTCAGAATCCCAAACTCTCCCACGAAGTTCCAATTCTCTCAATGCACCAAGAGCCTCAATGTCCCCAATATACAAGTAATCACAAGTAGAATCATGTACCACATTTGTGGCTGAATGATCCGCAGAGCCACATTTGTTCTTTTGCTGCATTTGTTCTTTTGCTGCTCAAATATTTTCAACAATTTTAACTTTCTGATAAACAGATATATGCCAGTCCAAGTCCTAGAATAATCAAAGTTTGATATGGGGCAAAAGGAAAGTCCCAGTTCTAAAAGTGACCATTCATCAACTGTCAAATTATGGATTGAAAGGGTAACAGTAAGATCTGTCACAACCATCGTTTTGCCTTCTTTGTCTGCCATGTGCTTTTCCCGTGCGGCAAGGTGTCTTTTCTCACTCGTGTCTCCCCTCCTGATTTTGCCCCTTTGTCATTCTTGCCTGCTTTTCCTCTTGGCTGTTTCATGCAGGGTCCCTGATTTAGCTGTAAAAATAATACTCTTCCAAGGTTGTTAACGGTGATGAGTGAGAACGTAAAATGCCTTTAAGATCATCCACATCCGATATATTGTCAGAACTTGATTCAGAAGTAACCAACTCCTGTTGACTTAACCCCTTCGCTGCCAGGCCTTTTCCCCCTCCTGTGCCAGGCCTTTTTTTGCCTATTTGGGGCAGTTCGCGCTTAGGCCCTCATAACTTTTTGTCCACATAAGCTAACCAAGCCAAATTTGCGTCCTTTTTTTCCAACATCCTAGGGATTCTAGAGGTACCCAGACTTTGTGGGTTCCCCTGAAGGAGGCCAAGAAATTGGCCAAAATACAGTGAAAATTTCGTTTTTTTCAAAAAAATTGGAAAAAGTGGCTGCAGAAGAAGGCTTGTGGTTTTTCCCCTGAAAATGGCATCAACAAAGGGTTTGCGGTGCTAAACTCAGCAGCTTCCCAGCTTTCAGGAACAGGCAGACTTGAATCAGAAAACCCAATTTTTCAACACAATTTTGGCATTTTACTGGGGCATACCCCATTTGTGCAATTTTTTGTGCTTTCAGCCTCCTTCCAGTCAGTGACAGGAATGGTCATGAAACCAATGCTGGATCCCAGAAACCTAAACATTTCTGAAAAGTAGACAAAATTCTGAATTCAGCAAGGGGTCATTTGTGTAGATCCTACAAGTGTTTCCTACAGAAAATAACAGCTGAAAAAGAAAAATATAGAAATTGAGGGGAAAAAACCATCAATTTTTCTCTACGTTTTACTCTGTAACTTTTCCCTGCAATGTCAGATTATCGAAAGCAATATACCGTTACGTCTGCTGGACTCCTCTGGTTGCGGGGATATATAGGGTTTGTAGGTTCATCAAGAACCCGAGGAACCCAGAGCCAATAAATGAGCTGCACCCTGCAGTGCGTTTTCATTCTATACCGGGTATACAGCAATTAATTTGCTGAAATATAAGGAGTAAAAAATTGCTATCAAGAAAACCTTTGCATTTCCAAAAAGGGCACAAGATAAGGTGTTGAGGAGCAGTGGTTATTTGCACATCTCTGAATTCCGGGGTGACCATAGTAGCACGTGAATTACAGGGAATTTCTCAAATAGATGTCTTTTTTACACACACTCCTATATTTGGAAGGAAAAAATGTAGAGAAAGACAAGGGGCAATAGTACTTGTTTTGCTAATCTATGTTCCCCCAAGTCTCCCGATAAAAATGGTACCTCACTTGTGTGGGTAGGCCTAGCACCCGCGACAGGATATGCCCCAAAACACAACGTGGACACATCACAGAAAACAGAGCTGTTTTTAGCCAAGTGACTACCTGTAGATTTTGGCCTCTAGCTCAGCCGCCACCTAGGGAAACCTACCAAACCTGTGCATTTCTGAAAACTAGAGACCTAGGGGAATCCAAGGAGGGGTGACTTGTGTGGCTCGGACCAGGTTCTGTTACCCAGAATCCTTTGCAAACCTCAAAATTTGGCTAAAAAAACACATGTTCCTCACATTTCTGTGGCAGAAAGTTCTGGAATCTGAGAGGAGCCACAAATTTCCTTCCACCCAGCGTTCCCCCACGTCTCCCAATAAAAATGATACCTCACTTGTGTGGGTAGGCCTAGCGCCCGCGACAGGATATGCCCCAAAACACAACGTGGACACATCACAGAAAACAGAGCTGTTTTTAGCAAAGTGCCTACCTGTAGATTTTGGCCTCTAGCTCAGCCGGCACCTAGGGAAACCTACCAAACCTGTGCATTTCTGAAAACTAGAGACCTAGGGGAATCCAAGGAGGGGTGACTTGCGGGGCTCGGACCAGGTTCTGTTACCCAGAATCCTTTGCAAACCTCAAAATTTGGCTAAAAAAACACATGTTCCTCACATTTCTGTGGCAGAAAGTTCTGGAATCTGAGAGGAGCCACAAATTTCCTTCCACCCAGCGTTCCCCCTCGTCTCCCGATAAAAATGATACCTCACTTGTGTGGGTAGGCCTAGCGCCCGCGACAGGATATGCCCCAAAACACAACGTGGACATATCACAGAAAACAGAGCTGTTTTTAGCAAAGTGACTACCTGTAGATTTTGGCCTCTAGCTCAGCCGCCACCTAGGGAAACCTACCAAACCTGTACATTTCTGAAAACTAGAGACCTAGGGGAATCCAAGGAGGGGTGACTTGCGGGCCTTGGACCAGGTTCTGTTACCCAGAATCCTTTGCAAACCTCAAAATTTGGCTAAAAAAACACATGTTCCTCACATTTCTGTGGCAGAAAGTTCTGGAATCTGAGAGGAGCCACAAATTTCCTTCCACCCAGCGTTCCCCCACGTCTCCCGATAAAAATGATACCTCACTTGTGTGGGTAGGCCTAGCGCCCGCGACAGGATATGCCCCAAAACACAACGTGGACATATCACAGAAAACAGAGCTGTTTTTAGCAAAGTGACTACCTGTAGATTTTGGCCTCTAGCTCAGCCGCCACCTAGGGAAACCTACCAAACCTGTGCATTTCTGACAACTAGAGACCTAGGGGAATCCAAGGAGGGGTGACTTGCGGGGCTCGGACCAGGTTCTGTTACCCAGAATCCTTTGCAAACCTCAAAATTTGGCTAAAAAAACACATGTCCCTCACATTTCTGTGGCAGAAAGTTCTGGAATCTGAGAGGAGCTACAAATTTCCTTCCACCCAGCGTTCCCCCAAGTCTTCCGATAAAAATGATACCTCACTTGCGTGGGTAGGCCTAGCGCCGGCGACAGGAAACACCCCAAAGCGCAACGTGGACACATCCTAAATTTTGGAAAAAAACAGAGGTGTTTTTTGCGAAGTGCCTACCTGTAGATTTTGGCCTCTAGCTCAGCCGGCACCTAAGGAAACCTACCAAACCTGTGCATTTCTGAAAACTAGAGACCTAGGGGAATCCAAGGAGGGGTGACTTGCGGGGCTCGGACCAGGTTCTGTTACCCAGAATCCTTTGCAAACCTCAAAATTTGGCTAAAAAAACACATGTTCCTCACATTTCTGTGGCAGAAAGTTCTGGAATCTGAGAGGAGCCACAAATTTCCTTCCACCCAGCGTTCCCCCACGTCTCCCGATAAAAATGATACCTCACTTGTGTGGGTAGGCCTAGCGCCCGCGACAGGATATGCCCCAAAACACAACGTGGACATATCACAGAAAACAGAGCTGTTTTTAGCAAAGTGACTACCTGTAGATTTTGGCCTCTAGCTCAGCCGCCACCTAGGGAAACCTACCAAACCTGTGCATTTCTGAAAACTAGAGACCTAGGGGAATCCAAGGAGGGGTGACTTGCGGGGCTCGGACCAGGTTCTGTTACCCAGAATCCTTTGCAAATCTCAAAATTTGGCTAAAAAAACACATGTTCCTCACATTTCTGTGGCAGAAAGTTCTGGAATCTGAGAGGAGCCACAAATTTCCTTCCACCCAGCGTTCCCCCACGTCTCCCGATAAAAATGATACCTCACTTGTGTGGGTAGGCCTAGCGCCCGCGACAGGATATGCCCCAAGACACAACGTGGACATATCACAGAAAACAGAGCTGTGTTTAGCAAAGTGACTACCTGTAGATTTTGGCCTCTAGCTCAGCCGGCACCTAGGGAAACCTACCAAACCTGTGCATT
Source organism: Pleurodeles waltl (assembly GCF_031143425.1). Lineage (NCBI taxonomy): Eukaryota > Metazoa > Chordata > Amphibia > Caudata > Salamandridae > Pleurodeles > Pleurodeles waltl. The sequence goes on along the minus strand of NC_090439.1, from coordinate 503,461,243 downwards.
TCTGAAAACTAGAGACCTAGGGGAATCCAAGGAGGGGTGACTTGTGTGGCTCGGACCAGGTTCTGTTACCCAGAATCCTTTGCAAACCTCAAAATTTGGCTAAAAAAACACATGTTCCTCACATTTCTGTGGCAGAAAGTTCTGGAATCTGAGAGGAGCCACAAATTTCCTTCCACCCAGCGTTCCCCCACGTCTCCCAATAAAAATGATACCTCACTTGTGTGGGTAGGCCTAGCGCCCGCGACAGGATATGCCCCAAAACACAACGTGGACACATCACAGAAAACAGAGCTGTTTTAGCAAAGTGACTACCTGGAGATTTTGGCCTCTAGCTCAGCCGCCACCTAGGGAAACATACCAAACCTGTACATTTCTGAAAACTAGAGACCTAGGGGAATCCAAGGAGGGGTGACTTGTGTGGCTCGGACCAGGTTCTGTTACCCAGAATCCTTTGCAAACCTCAAAATTTGGCTAAAAAAACACATGTCCCTCACATTTCTGTGGCAGAAAGTTCTGGAATCTGAGAGGAGCTACAAATTTCCTTCCACCCAGCATTCCCCCAAGTCTCCCGATAAAAATGATACCTCACTTGTGTGGGTAGGCCTAGCGCCGGCGACAGGAAACACCCCAAAGCGCAACGTGGACACATCCTAAATTTTTGAAAAAAACAGAGGTGTTTTTTGCGAAGTGCCTACCTGTAGATTTTGGCCTCTAGCTCAGCCGGCACCTAGGGAATCCTACCAAACCTGTGCATTTCTGAAAACTAGAGACCTAGGGGAATCCAAGGAGGGGTGACTTGCGGGGCTCGGACCAGGTTCTGTTACCCAGAATCCTTTGCAAACCTCAAAATTTGGCTAAAAATACACATGTTACTCACATTTCTGTGGCAGAAAGTTCTGGAATCTGAGAGGAGCCACAAATTTCCTTCTACCCAGCGTTCCCCCAAGTCTCCCGATAAAAATGATACCTCACTTGCGTGGGTAGGCCTAGCGCCGGCGACAGGAAACACCCCAAAGCGCAACGTGGACACATCCTAAATTTTGGAAAAAAACAGAGGTGTTTTTTGCGAAGTGCCTACCTGTAGATTCTGGCCTCTAGCTCAGCCGGCACCTAGGGAAACCTACCAAACCTGTGCATTTCTGAAAACTAGAGACCTAGGGGAATCCAAGGAGGGGTGACTTGCGGGGCTCGGACCAGGTTCTGTTACACAGAATCCTTTGCAAACCTCAAAATTTGGCTAAAAAAACACATGTCCCTCACATTTCTGTGGCAGAAAGTTCTGGAATCTGAGAGGAGCTACAAATTTCCTTCCACCCAGCGTTCCCCCAAGTCTCCCGATAAAAATGATACCTCACTTGCGTGGGTAGGCCTAGCGCCGGCGACAGGAAACACCCCAAAGCGCAACGTGGACACATCCTAAATTTTGGAAAAAAACAGAGGTGTTTTTTGCGAAGTGCCTACCTGTAGATTTTGGCCTCTAGCTCAGCCGGCACCTAGAGAAACCTACCAAACCTGTGCATTTCTGAAAACTAGAGACCTAGGGGAATCCAAGGAGGGGTGACTTGCGGGGCTCGGACCAGGTTCTGTTACCCAGAATCCTTTGCAAACCTCAAAATTTGGCTAAAAATACACATGTTACTCACATTTCTGTGGCAGAAAGTTCTGGAATCTGAGAGGAGCCACAAATTTCCTTCTACCCAGCGTTCCCCCAAGTCTCCCGATAAAAATGATACCTCACTTGTGTGGGTAGGACTAGCGCCCACGAAAGGAAAGGGCCCAAAACACAACGTGGACACATCACATTTTTTTATAAAAAGCAGTGCCTACCTGTGGATTTTGGCCTGTAGCTCAGCCGACACCTGAGGAAACCTAGCAAACCAGTGCATTTTTGAAAACTAGAAACCCAGGGGAATCCAAGATGGGGTGACTTGCGGGGCTCTGACCAGGTTATGTTACCCAGAATCCTTTGCAAACATCAAAATTTGGCCCAAAAAACACTTTTTCCTCTCATTTCGGTGACAGAAAGTTCTGGAATCTGAGAGGAGCCACAAATTTCCTTCCACCCAGCGTTCCCCTAAGTCTCTCGATAAAAATGGTACATCACTTCTGTGGGTAGGCCTAGCGCCCACAAAAGGAAATGGCCCAAAACACAACGTGGACACAACATATTTTTTCACAGAAAACAGAGGTGTTTTTTGCAAGGTGCCTACCTGTGGTGTTTGGCCTGTAGCTCAGCCGGCCCCAGGGGGGGGGGGGGGGGCAGAAATGCCCTAAAATAAATTTGCCCCCCCAACCCCCACCCTCCCCCGCCGGGAGCGACCCTTGCCTACGGGGTCGCTCCCCCTGCGTGACATTGGCACCAAAAAACAAATCCCCGGTGCCTAGTGGTTTCTGCCCCCTTGGGGGCAGGTTGACCTAAACTCAGCCAATCTGCCCCCAAGGGGGGCAGAAATGGCCTAAATACAATTTGTCCCCCAAGGGAGCGACTTTTGCCTGATGGGTCACTCCCCATCTCTAAAAAAAAAAAAAAAAAGAAAAAAAAAAAAGAAAAATTCCCCTGGCGCCTAGAGGTTTCTGCCCCCCCCCCCCGGGGGCAGAAATGGCCTAAAATAAATTTGCCCCCCCAACACCCACCCCCCCCGGGAGCGACCCTTGCCTACGGGGTCGCTCCCCCTGCGTGACATTGGCGCCAAAAAACAAATCCCCGGTGCCTAGCGGTTTCTGCCCCCTTGGGGGCAGATTGACCTAAAATTGGCCAATCTGCCCCCAGGGGGGCAGAAATGGTCTAAATACAATTTGCCCCCCCAGGGGAGCGACCCTTGCCTGATGGGTCGCTCCCCATCTCTAAAAAAAGAAACAACAACAAAAAAAAAAACACACAAAAAAAATTGCCCTGGTGCCTAGAGTGTTCTGCCCCCCCCCGGGGGCAGTTCGGCCTAATAATAGGCCGATCTGTCCCCCGGGGGGGCAGAAATGGCCTAAAATAAATTTGCCCCCCCAACCCCCACCCCCCCCCCCGGGAGCGACCCTTGCCTACGGGGTCGCTCCCCCTGCGTGACATTGGCGCCAAAAAACAAATCCCCGGTGCCTAGTGGTTTCTGCCCCCTTGGGGGCAGATTGACCTAAAATTGGCCAATCTGCCCCCAGGGGGGCAGAAATGGTCTAAATACAATTTGCCCCCCCAGGGGAGCGACCCTTGCCTGATGGGTCGCTCCCCATCTCTAAAAAAAGAAACAACAAAAAAAAAAAAACACAAAAAAAAAATTGCCCTGGTGCCTAGAGTGTTCTGCCCCCCCCCCCCGGGGGCAGTTCGGCCTAATAATAGGCTGATCTGTCCCCCGGGGGGGCAGAAATGGACTAAAATAAATTTGCCCCCCCAACCCCCATCCCCCCCCGGGAGCGACCCTTGCCTACGGGGTCGCTCCCCCTGCGTGACATTGGCGCCAAAAAACAAATCCCCGGTGCCTAGTGGTTTCTGCCCCCTTGGGGGCAGATTGACCTAAAATTGGCCAATCTGCCCCCAGGGGGGCAGAAATGGTCTAAATACAATTTGCCCCCCCAGGGGAGCGACCCTTGCCTGATGGGTCGCTCCCCATCTCTAAAAAAAGAAACAACAAAAAAAAAAAAACACAAAAAAAAAATTGCCCTGGCGCCTAGAGTGTTCTGCCCCCCCCCCCCCCCCGGGGCAGTTCGGCCTAATAATAGGCCGATCTGTCCCCCGGGGGGGCAGAAATGGCCTAAAATAAATTTGGCCCCCCAACCCCCACCCCCCCCCGGGAGCGACCCTTGCCTACGGGGTCGCTCCCCCTGCGTGACATTGGCGCCAAAAAACAAATCCCCGGTGCCTAGTGGTTTCTGCCCATCTCTAAAAAAAAAAAAAAAAAAAAAAAAAAAAAACACAAAAAACAAATTTGCCCTGGCGCCTAGAGGTTTCTTCCCCCCTGGGGGCAGAAATGGCCTAAAATAAATTCCCCTCCCCCCCAGGGAGCGACCCTTGCCTAAGTGGTCACTCCCTTTGCGTGAAATTCACGCAAAGAAAAAACTCCCTGGTGTCTAGTGGTTTCTACCCCCCTTGGGGACAGATTGGCCTCATCAAAATAGGCCAATCTGCCCCCAAGGGGGGCAGAAATGGGCAAAATATAATTTCCCCCCATTGGGAGCGACCCTTGCCTAAGGGGTCGCTCCCCACCCAAAAAAAAAAAAATGAAACAAAAAAAAAAAAATGGTCCCTGGTGCCTAGAGGTTTCTGCCCCCCCTGGGGGCAGATCGGCCTAATAGTAGGCCGATCTGCCCCCAGGGGGGGCAGAAAAGGCCTTCCCGAAAATATGCCCCCCTGGGAGCGACCCTTGCCCAAGGGGTCGCTCCCTTTTGTCAATAACAATAAAAAAAAAAAAAAATCCCTGGTGTCTAGTGGTTTCTACCCCCCTTGGGGGCAGATTGGCCTCATCAAAATAGGCCAATCTGCCCCCAAGGGGGGCAGAAATGGCCAAAATATAATTTCCCCCCAAGGGGAACGACCCTTGCCTAAGGGGTCGCTCCCCACCTCAATAAAAAAAAATGAAACAAAAAAAGAAAAAAAAAAAAAAATGGTCCCTGGTGCCTAGAGGTTTCTGCCCCCAGGGGGGGCAAAAAAGGCCTTTTCAAAAAAATGCCCCCCCTGGGAGCGACCCTTGCCCAAGGGGTCGCTCCCTTTTGTCAATTTCTAAGAAAAAAAAAAAAATCCCTGGTGTCTAGTGGGGTTTCAAAAGCCGGATTGCAAGCAATCCGGCTTTTGAAACCCTCAGAGGGACTTCAAAGGGAAGGAAATACTTTGCCTTCCCTTTGAAGCCCCTCCGGGCCTCCCAAGTGATTGAAAAAGAAATGCTTTTGCATTTCTTTTTCAATCGCGCTGGAAGCAGAGCTTCCAGCGCGACGAGGGAGGCCCCTGTGACACATCAGCGCGCGCGCGCGCGCTGATGTCACAGGGGGGGGTGAGGGGGGGTCGGGGGTGGAAGGGGAAGGTCTTCCCCTTCCATCCCCGACTTGGGGGGGGAAGGGGGGTGCACGGGGGGCGCGCTAGCGCGCCCCCAAGTTCCCCTGTGCCATGGACGAGATGATCTCGTCCAAGGCACAGGGGAACTGTAGCCTTGGACGAGATCATCTCGTCCAAGGCACAGAAGAGGTTAATGAGTTGAGATGTCTGAACTCCTTCCTCACCGCAACATACTTCCTTCCAAACGTGAGGATCTTCCCAGCCGTATAGACAGTCTTATCACGCACAAATTTGCGCCTCATTTTTGTCTTGATTTCTTCCTCATACTTGGTCAATCTGTGTTCCATATTCTTAAAGAAAGACTGGAGATTGTCCTGCAAGGAATACTTGTCTAAAATGTCCTTCAATTTCTTAATTTCTTCTCCCACCTGCTCCAATTCTATCGCTGCATACTTAGACAGTAGGCCCATCATATCCTTGCATGTTCCTGCATTAAGTTGAGACCACTCCTCCAGGAGTTTAGGGTGGGGGTTCTGGTGAGTAGGCGTAATCAAAATCCTTAAACACCTAGGTACTCAGCCCACTTAGATGTTTAGAGCGATCACCTCCTCAATGCAGTTCATTTATTTCCTGCATCGCTTTTCATATTGGACCAGATTCTGTTGTAAGGTTTGTGCATTGTCAGCGACATCAGATGAACCATTATCAGAGCATGCTAATCGACCCATCGCACACATCAAAGAGAATTTGTGTGGCCTCCCATCTTTTACAAACAGCCTTGCAAATTTTAAAACTGCTTTCAGGAAAGCCAAGTTTGCCTTCCTGCCTTCTGCAAGCATATCCAACATTGCCACAATGAGATAAGTTATCTTAGGGCAAAACCGCTGCCAGCAAAATTAATTTATAGGCATCTTTGTAAAACTGGGATAAAGCATGGTTATTGCGGTGGGAGTTAGCCAGACCTTGTGTTACAATAAGGACACAGAGCCCAGCACTCAACCAAGCACTCACCCACAAGCCCTTGCAGAGTCCTCTGGCCGTTAGCGCTGGTGGTGGGAATCAGAGAAAATCTAATTGAAGAAACCGCTATTTCACCGATCACATCCATCTATCGGGGTTGGTGCAGAGTGTAGAGAGCCATCCGGACTCTCCCATATATTGTATCTTGTTCCGTGCGTCCGGGCGGAGCGCAGAACAGAGGCTATAAAATAAAGACGGGACTGCGCTGACACAGTTTCCGCAGTACTCTCATCCAAGGTGTGTGTGTCCCTTCATTAGCGAAAAGTCGTCCCACTACATTGGCTACGAGCGGGCCTATGAACTCCCGAGCCGCGCGTCGGTGTGCCCAGCGAGTGATGCCGGGCGGAAGGGGCACGGAGTTCATAAAGATCCGGCGCCACGCTAAGTGAACCTGCGGCGGACCGTAGGTAAAAAAAAAATCCGGTCCGTGCCGGCCAAGAGAACGGAAGAAGCGTGCCTCGCGTCTCAATCCGAAGAGGCGAGCCCCGCGTCTTCATCGGTAAGGGCTGCAGCGCGACCGCAGTCACCGGCTTACCTGAGCCGGCAGTGCTGCTCGGCGCCTCCTGGTTCCCCCGATGCGGCCTGAAGGAAGGAGGAGGCAGTCCCGCCTCCGGCGGTGAGTCTAGCCCGGTGCTCCCATTCAAGGCCTGTCAACACCACGTGAGGGAGGGTGCGCGCTGGGAGGCACACGCGCACACCCTGTTGCCCAGCAATGGCAACAGAAGGCCTAAGCTGCGTTCCCTGGAGGAGGGAGCGCTGCACAGAGCCAGAGGGGCAAAGGCCCCGTGTAATTAAAAGTCATACCCTCGGGGAGCCCCCAGAGGAAAAAAAAAAAAAAAAGAAGAGAGTGAAATGTGCACACAAGGACAGTGATAAGTCGGAAAAAGTATATATACGCACAACAAGAACACTAGAAGAAAAAAAAAAGCAGACCTGCATCTTAGCAGCAACAAATAAGAAGTGCACACACAAGGGGTGGCAAAATGAGTGCACCACCGCAAGAAACCCCCCAGCTGCCTGCGCAATTGAGCACCAGTGCTCATTCCTCAATCACTGCACTGTCCTCATTCAGTCAACTAATTGACCCGGCCACAGCAGCACCAAGATGGCGCCTATGGTTAAATCGCCTAGACAACTATTTCTGCGCTACAAGAGAAACAGATGGAGCAGTGCGCAGATCCCTCATGCTGCTGATGGGCGGAGACGAGCAGCAAGAATTATTTGATTCACTCCCAGACACAGACGACAAGTCAGACTTTGATGCAGCAGTTGTAGCCCTGAACAAACATTTTGACCTACAACTAAATCCAGACTACGAACGCTTCAAACTTCGCCAGGCTCAACAAACAGATGTCGAGTCAGTGGACATGTTTTACGCACGACTGAGAAAGCTAGCAAGCTTGTGCATAGGAGTCAATCAGCAAGAGGAGATTAGAGCCCAGATTATTCAGGGATGCCAGTCCAATGCCCTGAGAAAACTCATCTTACGCCAGCAAGGCATCTCCCTCGATGAAATCCTGGTCCTGGCACGCTCACACAAACTATCAGCGGTCCGGGCGGATGCCATGGCGGTGGTGAGAGGACAATCATGTGCAGCTGCTTCAACCACACGTCCAGTCCAGGTGAAAGAAGAGCAGATAGACGCCATTCAAACCCGCCAATCACCAGGACGCAGACCGAACTCTTTCAGACCCAGTGAACGCACCTGTGGAAACTGCGGATATGAACACAAACTAACGATGGGGTGCCGGTGAAAGGAAAAACATGTAACCGGTGTGGCAAAAATAACCATTTTGCAAAAGTGTGCAAGTCAGGAAGAAACAGGCAAGGAGACCAGAAGGGGAAGGACGCCAAGGTCAGGAGCGTGATCAAAGAGAATGACGACTCCAGAGAAAACACAGCTCAAGGAATGCCTGTCTTTGAAGAAGATGAGGACGAAGACATCTTTGTAATCTCATTCACTGGCGGTAGACAACAGAAGAAGCGACCGCCACCAATGAGCAACATACAAGTCAACGGCACGTCAGCACCAGTACTCCTAGATATGGGGGCGTCAGTCAACGTAATGGATGACACCTTGTTCCGGCAGTTAACCCCTACACCATCTCTTACCCTAACCACCACCAAAATATACAACTACGGGGGGCGAGAGCCGCTTCCTCTGAAGGGTACGGTGGAAGTGTCAGTAACCAGTGGAAAATTCTCAACACAAGCAAAATGTTGTGGTAACTGGAGACCAAGGTACTCTATTGGGGGTGTCACACCGCGGAGGAGCTGGAGTTGGTAGTCTTCGCGCGACAAGTATATGACTCCCATGTGGAACATCTCATCTCATCTTTGATGAGTTTCCGCAGCTCTTCAAAGGGTTGGGACGGCTAAAGAGCAAACGCATCAAACTTCACATAGACCCAGGTGTCACTCCAGTTGCCTTAAGACACAGCTGTGTACCGTTCCGCTTGCGACCAGCGGTGGAAAAAGAATTGCCGCTGCTCAAAAACCAGGGAGTAATAGAAAAGGTGGAAGGGCCAACACCGTGGGTTTCGCCTTTGGTGATAGCGCCAAAACCCAAGCAACCTGGAGCTATTCGCCTCTGTGTCGACATGCACATATCCAACAAAGCCATCCGAAGAGAGAGACACATAACACCTACCATGGATGACATCATAACAGAACTGAATGGGGCGCAGTGGTTCTCGAAATTGGACCTTAATGCTGGTTATCATCAGCTGGAACTGGATCCCGATAGCAGAAACATCACCACGTTCTCAACGCACATGGGGCTCTGGCGGTATAAGAGACTGAGCTTCGGGGTATCCTCGGCAGCTGAAGTCTTCCAGAATGCCATCAGAGAGACTTTGTCAGGGTTGCGGGGGTGATCAACTTGAATGATGACATCCTCACACATTCCAGGACTAGAGACGAGCATCATCGCCATCTCAGGGCCACGCTGCAGAGACTAGCGGATGCGGGGCTGACACTCCACAAGAAAAAATGTGCGTTTTATCAAACATCGGTGGAGTTCTTTGGCTATGTTTTCTCAAACGATGGTCTACAGGTGGACCAGCGTAAAGCTGATGCCATTCGTCAAGCCCCGATTCCCAAAAACCCCATGGAAGTAAGAAGTTTCCTGGGCATGGCGACATATTGTGGAAGGTTTATTCCACAGCTTGCTACAATGGTGGAACCTCTCCGACAGCTCACCAAAGGAGTGCACCGTTGGGAGTGGAGCCCAGCCGCAGACAAGGCGTTTGCAGACATCAAAGCAGCACTACTGGATAAGTCAACCATGGCCTACTTTAACCCTCACCGACGGGCGGAGTTGGTAGTAGATGCCAGCCCAGTGGGCCTTGGTGCCGTTCTTCTCCAGGAACAAAACCATCAGGAGTGGGTTCCGGTTGCATATGCCAGCAGGGCGCCATCTTCAGTTGAAACACGATACGCCCAGATTGAGCGGGAAGCGTTAGCGATTCGATGGGCATGCAAACACTTTGACTTGTATATCTATGGGCAAGAATTTCAAGTGGTGACTGATCATAAGCCGTTAGTGTCATTGTTTGCCGGAAGCCCGCGTCTGGAACCTCTGCGAATAGAACGTTGGACCGTCTTGCTTCAACCCTACCAGTTCACCGTTGTCTATCGACCGGGAGTGAACAACCCAGCTGATTACTTATCTTGTCACCCGTCCCCAATAACGACCGATGAATACCAAGAGCAAGACGAGGAGAGCACCGAAGTGTTCGTCAACATAGTCGTACAATCGGCATATCCCAATGCCCTTGTTGTAACAGACATTGTAAATGCAACCAAAGCAGATGCGGTACTGAATCAGGTCAAGGAAGCATTAGATCACAGAAAGTGGAAGCACTTCCTAGAGAAGACAAAAGTGTCCAATCATGAAAACAAGATGGCGATGCAGGGGATGTGGAGGGTGCGAGATGAGCTGTCCTCGGATAGTCAAGGACTGGTTCTTCGGGGAAGGAGAATTGTACTGCCTCAGAGTTTGTGGGCTCGAGTGGTGGAGTTAGCACACCAGGGTCATCAAGGTGCTGCAAAAACCAAGGCGAGGTTGCGAGCAAAGGTGTGGTTCCCTGGCATAGACAGCCAGGTTGAAGAATTGGTGGGGAAGTGTCATTCATGCGTCATCACATCAGGAGAACCACCCAGCTGCCCAGTCATCACTGAACCTGCTAGTCAGAAGCCATGGGCAAAAGTGAGCATGGATTTCGGAAGCTCTTGAATGATGACATCCTCACACATTCCAGGACTAGAGACGAGCATCATCGCCATCTCAGGGCCACGCTGCAGAGACTAGCGGATGCGGGGCTGACACTCCACAAGAAAAAATTTGCGTTTTATCAAACATCGGTGGAGTTCTTTGGCTATGTTTTCTCAAACGATGGTCTACAGGTGGACCAGCGTAAAGCTGATGCCATTCGTCAAGCCCCGATTCCCAAAAACCCCATGGAAGTAAGAAGTTTCCTGGGCATGGCGACATATTGTGGAAGGTTTATTCCGCAGCTTGCTACAATGGTGGAACCTCTCCGACAGCTCACCAAAGGAGTGCACCGTTGGGAGTGGAGCCCAGCCGCAGACAAGGCGTTTGCAGACATCAAAGCAGCACTACTGGATAAGTCAACCATGGCCTACTTTAACCCTCACCGACGGGCGGAGTTGGTAGTAGATGCCAGCCCAGTGGGCCTTGGTGCCGTTCTTCTCCAGGAACAAAACCATCAGGAGTGGGTTCCGGTTGCATATGCCAGCAGGGCGCCATCTTCAGTTGAAACACGATACGCCCAGATTGAGCGGGAAGCGTTAGCGATTCGATGGGCTTGCAAACACTTTGACTTGTATATCTATGGGCAAGAATTTCAAGTGGTGACTGATCATAAGCCGTTAGTGTCATTGTTTGCCGGAAGCCCGCGTCTGGAACCTCTGCGAATAGAACGTTGGACCGTCTTGCTTCAACCCTACCAGTTCACCGTTGTCTATCGACCGGGAGTGAACAACCCAGCTGATTACTTATCTTGTCACCCGTCCCCAATAACGACCTATGAATACCAAGAGCAAGACGAGGAGAGCACCGAAGTGTTCGTCAACATAGTCGTACAATCGGCATATCCCAATGCCCTTGTTGTAACAGACATTGTAAATGCAACCAAAGCAGATGCAGTACTGAATCAGGTCAAGGAAGCATTAGATCACAGAAAGTGGAAGCACTTCCTAGAGAAGACAAAAGTGTCCAATCATGAAAACAAGATGGCGATGCAGGGGATGTGGAGGGTGCAAGATGAGCTGTCCTCGGATAGTCAAGGACTGGTTCTTCGGGGAAGGAGAATTGTACTGCCTCAGAGTTTGTGGGCTCGAGTGGTGGAGTTAGCACACCAGGGTCATCAAGGTGCTGCAAAAACCAAGGCGAGGTTGCGAGCAAAGGTGTGGTTCCCTGGCATAGACAGCCAGGTTGAAGAATTGGTGGGGAAGTGTCATTCATGCGTCATCACATCAGGAGAACCACCCAGCTGCCCAGTCATCACTGAACCTGCTAGTCAGAAGCCATGGGCAAAAGTGAGCATGGATTTCGGAAGCTTCCCGGATGGGTGGCTGACAGTCGTCCTTATGGACTCATATACTAAGTTTCTCGTTGTCGACGTCATGTCATCTACGTCATTGGAGAATGTACGGCCAGTACTTCAAAAGACATTTGCAATGTTCGGGCTCCCTGATGAGATCAGGACAGACAATGGGCCCCCATTTCATGGACAAGAGTTTCGGTCCTACCTGGATGGGCTGGCCATACGTCATCGCAAGATCATGCCATACTGGCCTCAGGCAAATGGGGACGTTGAAAGATTTATGCAAACTATGAACCGAGCCCTCAGAATAGGTGTCGAACAAAGAGAAGATGGGGAACAATGTCTGCAGCAATTCCTGAGCACTTATCGCCAGACACCCCATAGTACCACTGGGTGTGCACCGGCAGCGTTGATGTTCAAAGTCCCACCGCGAGATTGCATCCCGTCTGGTCCTCACTGGGTGTCACCAGAACTAGACGTAGAAGCCACCCAGTGACGCCGAGAACTCACTAATCAGAAGGCTACTGAAAAACGGCGAAGTAGACTTAGAGACTTTCAGGAAGGTTATAGGGTGGTAGTGAAGAGTAGTCGGCCAGGAGGAAAATTCCAAACACAAGTTGAGCCTGAAGCATGGCAGATCATCGGCATTCGAGGCGCCATGATAACGGCAGCCCGAGGTAGGCAGAGGGTTACCAGGAACGTGTCACACTTCAGGAGAGCGGGGGTCTCGACCCTGTCTGAAGAGGATGGAGAGAAAGACGAAGCGACGGACATATCCAAGAGCGGCGATGGAGGGACAGAGAGTGCTCCGGTAGCGGTGCCCTGTGTGCGTGGCCCGCCGTCTGGAGACGCCAGCCATGAAGGAACGCTCACCCGAAGTGGAAAGTATCATCTGCGCCCCAACCCCGCGCCAAACAGTCAGTTCAAGTACTTTGTCTGTAATCTAGGTTAGTCACGGACGATATCTCAGCATCACCATCTGTCTGCTGGACCCCTGTGGCATCACAAGTTGGCGGCCGGAGAATTACTCCAGGGACTGGAGTGACCAGTTGACCACTGTGAGCTGGCAGGTGTGCGACACTCTGGTGCTCCTGTGAACATTGACAATCTTCCGTTCTGTTCTATGTTTGTTCTTCTTCTTATCTCAATGCTTCTGTTCCCTTTTGTTTTCTTTTAGGTCTCAACCAATCCGGTATTGGATTCCCTCAGTTGGTTATATTCTATTGTATGTACTCGTTTACCTTTCTGTGTGAAGTAAAACACAGGAGGGATGTAGAGAGCCATCAGGACTCTCCCATACATTGTATCCTGTTCCTCGCGTCCGGACGGAGCGCAGAACAGAGGCTATAAAATAAAGACGGGGCTGCGCTGACGCAGTTTCCCCAGTACCCTCAACCAAGGTGTGTGTGTCCCTTCATTGGCGAAAGTCGGCCCACTACACAGAGCAGTGGGAGCAGGACCCACTCAACTATTCGGCAACAGATACCGTGCCTTTAATCCACACAGTGAAGCTCGCACTCCCAGGGATGATGGTTCAAATGGTTTACATTCAAGCAGCTGACGTTTTAAAAACCAAAGCATAACAGTAAATACACACCCATGTCCCCTTAACCCCTTCTCTGCCAGGCCATTTCCCCCTCAGCTGCCAAGCCATTTTTTGGCTGTTTGGGGCAGTTCGAGCTTAGGCCCTCATAATTGTTTGTCCACATAAGCTACCCACGCCAAATTTGTGTCCTTTTTTCCCAACATCCTAGGGATTCTAGAGGTACCCATACTTTGTGGGTTCCACTGAGGGAGACCAAGAAATTATCCAGAATACAGTGAAAATTTCGGGTTTTTTAAAAACAAATGGGAAAAAAGAGCTGCAGAAGAAGGCTTGTGTTTTTTCCCTGAAAATGGCATCAACAAATGGCTTGCAGTGCTAAAATCACCATCTTCCCAGCTTTCAGGAACAGACAGACTTGAATCAGAAAACCCAATTTTACAACACAATTTTTTCATTTTACTGGGACATACCCCATTTTTACTATTTTTTGTGCTTTCAGCCTCCTTCCAGTTAGTGACAGAAATGGGTGTGAAACCAATGCTGGATCCTGGAAAGCCAAACATTTCTGAAAAGTAGATAAAATGTTGAATTCAGCAAGGGGTAATTTGTGTATATCCTACAAGGGTTTCTTACAGAAAATAACAGCTGAAATAAAAGAAATATTGAAACTGAGGTAAAAAAACCAGCCATTTTTCTCAACGTTTTACTCTGTAACTTTTTCCTGCGATGTCATATTTTTTAAAGCAATATACTGTTAAGTCTGCTGGACTCTTCTGGTTGTGGGGAAATATAGGGCTTGTAGGTTCACCAAGAACCCTAGGTACCCAGAACCAATAAATGAGCTGCACCCTGCAGTGGGTTTTCATTCTATACTGGGTATACAGCAATTCATTTGCTGAAATATGAAGAGTGAAAAATAGGTATCAAGAAAACCATTGTATTTCCAAAATTGGCACAAGATAAGGTAATGAGAAGCAGTGGTTATTTGCACATCTCTGAATTACAGGGTGCCCATACTAGCATGTGAATTACAGGGCATTTCTCAAATAGACGTCTTTTTTACACATTGTCTTACATATGGAAGGAAAAAATTTAGAGAAAGACAAAAGGGCAAAAACACTTGTTTTGCTATTCTGTGTTCCCCCAAGTCTCCCGATAAAAATGGTACCTCACTTGCGTGGGTAGGCCTAATGCTCTCGACAAGAAACGCAACATGGACCATCACATTTTTACATTGAAATCTGTTGTGTTTTTTTGCAAAGTGCCTAGCTGTAGATTTTGGCCTCTAGTTCAGCCGGCACCTAGGGAAACCTACCAAACCTTCACATTTTTTAAAACTAGACACCTAGGAAAATCCAAGATGGGGTGACATGTGGGGCTCTCACCAGGTTCTGTTACCCAGAATACTTTGCAAACCTCAAAATTCAGCCAAAAAACACTTTTTATTCTCATTTCAGTGACAGAAAGTTCTGGAATCTGAGAGGAGCCTCAAATGTCCTTCCACCCAGCATTCCAACACGTCCCCCGATAAAAATGGTACCTCACTTGTGTGGGTAGGCCTAGCGCCCGCAACAGGAAATGCCCCAAAACACAATGTGGACACATCACATTTTCCCAAAGAAAACAGAGCTGTTTTTTGCAAAGTGCCTAGCTGTGGATTTTGGCCTCTAGCTCAGCCTGCACCTAGGGAAACCTACCAAACCTGTGCATTTTTGAAAACTAGACACCTAGGGAAACCAAAATGGGGTGACTTGTGGGGCTCTCACCAGGTTCTATTACCCAGAATCCTTTGCAAACCTCAAAATTTGGCCAAAAAAAACACCTTTTACTCTCATTTCAGTGACAGAAAGTTCTGGAATCTGAGAGAAGCCACAAATTTCCTTCCACCCAGCATTTCCCAAAGTCTCCTGATAAAAATGGTACCTCACTTGTGTGGGTACACCTAGCACCCGCAACAGGAAATGCCCCAAAACACAACGTGGACACGTAACATTTTCCCAAAGAAAACAGAGCTGTTTTTTGCAAAGTGCCTAGCTGTGGATTTTGGACTCTAGCTCAGCCAGCACTTAGGGAAACCTACCAAACCTTCACATTTTTGAAAACTAGACACCTAGGGAAATCCAAGATGGGGTCATTTGTGAGGCTCTCACCAGGTTCTGTTACCCAGAATCCTTTGCAAACCTCAAAATTTAGCCAAAAAACACTTTTTACTCTCATTTCAGTGACAGAAAGTTCTGGAATCTGAGAGGAGCCTCAAATGTCCTTCCACCCAGCATTCCCCAAAGTCTCCCGATAAAAATGGTACCTCACTTGTGTGGGTACGCCTAGCACCCGCAACAGGAAAAGCCCCAAAACACAACGTGGACACATAACATTTTCCCAAAGAAAACAGAGATGTTTTTTGCAAAGTGCCTAGCTGTGTATTTTGGCCTTTAGCTCAGCTAGCACTTAGGGAAACCTACCAAACCTTCACATTTTTGGAAACTAGACACCTAGGGAAATCCAAGATGGGGTGACTTGTGGGGCTCTCACCGGGTTCTATTACCCAGAATCCTTTGAAAACCTCAAAATTTGGCCAAAAAAACACTTTTTACTCTAATTTCAGTGACAGAAAGTTCTGGAATCTGAGAGAAGCCACATATTTCCTTCCACCCAGCATTCCCCAAAGTCTCCCGATAAAAATGGTACCTCACTTGTGTGGCTACGCCTAGCACCCGCAACAGGAAAAGCCCCAAAACACAACGTGGACACATAACATTTTCCCAAAGAAAACAGAGATGTTTTTTGCAAAGTGCCTAGCTGTTTATTTTGGCCTTTAGCTCAGCTAGCACTTAGGGAAACCTACCAAACCTTCACATTTTTGAAATCTAGACACCTAGGAAAATCCAAATGGGGTGACATGTGGGGCTCTTACCAGGTTCTGTTACCCAGAATACTTTGCAAACCTCAAAATTTAGCCAAAAAACACTTTTTACTCTCATTTCAGTGACAGAAACTTCTGGAATCTGAGAGGAGCCTCAAATGTCCTTCCACCCAGCATTCCAACACGTCCCCCGATAAAAATGGTACCTCACTTGTGTGGGTAGGCCTAGCGCCCGCAACAGCAAATGCCCCAAAATACAATGTGGACACATCACATTTTCCCAAAGAAAACAGAGCTGTTTTTTTGCAAAGTGCCTAGCTGTGGATTTTGGCCTCTAGCTCAGCCGGCACCTAGGGAAACCTACCAAACCTGCGCATTTTTGAAAACTAGACACCTAGGGAAATCCAAAATGGGGTGACTTGTGGGGCTCTCACCAGGTTCTATTACCCAGAATCCTTTGCAAACCTCAAAATTTGGCCAAAAAAAACACTTTTTACTCTCATTTCAGTGACAGAAAGTTCTGGAATCTGAGAGAAGCCACAAATTTCCTTCCACCCAGCATTCCCCAAAGTCTCCCGATAAAAATGGTACCTCACTTGTGTGGGTACACCTAGCACCCGCAACAGGAAAAGCCCCAAAACACAATGTGGACACGTAACATTTACCCAAAGAAAACAGAGCTGTTTTTTGCAAAGTGCCTAGCTGTGGATTTTGGACTCTAGCTCAGCTGGCACCTAGGGAAACCTACCAAACCTGCGCATTTTTTAAAACTAGACACCTAGGGAAATCCAAGATGGGGTGACTTGTGGGGCTCTCACCGGGTTCTATTACCCAGAATCCTTTGCAAACCTCAAAATTTGGCCAAAAAAACACTTTTTACTCTCATTTCAGTGACAGAAAGTTCTGGAATCTGAGAGAAGCCACATATTTCCTTCCACCCAGCATTCCCCAAAGTCTCCCGATAAAAATGGTACCTCACTTGTGTGGGTACGCCTAGCACTGGCAACAGGAAAAAACCCAAAACACAACGTGGACACATAACATTTTCCCAAAGAAAACAGAGCTGTTTTTTGCAAAGTGCCTAGCTGTGTATTTTGGCCTTTAGCTCAGCCAGCACTTAGGGAAACCTAACAAACCTTCACATTTATGAAAACTAGACATCTAGGGAAATCCAAGATGGGGTGACTTGTGGGGCTCTCACCAGGTTCTATTACCCAGAATCCTTTGCAAACCTCAAAATTTGGCCAAAAAAACACTTTTTACTCTCATTTCAGTGACAGAAAGTTCTGGAATCTTTGAGAAGCCACATATTTCCTTCCACCCAGCATTCCCCAACGTCTCCCGATAAAAATGGTACCTCACTTGTGTGGCTACGCCTAGCACCCGCAACAGGAAATGCCCCAAAACACAACGTGGACACATAACATTTTCCCAAAGAAAACAGAGCTGTTTTTTGCAAAGTGCCTAGCTGTGGATTTTGGACTCTAGCTCAGCCAGCACTTAGGGAAACCTACCAAACCTTCACATTTTTTAAAACTAGACATCTAGGAAAATCCAAGATGGGGTGACTTGTGAGGCTCTCACCAGGTTCTGTTACCCAGAATCCTTTCCAAACCTCAAAATTTAGCCAAAAAACACTTTTTACTCTCATTTCAGTGACAGAAAGTTCTGGAATCTGAGAGGAGCCTCAAATGTCCTTCCACCCAGCATTCCAACACGTCTCCCAATAAAAATGGTACCTCGCTTCTGTGGGTAGGCCTAGCGCCTGCAACAGGAAATGCCCCAAAACACAATGTGGACACATCACATTTTCCCAAAGAAAACAGAGCTGTTTTTTGCAAAGTGCCTAGCTGTGGATTTTGGCCTCTAGCTCAGCCGGCACCTAGGGAAACCTACCAAACCTGCGCATTTTTGAAAACTAGACACCTAGGGAAATCCAAGATGGGGTGACTTGTGGGGCTCTTACCAGGTTCTATTACCCAGAATCCTTTGCAAACCTCAACATTTGGCCAAAAAACACCTTTTACTCTCATTTCAGTGACAGAAAGTTCTGGAATCTGGGAGAAGCCACACATTTCCTTCCACCCAGCTTTCCCCCAAGTCTCACAATAAAAAATGGTACCTCACTTGTGTGGGTAAGCCTAGCGCCCGCAACAGGAAATGCCCCAAAACACAACATGGTGTCATCACATTTTCCTGAAGAAAACAGAGCTGTTTTTTGCAAAGTGCCTAGCTGTGGTTTTTGGCCTCTAGCTCAGCTGAGACCTGCGGAAACCTACCAAACCTGCGCATTTCTGAAAACTAGACACCAAGGGAAATCCAAGATGGAGTGACTTGTGGGGTTCTAATCAGGTTCTGTTACCCAGAAATCTTTGCAAACCTCAAAATGTGGCCAAAAAAACACGTTTTACTCTCATTTCAGTGACAGAAAGTTCTGGAATCTGAGATGAGCCACAAATTTCCTTACACCCAGCATTCCCTTAAGTCTCCCGATATAAATGGTACCTCACTTGTGTGGGTAGGCCTAGAGCCCGCAACATGAAATGCCCCAAAACACAACGTGGACACATCACATTTTCCCAAAGAAAATAGAGCTGTTTTTTGCAAAGTGCCTAGCTGTGGATTTTGGCCTCTAGCTCAGCCGGCACCAAGGGAAGCCTACTAAACCTCTGCATTTTTTGAAAACTAGACACCTAGGGGAATACAAGATGGGATGACTTGTGGGGCTCTCACCAGGCTCTGTTACCCAGATTCCTTTGCAAACCTCAAAATGTGCCAAAAATCAACCTTTTCCTCACATTTCGGTGACAGAAAGTTCTGGAATCTGAGAAGAGCCACAAATTTCCTTCCACCCAGCATTCCCCAAAGTCTCCAGATAAAAATGGTACCTCACTTGTGTGGGTACGCCTAGCACCCACAACAGGAAAAGCCCCAAAACACAACATGGTGTCATCACATTTTCCTGAAGAAAACAGAGCTGTTTTTTGCAAAGTGCCTAGCTGTGGTTTTTGGCCTCTAGCTCAGCTGAGACCTGCGGAAACCTACCAAACCTGCGCATTTCTGAAAACTAGACACCAAGGGAAATCCAAGATGGAGTGACTTGTGGGGTTCTAATCAGGTTCTGTTACCCAGAAATCTTTGCAAACCTCAAAATGTGGCCAAAAAAACACGTTTTACTCTCATTTCAGTGACAGAAAGTTCTGGAATCTGAGATGAGCCACAAATTTCCTTACACCCAGCATTCCCTTAAGTCTCCCGATATAAATGGTACCTCACTTGTGTGGGTAGGCCTAGAGCCCGCAACATGAAATGCCCCAAAACACAATGTGGACACATCACATTTTCCCAAAGAAAACAGAGCTGTTTTTTGCAAAGTGCCTAGCTGTGGATTTTGGCCTCTAGCTGAGCCGGCACCTAGGGAAACCTACCAAACCTGCGCATTTTTGAAAACTAGACACCTAGGGAAATCCAAGATGGGGTGACTTGTGGGGCTCTCACCAGGTTCTATTACCCAGAATCCTTTGCAAACCTCAACATTTGGCCAAAAAACACCTTTTACTCTCATTTCAGTGACAGAAAGTTCTGGAATCTGGGAGAAGCCACAAATTTCCTTCCACCCAGCTTTCCCCCAAGTCTCACGATAAAAAATGGTACCTCACTTGTGTGGGTAAGCCTAGCGCCCGCAACAGGAAATGCCCCAAAACACAACATGGTGTCATCACATTTTCCTGAAGAAAACAGAGCTGTTTTTTGCAAAGTGCCTAGCTGTGGTTTTTGGCCTCTAGCTCAGCTGAGACCTGCGGAAACCTACCAAACCTGCGCATTTCTGAAAACTAGACACCAAGGGAAATCCAAGATGGAGTGACTTGTGGGGTTCTAATCAGGTTCTGTTACCCAGAAATCTTTGCAAACCTCAAAATGTGGCCAAAAAAACACGTTTTACTCTCATTTCAGTGACAGAAAGTTCTGGAATCTGAGATGAGCCACAAATTTCCTTACACCCAGCATTCCCTTAAGTCTCCCGATATAAATGGTACCTCACTTGTGTGGGTAGGCCTAGAGCCCGCAACATGAAATGCCCCAAAACACAACGTGGACACATCACATTTTCCCAAAGAAAATAGAGCTGTTTTTTGCAAAGTGCCGAGCTGTGGATTTTGGCCTCTAGCTCAGCCGGCACCAAGGGAAGCCTACTAAACCTCTGCATTTTTTGAAAACTAGACACCTAGGGGAATACAAGATGGGATGACTTGTGGGGCTCTCACCAGGCTCTGTTACCCAGATTCCTTTGCAAACCTCAAAATGTGCCAAAAAACAACCTTTTGCTCACATTTCGGTGACAGAAAGTTCTGGAATCTGAGAAGAGCCACAAATTTCCTTCCACCCAGCATTCCCCAAAGTCTCCAGATAAAAATGGTACCTCACTTGTGTGGGTACGCCTAGCACCCACAACAGGAAAAGCCCCAAAACACAACATGGTGTCATCACATTTTCCTGAAGAAAACAGAGCTGTTTTTTGCAAAGTGCCTAGCTGTGGTTTTTGGCCTCTAGCTCAGCTGAGACCTGCGGAAACCTACCAAACCTGCGCATTTCTGAAAACTAGACACCAAGGGAAATCCAAGATGGAGTGACTTGTGGGGTTCTAATCAGGTTCTGTTACCCAGAAATCTTTGCAAACCTCAAAATGTGGCCAAAAAAACACGTTTTACTCTCATTTCAGTGACAGAAAGTTCTGGAATCTGAGATGAGCCACAAATTTCCTTACACCCAGCATTCCCTTAAGTCTCCCGATATAAATGGTACCTCACTTGTGTGGGTAGGCCTAGAGCCCGCAACATGAAATGCCCCAAAACACAACGTGGACACATCACATTTTCCCAAAGAAAATAGAGCTGTTTTTTGCAAAGTGCCTAGCTGTGGATTTTGGCCTCTAGCTCAGCCGGCACCAAGGGAAGCCTACTAAACCTCTGCATTTTTTGAAAACTAGACACCTAGGGGAATACAAGATGGGATGACTTGTGGGGCTCTCACCAGGCTCTGTTACCCAGATTCCTTTGCAAACCTCAAAATGTGCCAAAAAACCACCTTTTCCTCACATTTCGGTGACAGAAAGTTCTGGAATCTGAGAAGAGCCACAAATTTCATTCCACCCAGCATTCCCCAATGTCTCCAGATAAAAATGGTACCTCACTTGTGTGGGTAGGCCTAGTGCCCGCAACAGGAAATGCCCCAAAACACAATGTGGACACATCACGTTTTCCTAAAGAAAACAGAGCTGTTTTTTGCAAAGTGCCTAGCTGTGGATTTTGGCCTCTAGCTCAGCCGAGACCTACGGAAACCTACCAAACCTGCGCATTTTTTGAAAACTAAACACCAAGGGAAATCCAAGATGGGGTGACTTGTGGGGTTCTCACCAGGTTCTGTTACCCAGAATCCTTTGCAAACCTCAAAATGTGACCAAAAATACACGTTTTACTCTCATTTCAGTGACAGAAAGTTCTGGAATCTGAGATGAGCCACAAATTTCCTTCCACCCAGCATTCCCCAAGTCTCCCGATAAAAATGGTACCTCACTTGTGTGGGTAGGCCTAGCGCCCGCAACAGGAAATGCCCCAAAACACAACGTGGACACATCACATTTTCCCAAAGAAAATAGAGCTGTTTTTTGCAAAGTACCTAGCTGTGGATTTTGGCCTCTAGCTCAGCCGGCACCAAGGGAAGCCTACTAAACCTGCGCATTTTTTGAAAACTAGACGCCTAGGGGAATCCAAGATGTGATGACTTGTGGGGCTCTCACCAGGCTCTGTTACCCGGATTCCTTTGCAAATCTCAAAATGTGGCCAAAAAAAAACTTTTTCCTCTCATTTTGGTGACAGAAAGTTCTGGAATCTGAGAGGAGCCACAAATTTCCTACCACCCAGCGTTCCCCCAAGTCTCCAGATAAAAATGTTACCTCACTTGTGTGGGTAGGCCTAGCGCCCGCAACAGGAAATGCCCCAAAACACAATGTGGACACATCACATTTTCCCAAAGAAAACAGAGCTGTTTTTTGCAAAGTGCCTAGCTGTGGATTTTGGCCTCTAGCTCAGCCGGCACCTAGGGAAACCTACCAAACCTGCGCATTTTTGAAAACTAGACACCGAGGGGAATCCAAGATGGGGTGACTTTTGGGGATCTCACCAGGTTCTGTTACCCAGAATCCTTTGCAAACCTCAAAATTTGGCCAAAAAAACACTTTTTACTCTCATTTCAGTGACAGAAAGTTCTGGAATCTGACAGGAGCCACAAATTCCCTTCCACCCAGCATTCCCCCAAGTCTCCCAATAAAAATGGTACCTCACTTGTGTGGGTAGGCCTAGCGCCCGCAACAGGAAATGCCCCAAAACGCAACGTGGGCACATCACATTTTCCCAAAGAAAACAGAGCTGTTTCTTGCAAAGTGCCTAGCTATGGATTTTGGCCTCTAGCTCAGCCGACACCTAGGGAAACCTACCAAACCTGTGCAGTTTTGAAAACTAGACACCTAGGGGAATACAAGATTGGGTGACTTGTGGGGCTCTCACCAGGTTCTGTTACCCAGAATCATTTGCAAACTTCAAAAGTTGGCCAAAAAAACACTTTTTCCTCACATTTCAGTGACAGAAATTTCTGGAATCTGAGAGGAGCCACAAATTTCCTTCCACCCAGCGTTCCTCTAAGTCTCCTGATAAAAATGGTACCTCACTTGTGTGGGTAGGCCTAGCGCTCGCGACAGGAAATGCCCCAAAACACTATCTGGACACATCAAAATTATCAAATACAAAACTACCTGTTTTTGCAGGAGAACACCTGCGTTTTTGGTCCTGGGCTCAGCAGCCATCTAGGGAAACCTACCAAACCCAAACATTTCTGAAAACTAGACACCTGAGGGAGTCAAGGGAGGTGTGACTTGCGTGGATCCTCCAATGTTTTCTTACCCAGAATCCTCAGCAAACCGCAAATTTAGCTACAAAAATCAACTTTTCCCACATTGTTGTGTGGGATCACTGCAGCGGGACAAATTTCCTACCACCCAACGTTCCCCTCAGTCTCCCGGTAAAAATGATACCTCACTTGTGTAGGTGGGCCAAGTGCCTGTGACAGGGAAGAGCAAAAAACATGTTGAAATTGAGGGGGACAAATGCAAAAAGAATAAGTGATGGACGGAATGCTGAACAATGTCAAACATTCACCCCAGTACAGAGATCTTGGCCTAAATCCATCGGTTTTTTGCTGCCCATGCCATTCCAGTTTGGACCCAGCCATATGCAAATCAGTCTTGACCCTGGTCCCCATGGGAACAGTCCAGCCCGAACTGCCAGGCCAGGTCTTCCCTAGACTGGAAAGAAGCATCCTGGGACCGGTTTCGGAGTTTCACCCCACATCAGCCAGGCTAGCTTGAATCCAGTGGCATGGGAAGCACGGGACCCACGTCTGGGCATACCCTTCCCACTAAGGGCAACAAATGCAAAAAGAATAAGTGATGGACGGAATGCTGAACAATGTCAAACATTCACCCCCAGTACAGAGATCTGGGCCTAAATCCATCGTTTTGTTGCTGCCGATGCCATTCCAGTTTGGACCCCACCATATGCAAATCAGTCTTGACCCTGTTCCCCATGGTAACAGTCCAGCCCGAACTGCCAGGCCAGGTTCTCCCTGGACTGGAAACAAGCATCCTGGGACCAGTTTCGGGGTTTCACTCCTCATCAGCCAGGCTAGCTTGAATCCAGTGGCATGGGAAGCACGGGACCCACGTCTGGGCATACCCTTCCCACTTAGTGCGACAAATGCAAAAAGAATAAGTGATGGACGGAATGCTGAACAATGTCAAACATTCACCCCCAGTACAGAGATCTGGGCCTAAATCCATCGTTTTGTTGCTGCCCATGCCATTCCAGTTTGGACCCCACCATATGCAAATCAGTCTTGACGCTGTTCCCCATGGGAACAGTCCAGCCCGAACTGCCAGGCCAGGTCTTCCCTGGACTGGAAACAAGCATCCTGGGACCGGTTTTGGGGTTTCACCCCTCATCAGACAGGCTAGCTTGAATCCAGGGGCATGGGAAGCACGGGACCCGCATCTGGACATACCCTTCCCAATTAGGGCAACTTTAGCAACACAGTCCAGTGAGGGCCTGGCTTGGCAGTTCGGGCTGGACTGTTTCCTTGAGGAACAGGGTCAAGACTGATTTGCATATGGCTGGGTCCAAACTGGGGTAGCATGGTGAGCAAAAGAACGATGGATTAAACCCAGATCTGTGACTGGGTGTGAGTGTTTGCATTGTTCAGCACTCCGTCCATCATCCTTTTGTGTTGCTAAAGTTGCCCTAAGTGGGAAGGGTATGCCCAGAAGTGGGTCCCCTGCTCACTGTGCCACTGGATTCAAGCTAGCCTAGCAAATGAAGGGTGAAACCGGTCCCAGGATGTTTGTTTCCGGTCCAGTGAGGGCCTGGCTTGCCTGTTCGGGCTGGACTGTTTCCTTGAGGAACAGAGTCAAGAGTGATTTGCATATGTCTAGGTCCAAACTGGGGTGGCATTGTGAGCAAAAGAACAATGGACTAAACTCAGATCTGTGATTAGGGGTGAGTGTTTGTATTGTTCAGCTCTCTGTCCATCATCCTTTTGTGTTGCTGAAATTGAGGGGGAACCAAAGCGGGTCCAAAAGGGCAGTTTGAAAAAAAAACATTTTTAGGCTGACAAGTGCAGCAGAATTTTTATTGGTATAGAAGAGACACGGGGTGGTAGGAAATTTGTGGATTCCTGCAGATCCTGGAAGGTTTCATCACAAAAATGTGGGAAAAATGTGTGATTTCCAGCAAAGTTGGAAGTTTGCAGGGCATTGTGGGTAAGAAAATGGTGTGGGGTGCATGTGAAGCACACCACCCTGGAATCAACTAGATGTTTAGTTTTCAGATGTGTCTAGGTCTTGTTGATTTTTCTACATGGCAGCGTCCCAAAGTCCAAAAAGTGCAGCCCTCACCATTCCAGGTGGGACGATTTTGAGAGGTAGCCAAGCTCTCATGGCCCAAATGTGAAACCAAAACCCAAAATAATCAAATGTCCTCTTGCTTGCCATGGGATAAGATGTTTTAGTGTGCGGGGAAGAGCTGAAAGACTGTGAACCCCTTCAGTTGGGGCGGGGGCATACCCAGGCCCATATTGGTTGGTAGCCACCACCCCACTATTTTTTTGTTTTTTAAGTCCCTGGCATCCAGTAGGCTTTCTGCGCCCCCTGCCCCCCCGGGGTGTGGATCGGGGGTAATGGCCCTCGGGGGAGCGCTAGTGCTTCCACCGAGGGCCGGTACACAGATGTAATGGTTATGTCCGTGGTACCTGAGAGGCACAGCCACGGACGTAACCATTACGTGGCTTACAAGGGGTTAAGAAACGTGGTCACGCCATGAACATAAGAAACAGATTATATGACAAATTGTTCTGCCATTAAAACAACCGACTCATAATTGTGCAACTGCTGCATTATCCAAAAGGCAGGTATCTATGGATTGATGCAATTTAAACATACTGCAAATACACTTTTAATTTTGCAGATTTCTCCATAATTGTAACACATCATAAAATATTCCTCAACTGAATTGCGCTTCAGCGTATGACGTTCAGGTAAAGCGCAGCCGGCAAAATCATGTGCAACAATACTTAATATCAGCTGCCATGACCAGTCATAGTCACATGACAAAATAATATTAGTCAAACCTGAAATTAATCATACACTACATCACATCGCAAGAGGAATGTCCTACCAATAGTAAAACCATATAAGTCATCATTCAATTCATCCTATGCAAACAATCTTAAGTACTTTAGCCAAGTGGCTGATAATAAATTTAGCAAGATCGTTGTGTATCTTCTTTATATAAGAGTGCAGTAAGTAGAGCTAAAAAGCCTAACAGCATACACCAAAACATGCTGATAGTTTCATTTGTGCAAAAATAAAATTAAAGAAAATAGAAAAAGAAAATTTAACCAAGAAAATAAAGCAAAACACAAACTCAAGAAATATTGGTGACATGGCTACCCATAAATAGCAGTTCAATATAAATATAAGGTTTCCCTAGGTTACTGCAGAACAAACACTTAATAGATTTCTAGATCCACAATGTCCAAAACAAACAACACCAATACCAAAATGTCATTTTTTCTCACTTTCCACAATCGCCAGTCCTTAATCATAACCAAAGTGCACATGTAGTTCCATATCTTAGTTGAGACCCCCGGGCTGCTTGATGTTCAGCCTGATGATATATTCCAGTTTCATCCTTCTCAGGAAATGTTCTTTATCTCCTCCTCTGGCACCTCCAACCACCCCGTCAATACCAAAAAAAGGAAACCACATCAGTTTTTGGATTATGGGACAGATGGTAATGTCGTGCAACTGGGTAGTTGGGATTTCTATTCTTTATCTAATGTAGCCCTCGCCATGCACTGCTAAGTAACCCACAAATTACGGCACTTATGACATCTTAGATATCATCGATGATAATCTCAATATAATATTTGCAATAACATTTTTGATGAAAAACTGTGCATGGTGGGGGCGCGAGTTATAGATACCTTAGGGCACGAATGATAGTTACTTGAGGTAACTCTAACTATAACTGGTGAATTTCTATGGATTTGTTTAAAATATGAAAAAGTGTTTTTTGACTTTCCCATATCTTTGGCATTGTATGAACGATCTTCACAACATTTTTCAAAAAAAGTGTGCCAGTGATACTTGTTGCGGATGCAAAGTTTCAGGGAGATCCGTCAAGCGGGAGCCGAGAAAAAAGGGGGCGGGGTCAAAAGTCGTTCAGTAGTTTTTGACATATTAAAGGGAAAACAAATGTGTATATACCTGGCTGTGATGACTTTACAAAGATAAGGAGCTTGTTCATGCCAAATGCAGAGCTTTGATTGGCTGCCAACACTTCAAAACAGGAAATGTTGGTAGCCACCATGGGACTCAGCTTCAGTCTACCTAACAAAAAGTGAAAAAAGGAAAAGGGAAGGTAGGGACACCATGACCCCTTAGTGTTGGTGATGGGGTCCTAGAGGGACCCTCCCCAGGGCTAAAAAGCATTTTTTTTAAACATATTTGCTGCAAATTCGTGAGATTTGTAAATTCACAGCAGGCAAAAACATTTAAAAAAACAAGTGCGTTCTCCCACGCTTGTTTTTGTGAGGCCCCCAGGTAGGCAAGGTCCTGGCGGCATTTACATTTTAATGTGGGGGAGCCCTCTGGACCCCTGCAGCCCTAGGGACTGCCACCTCCCTAGGGCTTTAAAAAAATGAAACATGGGGGGCAGGCTGCCCTGCTTCTTCCCAGCCCCAGGGACCACGACCTCCCCAGGGGAGTATAATGTGTGGGGGTTGCCTGGCCACCCTGTACCCCCAGGAACCACCCTCCTGGGTATTGCTCAAATTGTGTGCAGGGGGGCCGCATGGTCCCACTGCAGGCCTGGGGACACCACCTCGCCGGGGCATTTAGCAAATTGAGTGCAGGGAGGACTGCGCCCCCCCCCCCATTGTCCCATGGACTACCTGTGGCAAATGTTAAAAAAAAAGAAATGGGGGTCCGTTTCAGACCCCCACAGCCTTGGGGACCACCACCTCCCCGAAGCTATTTTATTTGGAGGGTGGCTGCGTGACCCCCCTCGAGGAGCCACTTATGGCCCTGGAGATTGCCAGGGCCGGCTCCTGCTATGTCCCGGGGTGTTCACCCCCAAGACATAGCTGTTTGTTGTGGCTTGGCTGCAGCTTTGACAGCTGCTGCCAAGCCACAACAAACATTCTGCTTGCAGCAAGGCCTCCTCCCCCATAAAATGTCAATATTAGGCTGGGCCCCCAGGGATGGGGTCCCTGAGACAGAGATTGGACTGGGGATGGGGGTCATGCGGGGTTGAGCTGTTATAGGGGTTGGCCGCAGGTACTAGAGTTGTAGTTACCTTAGGGCACGATTTATAGTTACTTGAAAAAACTATAACTATAACTGCTGAATTTCTATGGTTTCGAACAAGTGAATTCAGAACCTAACTATAACGTCCCTGTAACCTTTGGGTTTCTTTCAGCGAATGTATAATTATTTTTTTCCACTGAAAAACACAAAGGTTAAAGTAACGTTATAGTTAGGTGTGATAAAAAATATCTGTTTTTATTTAAAACAAACCTTAGAAATTCACTGAAAAACCAAAGGTTAATATGACGTTATATTTAGGTGAAGATGTCAGTGAGAATATTACTGTTTTGAACTCAAAACTCTTAACTATAATTTGAGCCCCTGCCATGTACTGCATATGACCTCGCATATTACATCACTCATGTCATCTTTTATGACATAATTTATGACATTACTGATGACATCTCAAATTAAATAATTGCTTTTTTCAGTGAATTCCCACGTTTTTTCGAATGTAAAGTAATATTTGATTACCGTATGTAAAGCCAACCCCCAGCTTTTGTCAGTACACAGCATGGGGTTGGCAACAGGGACAACCCACCTAGAGGTAGCCACAACTTTCTGCAGGCAGCCAACCCTATGCTATGCACAGCCTTTGGTCATGAATGGCATGAGGTTAGCCATAGGGCGTGGCTTGCAGCCAGGCGCTGCATCCAGCTCCAGGCAGGTAGCCAACCCCACACTGTGCACAACAAGGAAGTAGTCAGAAAATGAAAATACCTCCCCGCTTTGAACTAAAGCTCTAACGGCAACCAAGCAAGCAAAGCATGTCATTGTGATCCTCCCCAGATCAGCTGTCTTGTCTCTTCCATCCAAGCATTTATCCAGCCATCCTTTCACCCTTCCATGCACCCGCTGATATCCATTTCATAGGTACATTCTGTCATCAATTCATTCTTTTATCAATATTTCAGTCTTTCACCATTGCTTCCATCTGTTTGCCCATCCATATCCAAACCTATCCACACTTTCACTCATTTATCCATTCACTCTTTCACTCACACATCCATCCTTACATACATCCTTTGTATGTTAATTAAGAGCCTTTATCTGTAGAGTTGCAGACAGACAAGACCCATTAAGAACCCCATCCCCGCTGTAGCTGCTATTGCAGAGGGTTTACAATGCCCCTAGCACATGGCCTTTGGCTGTGCGCAGCTCGAAGTTGGCCACAGGGCTTGGCTTGCCTCCATGGCCTGTGGCCAAACCCCCAGCAGGTTGCTAACCACATAGGACGCATAGCCTTTGGCGTGCACAGCATAGGTTTGAATTTCGGGTCCCAGGGACCCCGTCCTCTGGGGTCAAAACATATATTAAGGGGAGGGGCATGCAGCCCCCCTCCCAGACACTTAATTGATCCTGGGAACCCATCCACCTAGGGCCAGTTCTAGTAAAAAGGTGAGGGAGGCCGCATGCCTCCCCTTCCTCAGCTTTAAAAGACCCTGGGGATCCCATCCATGCGCCCAAACAAAATAAACAGAGGAGGAGGGCATGAAGCCCCTCTCTGAAGCCTTGATTGATCCAGAGGACCCAATCCTAACACATTGGGGGCCACAGGGGAGCTCCAAGGCCCGTGCAGCCACAGCTGGCTCCCTGCATGGTATGGGAGCTGGCATTGCTACCCCCAGAGAGAGCAGCTATTTATGCTTCCTCTCTCCGGCTGAAAGCAGACTTGTGTTCTATTACCCTGCCTGCATCAGTGCAGATAGGGAAAAAGAACACAAGCCTGTTCACAGTTAGCAGTAGCTATTTTAAATCTCACGCCATATGGGAGCAAACTTAGGCCCTCATTATGACATTGGCGGTAAGTCCCGCTTAATGCCATGGCGACTGTCACCAACAAACCGCAACCGCGGCGGTATACCACTACCCATATTATGATAAACACATAGAAATCCGTCACTAAACAGCCACACACACAAGTCCACCAGCCCAAAGGTCAGTGATAAACTGGCGGTACCAAAACCCACACTATTACGCCAACAGAACTCCACCCACAGAATTATGACCCACGAATCACCACGGCGGACATTCAATGGTGCTAAACCATTTGCAGTACATACCGCCGTGCTCAAAATACACACACATTGGACAATTCAAACTACACACACCTGACACACATACACACCCCACACCCACACACCCACAACACTATAAAACTCACACCCACGTTACCCACAATCCTTTATGACTCAAACAAATTGACAACTGAGAGGGAGAGACACCAAGAGCACCCACACAGCCAGAGCCACAGAACACCATCACCCATACACCATCCACGCACCTCACAGCACGCACCTCACAGCACACACCCCAACACATCACCCCATACACCCTCACACACACCACTCACACTACACCCATGGCACCACAAGGTTCTCTGAGGAGGAGCTAAGGGTCATGGCAGAGGAAATCATTCGGGTAGAGCCACAGCTATTCGGATCACAGGTGCAGCAGACATCCTTTGCTAGGAAGATGGAGCTATGGCGGAGGATCGTGGACAGGGTCAACGCCGTGGGACAGCACCCAAGAACATCAGGAAGAGGTGGAACACCCTACGGGGGAAGGTGCGTTCCGTGGTAGCAAGACACCAGATAGGTGTGAAGAGGACTGGCGGTGGACTCCCACTTCCTCCCCCACAACTAACAACATGGGAGGAGCAAGTCTTGACAATACTGCATCCTGAGTGCCTGGCAGGAGTAGCTGGAGAACTGGACTCTGGTAAGTCAGCTCTTTATTACTATCACCCACCTACCTGCATTCCATCACATACCCACACCCTCACCCTCACTCCCATCACTCCATCACCTCCACACACCCCACTATCACAAACCCACTCATCCCAATGCCAAGCCCTGCATGCTATACCAATGCATGGACACCACTCACAGACCTGCATGGACAACCATCACCACTGCATGCACACTAGAGACAATCACCTGGCCCACCCAATAACAACTCTCACTAAGGTCAATCTGCCATGGCAATATCAACCATAGAGGGCAACATACCCATGCACAAGATGACACACGCTGAAACTATGACACTGCCTTTACATCCCCACAGGTCCCCCACTTAACGTCACCGGAGAGGAGGTGCCAGCAACATCCAGTCCTCCCACAGAAGAGGCCCACAGTGATGACAGCACCTTTGCACGCCTGGATCATGATGACCTACCTGGCCCATCAGAGACCTCCGGACATTTGGTTACCCAGCCACAGTCCCATACCACCACAGAGCCTCCACCCTCAGGAAACACCAGCACAGCACCCACCCAACAGGCCCATACCCCTGTCCCCAGGACACTTCAATCAGCAATGTTCTACCACTACAGGGACCCCAGGCCACACCACAAACACAGGACGATCAGGGACCTGGGGTCAGTGGCAGTGGGCACACAGTTCAGGGGACAGAGGCACAGGACAACAGGGAAGCTGGGAAGACTGCTGTGCGACAGGGGGAGGACAGGCCCAGGAAACCGACCCTCCACGAGGCACTCAGAAACATCCTGGGAGCATACCACCATTCCCAGGAGACGATGGGCCAGATACTGGCCAAGTTGCAGGAGATCCAGCGGCTGTAGGAGGTACAGTACCTGGGGATCAGGGAGGACCTGAGGGGCATCCACACCACTCTGGTCACCATTGTAGGGGTGCTGGCTGACATGGCCAACACCATGTGGGAGGCAGTGGCACACCACCGGGCCCCTGACACTAGCCACAACAATGAACAGCCCTCCACCTCCGCCAATGCTAGTGGACAGGAGGCCCTGCCACAGGACCAACAGGCCACCAGCACTCCTCCCCCTGCAGAAGGAGAACCATCCCGCAAATGGTCCCTGCAATCCAGGAAGAAGCCAGAGAACATTGCCAAGACCCCCGCCAGGAAATAAGACTCTCCTGATTGTCACCCTTATGTCTCACTCGGTTACCCTGTCCACCTTGAACTGCCATTGCTCCACTTCCTATGCCCCCTTGGACAATGCACTTGTGACACAAACAGACTGAACTATATCCTGGACTTTCTTCCATCATCACCCCAGCCCATTGCACATCCCCATTTACTTCTCAGCACTGAAATAAAAATCCTCTTAAAAAATACAAGTATGGAGTCTGTCAAATGAATTAAGGATGTATTTGTTTAACAATCTGTAGACATTACACTTAGACTGTACAGTTATGTATACATAGGTATGACCTGTAATGTGCTGCAGTCAATACACCAGGAGCCAGAGTAGGGCAAAAAGATCTGTGAATAGACATGTCAAAGGGTACAGTAAGTGGCTAGAGTAGTGGGAACAGCAGCCTGCCTAGAGAAAATTAACTACACAAAACTGCAATGGAAGGTGAAGTTACAGTGTCTTACCTGAGTGTCACTGGAAGTACTGCTGTATGTAAGTTGTTCTGTTGTCCACATCCTCAACCTCTGCATCCTCTTTGTTACTGTCCACAGGCTCCACAGCTGCCACATGCCCATCTCCAGCCCCATCCTCCTGCAGAAAAGGCACCTGGCGTCTCAAGGCTAGGTTGTGGAACATGCAACATGCCACGGTGATCTGGCACACCTTCTTGGGTGAGTAGCACAGGGATCCACCTGTCAGATGGAGGCACCTGAACCTGGCCTTCAGGAGGCCAAAGGTGCGCTCAATAATTCTTCTTGTAAGCCCATGTGCCTCATTGTAACTTTCCTCTGCCCTTGTCCTAGTATGCCTCACTGGGGTAAGTAGCCATGAGAGGTTGGGGTAACCAGAGTCACCTACAAATATCGAGGGATACTTGTTAGCCAGACACTCACCCTTAGGGCCAACCCCACCCCATATACCTACATCAACTTGGTGGGAACCAGGGCTCACCTATTAGCCACACCCTGTGCCTCTGGAGTTGAGCCATCACATATGGGATGCTGCTGTTCCTCAGGATAAAGGCATCATGCACAGACCCATGATACTTAGCATTCACATGAGAGATGTAGTGTTCTGCTAGGCACACTATCTGCACATTCATAGAATGAAAGCTCTTTCGATTTCTGAACACCTGCTCATTTCTCCGGGGGGGACAAATACAATATGTGTACCATCAATTGCCCCAATGATGTTGAGGATATGTCCCATTGCATAGAAGTTAGCCTTCACTGTGGCCAAATCCTCCACCTGGAGGAAAACGATGTAGCTGCGCATGTATTTCATCAGGGCAGACAACACTCTCGTCAGCACATTTGAGAACATTGGTTGAGACATCCCTGCTGCCATGGTCACTGTCACTTGAAAGGAGCCACTTGCCAAGAAATGTAGCACTGATAGGACTTGCACAAAAGGGTCCCAGTGGGCTGAAGGATAGCTGAGATCAGGTCTGGCTCCAATTGGGCACACAGCTCTTGGATTGTGGCCCTATCAAGTCTGTAGGTGAGGATAATGTGCCTGTCCTCCATTGTTGCCAAGTCCACCAGGGGCCTGTACATGGGGGATGTCTCCATCTCCTATTCATTCACAGATGGTTGTACTCAAGGGGTAAAAACAATGAGCATCTGGTCACGTTTCAACATTTCGTCATATTACAATGCATTGCATGTTGTGACAGAAACAGTATGTTTATATTTAAACCCAAAATGTGTTTATGCTGGCTGTGGCACAGTTAGGTGCCATGCCGTGCCCCCTCCCTGAAATGGCAGTCGCCTGTCCTGTGTGGAGGGACAGGTGGAAATGAGGTAATTCTGCTGACGTTGTGCGCCGTTGCGGGAGGCAGTCGAGAATCACTGTGCAACTCCTCATTGGTTATCATTGGGCCATATGGGTTCCAGTAGCCAATGGTGATGTACGCTGGCAGTGACGATACGCACCGCCGCGGACATGACTGCCATTTTCTATCTGTTCACTCACTTGCTACCTGACCTCCAACAGGAGAGGACCTACACTGCAAGTGCTGCTGTGACTTGTGTCTGGAAGTGACCATGGCTCGAGTTTCTGGGGAAAGGCCCCAGCCTTCACTTCGGAGGAGTTGGAGAGACTGGTGGATGGGGTCCTACCCCAGTACTGATTGCTATATGGGCCGCCAGACCAACAGGTGAGTACACTGTGTGCATGATGCATGGGGCATGAATGCACGGAGTGCTGTGGGTGAAGGCCTCGTGTAAGGGGTGATGGCTGAGGGGTCCTGGGCAGAGTGTTGCATGTATGGTGGGCAATGTATGTGCGTAAGGGGATGGGAGGGATATGGTGGGGCATGAGTGTTACAGGCCGGACGGTGTGACTGATAGCATCATTCTATGTTTATTTCCCTGCAAGGTCAGCGCCCATCAGAAAAAGGGTATATGGCATGCCAACGAGGAAGGGGTGCCCGTCGGACCCTGACCCCCTGATGTTCCGCATACTGGCGGTGGCCTATCCGGAGCTGGATGGGAGCTTGAGGGCATCACAGCAGCCACAAGGGGGTGAGTACAGTTTCTAATTCTTTAAATTGCACGTGGTGGGGTGTTATCTGGGTGGGGGATGTGGGCCTGTGGGTGCCCCTATTCCAGGTCGAACAGTGCAGGGTAGGTTCCATGTTGGGCAGGGTCTGTTGCACTCCACCCCAAAACATGCTAGTGGGCATCCACTACCGGGCAGGGTTCTGTGTGTCTCAGGTATGCTGCTATTGGCTTTAAGCATTATTCACCATGGCCTGGTGACTATCATTGTGCCTGGTAGTGCATCACCTAGTGCATAGGGCTGTCCCCTGTGTGTTGTGTATGCCAACTGTGTTGTTGTTGCTGGCATTGACCAAGTGTATCCTCTGTCTCTCCCCCCCACTTTTTGTTTTGTCACCCTGTCCTTCTGTGCATTAGCATCATCTGACGGAGGAGCAGAGGCACTGGCAACGGAGGGAGCAGCATCCCACATGGGCCTGGAGGCTGAATCCACCGACCGTGAGGGTACCAGTGGGACGGGGGCGAGGGGAGCACCACGGCGGAGTCTGGAGGGGACAGTTCGGACAGTGATACCTCCTCCGATGGTAGCTCCCTGGTGGTGGCGGTCACCTCTGTGCCGACCCCAACTACAGGTACAGCCACCACCCCCATACCAGCCCCGCCCTCCCAGCAGCCCCTCAGCGTGTTTGCCGTGCCCGCTTACCCAGGAGGGTGGGGATCTCCTTTGCCCCAGGCACCTCAGGCCCTGCCCCAGTCAGCCCTGCTGCCCTGAGTGAGGAGTCTATTGACCTCCCGTGATCCATTTCTGTTGGGAATTCAACCATTGTGAAAGCCATCCAGTGGCTGGCAGGGCATTTGCAACAAACAAATGCATTCCTGGAGGGCATTCACTCTGGTGTGGCAGCCCAACAGAGATCATTCCAGGCTCTGGCCTCCTCCCTGATGTTAGCCATTGTCCCTGTCTCTAGCCTCCCCCCTCCAACTTCCTCTACCGAGTCCCAGTTTCCTCAACTCCAGCCTATCCCAAGCACACCACCAGACCAGCATGCACCTAAGACAACACACAAGAGTGGCTCAGGCAAACACAAGCACCACACATCATCCCACAGGCACTCACACAAACATCATCCAGATGCAGACATAACAACATCCACTGCCTCCACTGTGTCCCCCTCCTCCTCATCTACCAACCTCCCAGTAGCGTCTCCACTCACACCTGCATGCACTACATCCTCATCCACTATCCCCATAACGCCTATCACTACACACCTCTCACTGGCAGTCAACACCCCCACATCCATGCACACGTCCCCTGTGTCCTCTCCCACTGTGTCTGTGCCCCCTCCTCCCAAAGTACACAAACGCAAGCACTCAGACACCCAGCAGCCATCTACCTCACAACAGCATCCAGCCCACGCACCTGCACCCAAACACAGCAGACAAACACCTCCACCCACCACTCCCTCTTCCTCCACTCCTAAACCTTCACCCTCTCCCCAACCCAGTGTCCCTAAAAAGCTTTTCCTCTCCACCATTGACCTATTCCCTGCCCCTCCCCCCCATCCTTCATTTCGGGCCTGGGTAGGCAGAACCCAGACCAGCACCTCAGTCACCCAGTCCACGGCCACTGTAGTTTCAGCAGCTACTGCAGGTGTGAGAAGATCCAAGGAGACACCCGTCAGCACGGGCAGTGTGCCTGCACCAGCTGGCAAGGGCAAGGAGGCAGCACCAGCTACCAAGGGCAAGGAGGCACCACCAGCTGGCAAGGGCAAGAAGGCACCACCAGCTGGCAAGGGCAAGAAGGCACCACCAGCTGGCAAGGGCAAGAAGGGACCACCAGCTACCAAGGGCAAGGAGGCACCATCATCTACCAAGGGCAAGGAGGCGCCACCAGCTGGCAAGGGCAAAGACAAAGGGCCGGCCACTGCAGGCAGGATGGATATGCGTCCTGGTGCTGGAGCTGGATCTGAGCACACAACATCAACCATGGCACTTCAGCCGTCCGAGGCAGCGGGGGAAGGGCTGGAGCCTCCCCCCACCACTGCCAGTACCACTGCCAGAACCGCCACCAGCCCCGTCACCAGCCCCGCCACAAGCACCACCAGCTGCACCACTGTCAGCACCACTGCCAGCAGCAGCAGCCCCAGTGGGCGGCCGTCAGAGGCTGCAGGGGACAGGCTGGAGCCTCACCCCACCACTGCCAGCACCACTGCCAGCACCGCCACCAGCACCGCCACCAGCACCGCCACCAGCCTCGCCACAAGCACCACCAGCTGCACCACTGTCAGCACCACTGCCAGCAGCAGCCGCCCCAGTGGACAGCTGTCCGAGGCTGCAGGGGAAGGGCTGGAGCCTCCCCCCACCACTGCCAGCACCACCACCAGCACCGGTACTACCACCACTGTGCAGCAGTAGCCGCCGGCGGATGGACTGTAGTCCTGCTTCCATGGAGTGTCATGCATCCTGCCCACTGCAGACCACCCACTTGAGAGAGCCTTGCACTCCCCAGGACCAAGCAGTGGGTAAACCACCCACTTGAGTGACTGTGGCCTTGCACTCCCCAGGACCAAGCAAAGGGCAAACCACCCACTTGAGAGACTGTGGCCTTGCACTCCCCAGGACCAAGCAGAGGGCATATTGCCCCCTCCAGGACCAGTGGTATTGTACCATCTTCCGGCTGAGGTACCCCCACCCTTCCGCCTGAGGTGCCTGGGTATTTTCGACCTGATGCCCCTACAGTATTCTCTCCATATTGAGGCAGGAGTCAAATGGGGCCTTGGCCTATGTGATATGGCCCTGTGGCCCACAGACATTATGGACTGGGCAGTGTCCCTCCATTTGTATATATGTATATACTGTTTTGATTTTGAATCACAAATTTCTAGTATTGTATCCTAGTACACTCACTTTAATCAATTATTTTTGTCCTTGCATTATTCCTGAGGGGTACGGGGTGGATATGTAATGTTATTGCATCTGTTTGTGTGTATGGTGTTGGGGTGTTGCATGTTGCGTGTGTGTATCACTCTCTTTTTCCTCCCCCCTCCCCTGTGTGCTAGGTGCGGTACTCACCGTCGTCTTCGCCGGCGTTGGTATTCCTGGTGTAGGTGGAGGTAGACCAGCATGGGGAACACCTGTAGTTCGGGCTCTATGGCATCATGGTTGTTCCCTGATTGTCCAGAGGTGAGTCGTTTCCCTTCTGTGTACTGTTTCTGCTGTGCTTTTGCTGGCGTTGGTACCACCCCAGAAAAGGTGGCGGATTGGCTTGTTTTAATAGGGTGGGCGGTACATTGTCTTCCACCTGGCTGTTGGCGGTTACCGTCGTTGTGCTTGTTGCTACCGCCATGGCGGTCGGTGTGTTAAAGTAGCTGTCTGTGTTGGGGGTTTCCGCTGCTTTATCACCGACCGCCAGGGTTGTAATGAGGGCCTCAGTGTTTTCCCCCATTTGGTGGGAGATTTAAAAATGCTTCCTCCAGATGGGATCACACGTTTCTCTCCCTGCGCTAGTTCGGGCATAGACACTACAGTGTCCTGGAGGTGAGCTCACCAGACACAGTAAGTAAGCTGGCCCTTGGGGATGGGGTCTCCAGGGCCTTTTTAAGGTACAGGGAGTGGAGGGACACTTCACCCCCCCTTTTACTTACATTTCAGTCCTGGAGGACGGGGTGCCAGCGGCTGTAGTAGGCTCGGGGGCCGTACGCACAATCCCTCCCTTTATTTTATTACTTGGCCCCAGAGGATGGGGCCTTGGGGCTTTAGAGGCTCAAGGAGGTAGGTCTGCAGGCCCCCCTCCACTTCATTAATGTATGTGGTCCCAAGCATGAGGTCCCAGGGGCCCAAAATGGACTCCCATAAGGGAGCTCTACTCACTCTCACAAGGCAACCACCATTTCCTTTTTGTTGTTTATTCTGTAAACCCGCAAGAGTCCTCCAGGATCGCAACAAAAAAATGCTTTTTTATTTTTTATTTTGGCTCCCAGGGTCCCCCTCAAAGTGCCTAGGGGGGGAACGGTTTATCCCTAAGCTGCCCCTTTATATGTATTATTTTAACTTCAGGACGAGGAACTAAGGGCCAGATGTAGCAAGCAGTTTTGCCCATTCTGTGTCCACTGGAAAATGTGTTCGTACATATGGCCCTTAATCCCTGATTCCTTTAATGACTGTAAGTAAATGTTTCTCATGTTGCTGGCAGCCAATTAGAATAGTCTGTCCCACGAGAGTCTGACACCCGTGGGAGCAAATTGGTCCAAGTAAAGAAAAGCTCACTGGGATAATCAGAATGCTTATATTTTGAAATGGCACTCCTGCACGACTGTTGTGGGAGTCCCTTGAAACCAACAGCCAGCTATACAAATATTTTTGTACCTTAATTTTTCAAAACTACTGAATGAATTTACACCAAATCACAAAAAGCACACTCTGCAGACCGAGATCTAGCTTCCTGCCAAATTTGATATAATGCTGTTAAGGAGTAATGTGATAGTGCTTCTGAAAGAAGTGTATGGAAAATGTCTGGGGATTTTGCTTTTTGCAATCCTCTACGTGACGGATCACCCTGAAACATTCCATGCTGAAACTAGGCAAGAAAGAGCACTGTTTTGGAAAGGTTCATGAAGGTTCAGCAAATGGTGCCAAAGTTATTAGCAATACAAATAAATACATTTCCTATGGAAACGCTGACCTAAATATACTACCTAGTGGTGTTTGCCACTGGGTTATGTAAATCAAAATAGCGATTATGTAGCAAAACAAAAATATGTTTCCATTGGTGTTTTCACTGCCAATGAATGAGTAGCATCATACACTGTGCTAAGATCCAACCAACACAATCCTAAAATATACATTCATAATCTACACAGCTACTTATGGCAACCTTCATTATGTGTAGAGCTCTTCACAGACATAGGAAGTTCCCAATGTGCATAAGGAACCATCAGACATTCCCTGCACAGTAGATATTGGCTCGCATAATGACACGACATAGTTTAAAATACATCTATTTGACTCTTTGAGCAAAATGTTTCTCTTAGTACCATGGGCCAGATTTATGATGCACTTGTGATGATATAGCATCATGTAAGGTGATACAAGAACACTGTAGGTGAGAGTTGAGAAGCAACAAATGGCCACCTTGTGTGCCCATGCGTGAGTCATAGTGAATCTACAGGAACACAAGACAGCTCAATTTGGTTCCTTGCCTTACTTCGTGGTGGGAAGCTATTTCACGGATGGAAAGTGGGTGTTCTCATGCATCCACCCATGTGTTTTTGATGCATTCACAGATGTATGAAGAGTGGTATACCCGGGAAGGTGTACAACTTGAATGCCTTAACAATTAAAGAACAATTAGGCAACAAGCTTTCTTTTTCTTGTATTTTAAATCATTCTAATTCTGCAGCTCCCATAGTATGGGAACAAATCCTCTAAGGATTCTTTATTTCCAGTAAGGTGGCACTTCCTGTGAAAAACTATCAATTGAAACATAGGTACCCTTGAACTATGGCACAAAGGAGGCTGTGTTGGTGCCAAGCCATACAGAGATCATACATTTATAAATTTTATATGTATGATACCTGCCCTATCCTTTCATCCAGTGATGCAAACCTAGCTGTTTTCCTGTGTTGCATTACCATATAGAGATCATGAATTGGATGTGTGTGTGCGTGTTTATATAGGATGCCTGCCCTTTCTCTTCATTCAGTGGTGCATGGAGTTGCTTAAACATTTGTATATAATCACTCATATATATAGAAGACACAAGTTATGTAGTTGTGAAATGTGCATTACATTTTGAGTAACCAATGAAACAGTTTTTTGAGTTGATAATAGCTACGGTATGTCCATTCTGACAAGATCTAACGTGTTGCACATATCAACTTTATGCTTGACACCAGCTATATGATGATTCTGAGATTTCAAGTTTCTCCAAACCTAATGCTGAAGGTATGTGTCAGTAATATACTACTAGATTAGAATCAATACATCATTGATGGGGTGTGTTCTCAAATATCATGGACTGGAAGGTCCAAATGTTGCAGACAGTGACACAATGCTATGAATCTTGTAAACTTGCTGTGTTACAGGTGTTGTGTTACAGGGCAAGTAAAGGAATACACCAGATTTGATCAGATATGTGGCATCCCTGCCCTATAACTGCACCGCTGAAATGAGCGCAGCCTACTGCCAACTAAAGCACCATGGTTCTACTGTGCCTGTGTTACACACAGGATACATTTTGTGCATTTTGTCCTGGAGTGGATACCTTACTACACAAAAACTAACATCAGAGGCACATTCCTCTTGCAATTCGTGCTGCAAAATGCAGCACACATGTAAATATGAAAATACCACTATCATTTCAAACTTGTATTTCTTTTACACCTGAGCCAGGCAGAACCCAACACTCTAGTCAGGGCAAGCTATTAACACACTTAAAAGTTTACCTGTGCTCACCCTGTCGGTAGCTTGGCGCAGATCAGTCAGGCTAAACTAAAGATGCAATGTGTAAAGTATTTGTGCAACACACACAGAGAAAAAGCCAATATCTATCACTTTAGAACGAGACCAAAATGATAAAAAGATCCAATCAATACATTTTGGGTTATTACTGCTAATAGTTCAAGTAGTAGCTGGAACCCGCTACGGCTGGGGAAGTTGATGAAGAAGGTATCGGTTGGGGGCCCCAGGTGACTGCAGGCCTCAATCCGCTGTCTCACTTCAGTGTACACGTCAGGCCAGGGAAGATGACAGCGGTTGCAGGCAGGCTCCGTTGGCTGGGGGCAGAAGTGGGCCGTTGTCAGCGATCCTAGGCTCGGGAATCCTTCAGCCCAGGGGAGCTGACAGTGGCTGCAGGCAGGCTCCATGAACTAAGCGCGCGGTCGTCGGTGATCCTAGGTTCGGTGTACCCAATCCTTCGGGCAAGAGAGATGCATTGGGTCAGAGTGCACCGCACACAGTCGGGAAAGAGTGATGACCTTACAGAGAATTCCCCACAGAGAAGCGACGAGTTCAGAACACACACTGTTGAGGGAGAGAGAGAGCGTGATTCCTCAGAGAGTTCTCAGATTAGCAGTGCCGGCTCCAGGGATGCAACACTGAACGGCGTTCAAGGCAAGACAGGAGGTTCCTGAAGTATTGGAGAGGGAGAGATAGTTGGTCCCATGACAACCAGGCTGGCACGGCAATTTACCAGATAGATGCAAGTTCTTTAATGTCCCTGAGACCTAAGGGAGAACAGGAGGCAAGCCAGCGTGCCCTTGGAGCAGAGGTCTCCAAACTTTTCAATGCAGCCTCCCCCCCAGTTGAAAAATAAAAATCATTGGGCTCCCTATAAGAATTTTTCACAATTATTTGATAAAGATGGCAATGTTTAAATGTGTCGAGACCTATTTAAACATTGCAGTTAAGTACTATTACCTTTTTGAATAATGCAATAAGATGCTTCTGCTTAAAACAAAGGCCTGTTTTCTGTATAATCCTGATTTTGGCCAGAGTCTGGCACCACCCCTCGGGATCATTGGAGGCCCCCCTCGGGGGGGGCCCGACCCCCAGTTTGAAGACCTCTACCATGGAGTCACTCTGGGTGTAGTCTGTAGCACCTTGCTGCAGGGCAGAGGTCAGCAGGTGTCAGGGCAACTCAGCAAACAGGTCAGCAGTTCCTGGGGAGAGTCAGGCACAGTAGAGTGGCAATCCTTTCAGCACAGCAGCCTTTGCTCCAGCAGAGGTTCTTCCTGGTCCAGAAGTGTACTGATTTGTGTGGGTTAAGAGACCCAGTACTTATACTTCCAAGTGCCTTTGGTGTGGGGGATGACTTAAAAGAGTTCTTGTGAAGTGCACAGGTCCTCCTTTCAGGTCAGCCTCGGCTCCAGAATGTCAGTGGAAGGTCATCAGCCCCTTTGTGTGGACTCTAGTCACTACCCTTTGAAATGCAAGTGTGAGCCCTTCCAAAACTCTTCCCCAGGAAGACCCATCAGTATGCAAAT
The DNA here is from genome assembly GCF_031143425.1 of Pleurodeles waltl. Taxonomy (NCBI): domain Eukaryota; kingdom Metazoa; phylum Chordata; class Amphibia; order Caudata; family Salamandridae; genus Pleurodeles; species Pleurodeles waltl. Next base: position 503,418,914 of record NC_090439.1, on the reverse strand, counting down.
GAATGCTGATGTAGCTGAGTATCCTATGTGGTGGGTGTCTGAAGAGAACGCACGAGTGGAGCTGTCACCTAGCCCAAGCCAGACATGTATTGGAGATAGGCTGTAGGCCCACAGGGCAGAGAGTGCAGAGAAATGTCCACTTTCTAAAAGTGGCATTCCTAAAATAGTAATAATAAATCCGCCTTTACCAGTAAAGAGGATTAATTGTTACCATTTCAATGGTACTACATATGAAACAGCTACCCCTCTTAGATCAGGTATTACAGTTCAAAGATTAAAGGAATTGATGGATTAAACCCGGATCTGTGACTGGAGGTGAATGTTTGATTGGTTCTGCACTCCATACAACATTTGTGTTTGTTTGCAGACCCACTAGTAGCATTTAATTTACAGGTCCTGGGTATATGGTATACCGCTCTACAAAGGACTTTCAGGTAAATTAAATATGCCAATTGTGGATACACCAATTTTACCATGTTTTAGGAGAGAAGGACAGGCCTTTTAGCACTGATTAGCAGTGGTAAAGTACTTAGAGTCCTAAGGCCAACAAAAAGATACAGCAACAAAACAGGAAGTAAATGCAAAAAGTCCGGGGTAAGACTACCCTAAGGATGCCATGTCTAAATTGTGCTCCGAGCTGAAATTGGGAAGAGCTACCAAACCTCTAGGGAGTTCTCATCACTAAAATGGAAGAACCTGGATATACCGCCAGCATTGGCGTGTTCTACCTCAGACTACCCTGAAGTCCATACACTGTAGGAAACTGGGCTACCTCAACAGTTTTGGATTTTCATCCTTCATTTCCATTAGCCACATGAGGGGTGTTTTGCTGTACTTCAGACTGAGAGAAGACAACATGAAAGGAATGCCAAGAATTCAGCGCTCTTAGTCTGAGTCATGGCTTTATTAAGGCACCTCCAAAGGGTTCATACCGGGAAAGGATAATGTGAACGTTTATGTTAAATGCAGCAACACAAGTGCACTTTTAAAAATAATCACACCAGTAGAATAATAATGATCATAGAAACAAACAAAGAAAATACACTATTTCAACCACGAATAACATATCTATATATAGTGATTATGCATTCTTGCACAACGCAAAGTTAAAAATAAGAATTAAAAATACATCATCATGGGGCTTGACATAGACATCACCTCTTTGCCAGCATCAAGTCGTGAACCCAAACGACCGCGAAAAGAGAGAATTACCCATCCGAGCAAGGCGTCCCCTCACGGAAATGAGTTCTGTCTAACTCCAATCATGAAACTTTTCCCTTATATACTTTAAACAGGCTGGAGAGGAGAATTCTAGAAACTCCCCCTCCTATCAGGAAGTTGTTCAAACGCTGGCTGTACCTGGTCAGTGTTGAAAGAGCACGTTTAGAGATTGGCCACATCCCAAGGTGGGCTCCCAAGACCAAACTGTTCCCTGCTTGTACCATAAACATTCTCTGGTACATCCTTATGTCTCCCTTATGTCTCAATTCATGTTATGTCCATGCATTGGTGAGAAAGGGCGAGAGGACCGAAAAACATGTTGCATAAGGTGTACACGGAAAAATACCTGCACTGCCAATATGACGGTGTTTGAAGCTAAGCTAAGCACAAGATGGAGTCAGTGGTCAAGATGGAGCTGGGGGTAAATTACAGAGAGCATTACAAGGGGCCTGTGGTCAGTCTGAATCAGAAAGTGAGTGCCAAACAGGTATGGCCTCAAGTTCTTCAGCTCCCAAAGCACAGCAAATGCTTTTCTTTCTATAACGCTCCACCTCTGTTCCTGGGGGAGTAACCTCTTAGAGATGAAGGCTCCAGGTTGATTCAGGCTTTCTTTTTTATTTATTTGCATTTTGTAATACAACAGGAGTAATGAAACAAGGAGAAGAAAGCAAACAAACAGAAATAAGAAGGACCACAACCAGTAGTACATGGTGCTTATAGTTACAACAAGAAATGGCATATACTTTGACTATTGGACAATGTGAATCAATGCAGAGTGTCTATTGTATAATGAGACCTTGAGCTGAGCATAGGCAATGTAAACTAGCAGGGAGTAGGTACGGGGAGGGGGTTCTCATGCCATTTGTTGTGAGTCCAGTATAGTGCAGAGAAACCCCCTCATGAACTGTGGCCCCCGGCTTACCTCAGTTTGGCAATCAGCATCAGCTATGCTGATTGCATTGGGCGAGGCCGAGTCCCTGCTGAGGAGGAAAGATATGAATAGTTCCCATATGTCTCTTGGGCGGGAGTTTGGAGGCATCAGTTCCCAGAAAGTGGAGAGTTGTTTTTGGCAGTATGCCATGTCGAGTAGACATGCTGTGGTGGAGGGGATGGGTTGCCTGCCCCAACGTATTGCCACCCTTCGTTTAGCCAGTAAGAGTAACATGGCGATGAGGCACCGGCTATAATCAGGCACCCTTTGCACGTAGCCCAGAAGGTCCACCAGCAGAGTGAGAGGGGGGACTAGCCAGTAATGGTGCAAATAGTGCTGTACAATGCCTCCCAAAAGGACATGATACGAGGGCAGTGCCATGCAAGATGGATAAGGTAAGCCTGTGTGTGGTGACAGCATACACAGTTTGCATCTGGGGCTAGACCTATTTTAAACATCTGTAGAGGGTGACGGTAAAAGCGGTGGAGAAATTTGAAATGGATAAGGCGTAGTCTGTAGTTGGGGGACAGAAGCTTCAATTGGCCACAGCAATAGGACCACTGTGTGTCCGTGAGGGCAGGGGAGACGTCCTCATTCCACTGCTCATGTGCTTTGGGGGAGATGACTGGTGTGGAGATCTGTGTGGCATAGTAGAGACTGGTGATCAGTCTTCGTGGAGATGTAGTCATAAGGGTATGTTCAAGAGCTGGGCGGAGACAAGGATGGAAATGTAGCATGTATATTGGGACCTGTGGCACGTAATTGATAGTATAGTAATCTGTCTAAGAAAGCAGGGCATTCAGGTTCTACATTTGGCAGTGCAGGGAGGAACTGGTCATTGGGATACAGATTCAAGAATAATGTAAATTCATACTTGTGTGCGAGATGGATGGGGCGTAAAGCACTGATAGCCCAGTGCACACATTCTACTGTGTTAATGTCTGCTGTGGGGGCTTTGTAGGGTTAATGGGGTGCTGTTGATAGGCGACATGGTGCGATCTGCCTCAAAAGCTGTATGTGGTTGGAATGGTATGGGGTACAACCAGTAGTGCACTTACTAGGCCTTAGAGCAAAATGCGTACAGGGGCATATCCAGTGCGCCCAGGCCACCTTGTTTAAGCAGTACTGCGAGAAGTTCCCAGGAAACCCGTGGTTGTTTGCCCCCCAAAACCAGGGTGACTAAATTAGATTTCACACGCTTGAAAAATTAGGCTGTAAGTGGGAGGGGGATGTTGAGGAAAAGGTAGGAATTTGGGAAGAACCACCATCTTCACCAGTGCAACCCAGCCAGCAAGGGAGAGGGGTAATTTGGACCACAATGGTATTCTATCCTCAAGCCCTGCTAGTGCCTTGCCATAGTTTGCATGGCAAAGTTCCTCAGTGTTGCAGCTTAGCCAAATTCCAAGGTATCTTATAGGTTCTTCGGCTCATTTCAAAGGAAATTCTATGAGGAAGGGTTGGGTATTATCAGTAAGGGAAGTATGATAAATTTGGCCCAATTCACCAGCATTCCTGAGTTTCTGCCAAACTGCACCACCTCACGTATCAGCAGGGACAAGTTTTCACAAGGGTTACATGCATATAAAGCAATTTCATCTGCGTACAATGAGACCACTAGCCCTCTTGAAGTGAGGCCTTTGCCCCTGTTTGCATGGCATTAGTGGACTCGCGCCGCCAAGGGTTCCATTGCGATGGCAAAAAGTAAAAGTGATAGGGGGAACCCTTGTCTCGTACCTTGGGTGACTGGGAAAGAATCGGATATGATTCCGCTAATGCACATGCAAGCTATGGGAAGTGTGTATAAGAGCTGAATTTGTTTGATGGATGTGGGCTAAGGCCTATTTGGGCAAATAGGGGAATGAGGTAGGCCCATTCCAGAGAGAGTCGAATGCTTTGGTCGAGTCTAATAGGGCAGCAATAGCAGAGACCTGGGGATCTAAATAATGCGTGATCTCAAAAATGGTGTGGATATTGAGTCAGGTGGAGCACCTTGGGATAAAACCTGCCTGGTCGGGGCATCCAATTTTGGGTAGTAGGAGTAGCAAGCGATTAGCCATATTTTGTTAACTACATTTATGAGTGGTCTGTAAGAGTTGCATTGATTAGCGGGATTGTCCAGTTTGAGGAGAGTTTTAATTATCACTTCCTGTCGGGAGGGAGGCAGGGATCCCATGTCCAGGGATTCCTGATACATAGCTAATAGATGCAGGGCTAGTATAGAAGGGTACTACTTATAAAAGTCCCTAGTAAGCCCATCACTTCCCAGCGCCTTACCCCCTGGGAAGCCTGTAATAACCTGAATGGTCTCTTCGGTGGTGATGGAGAAATCTATGTAAGCACAATGTGCAGGGTCTAGCCATATCAATTGTATGGTGTAAAAGTATGCAGATAGTTCAGGGTCAGCAAGGTTGGGGTTGCATTGTACAGCTGCGTGTAACGGGCAGTAGGTCCGGTGTACAGGAAACTGGATTGAGTTCTGAATCGAGCAGTTCCGCTACATAAGTGAAGGGGTGCAGGTAACGGAACAGCCCTGTCAGCGTTTTACCTGGGCGGTCACCTTCTCTGTCACGACAGGCTTGAGCATCACGATGGAGGTATCGGATTTCCTGAAGGGCCTCCTCCTGAAAGTCACTCAGTTTGGTGTGGATATCAGCCAAGAGATGTATATCTTTAGACTGAAAGTATTGAGTTTCAAGAGATCGAATAGTCAGTTTGAGTTTGGCCAATGTCTGCTGGATGGCTTTCAGGACCTCTGTAATGCAGGTGCCGTGTATTATAATCTTGAAGGCCTCCCATAGTGTTGAAGGTGATTCTACTGACCCCTCATTGAGGGAAAAAAAACTACTATTTTCCTTGCATGTTTCCTCTCAGAACACCTCATCCCACAGAGTGTTTGGGGGAAGCCGCCAAGTGAAGGCGTTGGGGAGAGACGTAGGGACTGAAGCTCCAACAGGACTGGGGCACGGGCTGAAAGGGTGCTTGAGAGGTGATAGACCTTGACCGATGACGTTCTAACATCAGGACTCACCAGCCAAAAATCTATCCACGACCAAGCACCATGGTATGCTGAAAGGCAGGTGCCTTTGCACATGTATGGGAGTGTGAGTCTCTAAACATCTTGTAAATGGTTGTCATGTGCGATTGTGTGAAGCATCGCTGTGATATGTGGATGTAAGCTTTCAGATACACCAGATCTGTCCAGTTGGTCATCAAAGACTGCATTAAATCAGTTGGGCCTAGGCTTAGTATTTTGGTCCATAGTTAAGAGAAGAACTCATGGTTGTCCACATTTGGGCCATGACAGCAGCCAGTGTTCAGCGTTGCTTAAGTAGGGAGTCTGCCAGGATTACGAATCTGCCTTCTGGGTCAATAATAGTATGAGATGTCTGCCATGGGAGCCCTCTGTGCAATAATATTGATAAGCCTCAGGCATAATTGGAGTATGGAGGTGAGTTGGGGTTGTCCCAACATCGGGCGTAGAGTCTGGGGGAACAAGGTTCTGATAAGTGATTTTATTGTAGGAAACATGTCGATATTGTGTCTCTGTAGGTAAGAGTGGGCTAAATGTGCCTTCCTATGGTAATTTACTCTGTAAACGTTCCAGGTAGTCAGCGCGTGTAAGGAAATGTCTTCTTGGCATGGTTACCCCCTGACCTTATGCCTTTGCTGATGCCAAGTTATGATTTGAAAGTGTGCTGGGACCCTGCTAACCAGGCCCCAGCACCAGTGTTATTTCCCTAAACTGTACCTTTGTCTCCACAATTGGCACAACCCTGGCATCCAGGTAAGTCCTTTGTGACTGGTACCCCTGGTACCAAGGGCCCTGATGCCAGGGAAGGTCTTTAAGGGCTGCAGCATGTCTTATGCCACCCTGGGGACCCCTCACTCAGCACATACACACTGCTTGCCAGCTTGTGTGTGCTGGTGGGGAGAAAATGACTAAGTCGACATGGCACTCCCCTCAGGGTGCCATGCCAACCTCACGCTGCCTATGGCATAGATAAGTCACCCCTCTAGCAGGACTTACAGCCCTAAGGCAGGGTGCACTATACCACAGGTGAGGGCATAGGTGCATGAGCATTATGCCCCTACAGTGTCTAAGCAAAACCTTAGACATTGTAAGTGCAGGGTAGCCATAAGAGTATATGGTCTGGGAGTCTGTCAAACACGAACTCCACAGCACCATAATGGCTACACTGAAAACTGTGAAGTTTGGTATCAAACTTCTCAGCACAATAAATGCACACTGATGCCTGTGTGCACTTTATCGTAAAAATACACCCAGAGGGCATCTTAGAGATGCCCCCTGAAAACATACCCGACTCTAGTGTGGGCTAGTTTTTGCCAGCCTGCCACACACCAGACATGTTGCTGGCCACATGGGGAGAGTGCCTTTGTCACTCTGTGGCTAGGAACAAAGCCTGTACTGGGTGGAGGTGCTTCTCACCTCCCCCTGCAGCAACTGTAACACCTGGCGGTGAGCCTCAAAGGCTCACCCCCTTTGTTACAGCGCCACAGGGTATCCCAGCTAGTGGAGATGCCCGCCCCTCCGGCCACTGCCCCCACTTTTGGTGGCAAGGCTGGAGGAGATAATGAGAAAAACAAGGAGGAGTCACTCCCCAGTCAGGACAGCCCCTAAGGTGTCCTGAGCTGAGGTGACTCTTACTTTTAGAAATCCTCCATCTTGCAGATGGAGGATTCCCCCAATAGGATTAGGGATGTGCCCCTCTCCCCACAGGGAGGAGGCACAAAGAGGGTGTAGCCACCATCAGGGCCAGTAGCCATTGGCTACTGCCCTCCCAGACCTAAACACACCCCTAAATTGAGTATTTAGGGGCTCCCAGAACCGAGGAAGATAGATTCCTGCAACCTAAAGAAGAAGAAGGACTGCTGATCTGAAGCCCTGCAGTGAAGACAGAGACGAAAACTGACTTGGCCCCAGCCCCACCTGCCTGTCTCCCTACTTCGAAGAAAACTGCAACAGCGACGCATCCAACAGGGTCCAGCGACCTCTGAAGCCTCAGTGGACTACCCTGCATCTAAAGGACCAAGAAGCTCCCGAGGACATTTGCCCAGTTCAAGAAACTGCAACTCTTTGCTACAAAGAAGCAACTTTTAAAGACCACACGTTTCCCGGCGGAAACGTGAGACTTTCCACTCTGCACCCGACGCCCCCGGCTCGACCTGCGGAAAACTAACTCTACAGGGAGGACTCCCCGGCGACTGCGAGCTTGTGAGTAGCCAGAGTTGAGCCCCCTGAGCCCCCACAGCGACACCTGCAGAGGAAATCCAGAGGCTCCCCCTGACTGCGACTGCCTGCTTCAAGGAACCCGACGCCTGGAAACCACACTGTGCCGCTGAGGGTGTACTTTCTGGGCCTGCTTGTGTCCCCCCCCGGTGCCCTACAAAACCCCCCTGGTCTGCCCTCCGAAGACGCAGGTAATTACCTGCTGGCAGACTAGAACCGGGGCACCCCTATTTCCATTGAAGCCTATGTGTTTTGGGCACCACTTTGACCTCTGCACCTGACCGGCCTTGAGCTACTGGTGTGGTAACTTTGGGGTTGCCTTGTACCCCAACGGTGGGCTACCTTGGACTCAACTTTGAACCCTGTAAGTGTTTTACTTACCTGTGAACTTAACATTTACTTACCTCCCCAGGAACTGTTGATTTTTGCAATGTCCACTCTTAAAATAGCTTATTGCCATTTTTGCTAAAACTGTACATGCTATTGTGTTAATTCAAAGTTCCTAAAGTACCTAGGTGAAATACCTTTCATTTAAAGTATTGTTTGTAAATCTTGAACCTGTGGTTCTTAAAATAAACTGAGAAAATATATTTTTCTATATCAAAACCTATTGGCTTGGAATTGTCTTTGAGTGTGTGTTCCTCATTTATTGCCTGTGTGTGTACAACAAATGCTTAACACTACCCTCTGATAAGCCTACTGCTCAACCACACTACCACAAAATAGAGCATTAGAATGATCTCTTTTTGCCACTATCTTACCTCTAAGGGGAACCCTTTGACTCTGTGCACACTATTTATTACTTTGAAATACTATATACAGAGCCAACTTCCTACAGCGCGTCAATGAGAGCGTAGCATTGTATACTAGGAGCTCATGTCTATATAGTAACCATTTACTACTGAGAGTAATATTGTATGTGTGCTGTGATGTGTGGAACCAAATGCAAAACAAGGAAAACAGAAGAAAATGCTTGAAAAAAAAACAACCCATACCTCCCCTTACGCACTCCAATCCCCATACATGGTTGTGGATTTGATCCCTACACCCTCCCCAGCAACCCAACAACCATAATGTAAAAACAACAGTGGGAAACAACCCTGAGGGCAGAGCAAAACTGGGCAACGACCCAGCCAGGGTGGCCGACGTTAAAGTGTCAAGTATGATCTGTGTGAGTGGACAAGCTTATGAATTGGCATAGGGTAGGCTATGACATTATGAAGAGCATCAGAACAGATTTGTCATTGCCTGCTTAATAGAAACAACCCAACAACAGCAGAACTTGTAATTGTGATAAGTAACCAGCCGCAAGTCTTCGCTGTGTTAACTCAGTCGTTGTCACTCATGGAGGCTTGTTCTGCAGCTCCGGGCAAATTCCTGGGGGAGCGGTGAGTTTTGCTGGAAATCTTGGCAAACTTCAATGCTGACTTTGCACCTGTAAAAAAAATTGAATTTGCCCTCAAGGGTTATCTTGAGCTTAGCTGGGTACAACAGAGCATATGGGATGTCAGCTTTTTGTAGGATATTCTTCTAAGGCAAAAAGTTGCAACGGGACGTTTGCACTGATAATGTGAAGTCTCTGAAAATTAGATGGTTTGGCCCTGGTATTGTATGGACTATTCTCATGTGCCAGTCACAAGACCGCATTGTGGTCATGGTAGCTTAATAGTTTAGTGATGATAGATTGAGCCAGCGCTCAGGGGGGCATCTGGGCACCAAGCGAATGATGGGCATGCTCTACGATGAGCACCGGGAAAGGTGATCACCAAACAGATCTCCCAGCACTGACTCAACAAAATCTCCCACTTTAGAGATTGCATTTGATTTCAGGATACTTGTAATTCACAGATTAGATTCCAGGTCTTCATTTTCTTCATTAAGTCCAGTACCTTAGCCATGTGGGGAAGCTGTTCCTTAGAGTTTGGTGATCGTCAATGTTGAAGACATGAGTTTCCAGGTGGTCCAATCTGGACTCATGTTTATCCACCCATTGTTTGACTTGGTCTAGGGGGGTAGTGAGTAGATCTAGTTCGCCATCAATAGTTTTGAGGCTCGTTTTTACCTCCAGGAGTATTTCTCTGAGGTCAGTATCCTGCGGGCCTTCATCATCAGGTTTGTCTATTAACACCTCAGAGTTTTGACCGCCCTCAGCGTAACGGGTGTGCCGCTTGCTTTCAAAGGTGAGTTTCAGTTGCTTGGCATCATGCTTGCCCATGCTGGGTAGAGATAGTGGAACAGGTGATAGTAGCTGAGGAGTTGAGCCACTACAGGTCGACATTCTCCCCAGGGACACTGGCTCCAGACCAGCACGGACATCCTGGAGCAATCGAAATTGGGTAGACAGTGCAACAGGGTTCCGGAGCAGGAATTCGGCAGAGCCTTGGCACACCCTGAATCAGGTCCACAGTTCATGGGGGCAACAGCAGGCTCATCAAAGCGTTGTTTATCAGTTATATAAGGTGCAGCCCCAAATAACAGGAGTCTCTTAGAGGGGGGGCCTAGTTGATAGGTACTCACTTCGATCAGGTAGGATGTCAGAACTTGGGTAAAAGCACACATTGGGCTGACACAGGAATTGCACAGCATGTCAGTAGGCGAGGTAGCAATCACGTGCAGAGGGGAGAGTCTTAGATCACAGAATGATATGAAAGCACAGCTATGTTGGGCTACATGTGGCGATGGTCCTGGGGTAATTAGGGCTATTTAAGGGCCCACGTTGAGGAGCTGGAGGGCCTTGGGTGGTCTTTCTGATGGTCTGATATGAACACAAGTCTGTTCTCCTCATTGGGAAATTTGTTTCAGGCCAGTAAACGGTGTTCCAAGGAGAAGCTTGCAACTGTGCATGGTCCCCAGGTGGCAGATTGCAGTAGAGGCTCACTCTTCAGCAGCAGGACCAGAGGCGGCCGCAAATTGCTGCTACCAGTAAATATCAGTGGTCAGGTGCGCGGGCAGAAGAAGTGGTTTATGGGGCCAGACTCACAGACTCTCATACTGGATCGTCAGGCCATGGACACAGCCGTGCTCAGCTTTCCCTGGGCCGGCCACCTTTTGTCTCTCTTGGGGAAGCGCACAGAACCACCGGCCTGCCCGCTCCCCCAACACCAACTCTCTGGGCCACACCCAACAGCCCAGTACCTCCTCACAGCGCCCATGGTCAGCTGGCCCGCACGGCGGGGAACAAATAGATGATCTGCAGTGTTCAGAATGCAGGACAGATCACAGTGACAGTTCGGTAGATAGACTTCTGCAGGTCTTGCCCTCTCGGTTCGGCGGGATATGCTACTCACCCCTGCATGGCAGATTGGCAACCACAAACACACAGCCACTGTCTGGCCCGGACAGCAGCGGAACAGCCTGCTACCGAGCTACAGTTGTTCCAACAGGGTCCTGGGTGCTTGTAAACCCTATGCCCCAAGAAACTGGTACATGTCAAAGCAATATTTGCTGGATTTTGGTGGTCGGCCAGAAGAAGCCGCCATTTTGCAGCCTGGCCAAACCACGCCCAGTCGATCCAGGATTTCTTTATTGAGCTGTGACAATACTGCCCCTATGCCATGCTCTAAGACATCCATTTGTATAATGAATTTTTTGGAGAAGTCAGGGGTCAGAACACAGGAAATGTGCACATGGCTTGCTTCAGGGAGTCAAACACTGTTTGGCACACCTCTGTCCAAATCACATTCCTGGGCTGCTTCTTAGAAGTCCAGAGGGCAGTCAGTCAAGGGGAAAACAATGATGCCATATCCATTTACAGACCTTCTATAGTACCCATGCAGGCACAAGGAGGCTCTTATCTCGGTCTGAATTTTGGGGGGCTTCCAGGCCATGATAGTCTCAATCTTGGCATGGAGGGGCTGCACCTTACCCCCTCCCACACGGTGTCCCAAATACACCACTGACCCCTGCCCTATCTGGTATTTACTGGCCTTGGTAGTCAGGCCTGCCTGTTGCAGGGCCGGAAGCACTTCTCTGAGGTGGTAGAGGTGGTCCTCCCAGTTGCTACTGAAGACAGCTATATCATCCAGATAGGCAACACAGAAGGCCTCCAGCCCAGCAAGTACATGTTGTACTACCAGCCTCTGGAAGGTGGCTGGAGCATGTTTTAGATCAAAGAGCATCACTCTGAATTGGTAGCCGCCCTCTGGGGTAGAGAAGGCTGACCTCTCCTTAGCTCTGTCAGTTAGTGCAATCTGCCAATGCCCGGAGGTGATATCAAAGGTACTTAAGTACTTGGCAGCCCCTAATCAGCCAATCAGCTCATCAGCCTGGGGGGAGGGGGCTAAGCATCGGTTTTAGTTAGAGTTTAGGGCCATATGTATCAAGCGTTTTTGCATTTGCAAACGGTGCGAATGTCCGTTTGCGAATGCAAAAATGCTTTTCACAATGTATGAAACGCATTCGCAGTGGGGAAAAAGAAAAAAGAAACGCAAAATTTGCGAATTTTTGCGAATGAGAGACAAATTTGCGTGTCACAAGCAGAGTATCGCAAATAGAAACATGATTTACCGAATCGCTGTTAGCGTGCCGCTATTTGCGAGATGCAGATTGCGACACGCAAAAATGGATTCGCAATGTGATGTAGCAAAAAATCACAATTTGCGATTATTCGCAGAATGGCCGTTTGCACATGCAATTTACCACAAACTGAAACCAGGTCGTTACCAGGTGCAACCTATATAAAGAGGCCCAGAATGCCTCAGCTCCTCTTCCACAATGGCTGCACTCTACATCATGGCTAGGAGAATGAGGATATTGGCAGGTTTGAGGAGAGAGAGGAGGAGACATTTTCAGAGTGCGCATAACCTTTTTTGACTAGACTGAGGAGGAAATTTATGATAAGAACAGGTTAAGCTCAGCCATGATACTTGACCTGATAGCTGAGCTACAACCCATGCTGCAGCGCACAACACACCGGACCAATAGCATACCCACCCATGTGCAGGTGTTATGCTCCCTGCAACTACTAGCCTCAGGGAGCTATCAAGGGGTCATAGCAGCATGCTGAGCAGAATACAACTATACATCAGATTCCCCAACACCCCACAGGCAGTACAACAAACCAAAGTTAATTTCTACCAGATAGCACAGTTCCCACATGTGCTAGGTGCCATTGATGGGACACATGTAGCAATCTGTCCACCATCAGCCACCGAGTATGTGTAGCAAACCGTAAAAACCATCATTCTATGAACATACAGGTGATATGCAATGCCTCCTACATCATTACCAATCTTGTGGCCAGGTACCCAGGGAGCACACATGACTCCTACCTCTTTCGCCACAGCGGGATACACACAAGACTGCTAGCTGGGGAGTTTGGGGAAGGATATCTACTAGGTAATTTGATAGTTCACAATAATGCATTGATGTAAGCATGACGTCAGACAGCAAATGTACTCATTGTACTCTCTGTGCAATCAGGAGACAGTGCCTACGCAGTGCGCACCTATATGCTAACGCCCTACCTGCGCCCTGCCACCCCAGCAGAGAGGAGGTACATTGGGAATCGCCTGCTCTGGGGACACTTGACTCCTTACCATAGCCAAACTGGCATCTGTATCCCTCAGAGGCTCAACACCTTGCCTATTGATGGTGGCCCATTGCCTATACTTGGTAGAATTTGATGGCACCTGGATCTTAGGAACAATCTTGTGTCACACTGGGACACTAAGGTAACCCTACTAAACTCCCACCCTTTAACTGGGACGAACTACTTCCCCAGAATTATGCTAGCCACCCCTGGGTTCTTACCTCCAGTGGAAAGGTGTGTTCTTTTTTGACACTTGAGGTCCCCCTTGTAGTGTCCATACTCGCCGCTCTCATAGTACTTGGGCATTTTGGGCTGCTGACTCTTGCCAGGGTGGTTTGGTTTCTGATGGCCAGATTGGGAATATGAACCAGACCCTTTCCCTTGTGAATTGTTTTGGGGGGCTTTGGAGAACTCCTTGTTTTACTCTCCCCACTCTTTACTCTGGTGGGAACCCTGACCACCCTTTTGGAAGTCCCCCCAGAAACCTATGAGGACACTCTGGTGCTGACTCAGGTGTCCGCCTCCTCAGCAAGCTTCCTGGGATAAGTCAACTTGCTATCTACCAAGTGTTAGAGCAGCTCTATAAAACAACTATCAAGCATGTGCTCCTTCAAAAACAAGTTGTACAGCCTATCAAAATCACTCACATTGCTGCTCTTTAACTAGCTCTTATCTGCATAAATTAGAAAATCTACCCAGGTCTGTGTGTTGAGTTTGCGACTGTCCCTGAATTTTTGCCTGTATTTTTCAGGTGTCAGACCAAACTTCTTGACTAAGATGGCTTTAATGGAAGGGTAGTTGGTCTGGTCTCCCACCACTAAAGTAAGAAAGATGTCCCTCCCCAACTGGGGCATGTACTTATATAGATTACCTGCTCAGAACTCCTTTGGGACTCTGTGCGCTCTTAAGGTCACTTCGTAGGCTGCCGACCACTTATCTATGTAATCCCCTACACTGAAACTGGGTGCCACACGTTTAGGGATGTGGACTCTGGACTCACCTGTAGACACTGCTGGTATGCTGCCACCATTTCCATTGCTGGAACCTACTTCCAGGGCTCCTATGTCCAGGTCTCTCAAATTGAGCTCATGGGCCAACGTCTTCTCCTCACCAGTCAGTTTTGTCTACTCAGAGGCCTGCTCCAATCTAGCAACCTCAAGTCTGAGTTTTGTCTTCTCCGTCATGTCTGCCAGCTCCTCTGGTGACAGGTTCCTGGGTGAGACACTGCTCCCTGGTCTGGAAACCACTCTTGCCTCAGGCAAACTGTTGGCCCTTTCCTCAGGTGTTTCCATTTTCTCATGGGAATCCACAATCAGGTCATCTTCCTCCTCAGGAATTTCTGGCTCCTCTGGGATGTCTTTCCCTGAAACCTAGGCCTCTGCCCAGACCCTCAAAGCCTTCTGTGGTTCCACTATCCTGGTGAAACCTCTTGTAGACACTTGAAAGTCCTTGAAGAAATCCTTTAGCTGATGCCCAGTATAAGATACCAACCGGGTCAGCTCAAAGTTGACTACTGCAGGTGCAGGTACAGCTTCACCAGAGCTAGATATAATTTAGCAGAAAAAATTCACAAGGCCAATGATGAAGAATTGGAAAACAATCAAAAAGGAAAAATGCCAATTGGTACAGGTCAGGCAAAAACAGGAAGAGTAGGTCTAAGTATGGAGTTGTAGTGTACACTGAGGCCCTCATTATGACATCGGTGGTCTTTTGCCAAGACCGCCGATGCCATGGGCGCTAGAAGACCACCAGTGCTGGTGGTCTTCCGCCCGCCATAATACAGACACTGCTGGATTTCCACCACAATTAGTGCAGAAATCCGGCAGTAGCCATGCTGGTGTGCGAGGCGCCGGGGCGGTGCTACCACCAGCACCGTCCCGCCAGAAGGACACCACCAACCGAATTATGGCCATTCACATAGCCAGGCGGTGTCCTGCTGGTGGGGCGTTGCTCCCCTTCCAGTTCCTTGACGGACGACCACCTTGCCGGACAAGGTAAGTCAGGCGTCCGTAAGGGGAGGAGGTGGAGGTTGTTGCATGTGAGTGTGTGGTGTCTGAGTGTGTGTATGAATATGTGTGTGCATGTGTGTATGCGTCTGTGAGTGTTGTGGTGTATGCGTGGTTGTATGCATGTGAGTAAATGCATGTATGATTGTTACGGTGAACGTGGGTCTGCATGTCAGTGTGTATGCGTGTGAGCATGTATGAGTGAATGCGTGTATGGATGAGTGTGAGTGAATGCGTGCATGGAATGGTGGTGCATGGGTGCATGCGTCGTTTGTGTGGGTGTGTGTGTGCATGATTGCTTGGAGGGGGCGGAGGATGGGGGTGCTGTGATTCTTGGGAGGGTGGGTTGCGGAGCCTCCTACCGGTGACAGGGAAGGAATTCCCTGTCACCGGTAGCCTTACCGCCATGGTTTTTGTGGCGGTGGTACCGCTGTGAAAACCATGGTGGTAGTCTGGCTCATTATACTGCTGGCGGTCATGTGTGGACAGCTGGGTCGGAGATGCGCATCTCCGGCCCGGCGGTTCATACCGCCATGGCGGTATGAGTGGTGATGTGGTGGGTTGGCTGTGGCCAACTCACCACATTCATAATGTGGCGGTATACATACATATAAAATGAGGGCCTGAGTCACTATGTGGTATTGCACAAACACAAGTCCTATCCTCACCGCAGATCACCAATATTAGAAATGTGGTCTCTGGTTGGCGAGGGTGTGTACTTCAACCAGACAGAACCCACCACTCTAGTCAGGGCAAGTCAGTTACACACTTAAGAGTTTACCTGTGCTCACCCTCTGGTGGCTTATAACAGAGCAGTCACGCTAAACTAAAGAGGCAATGTGTAAAGTATTTGTGCAACATAAACACAAAACCAATGAAACACTCAAAAAAGAATCCACACTGGTTTAGAGAAAATGTTGCGTTATTACTTCCAGTAATTCAAGTAATAGAATAAAAGCAGTGCTTTATTGATCGGGGACACTTCAGCCTGGTGAAGCCAACAGCGGCTGCAGGCACGCTCCATGAGGTGGGAGCAGAAGTTTACAGTTGCTAACAATCCTAGGCTCAGGGCATCCAGTCCTTCGGGCAAGAGCGATGCACTGGGTCTGAGTGCACCATGCATGGTCAGGGAAGAGCGGGGACCTTACAGAGCGTTCCCCACAGAGGAACGTGAGTTCAGAACACACTGCACTGAGGGAATGGAGAGCACAATGCCTCAAAGTGCTCTCAGATTAGTACTGTTGGCTCCGGGGATGCAACGCTGAACGACTCTCACTGCAAGGCAGGAGGTTCCTGAAGTAAGTCTTGGAAAGGGAGCAATAGTTGATCCCACAACAAATGGGCCAGCACAGCAATTTACCAGATGGATGCGGGTCTTGAATTGAGAGGCTTTTAATGTCCTTGAGACCTCAGGGAGAACAGGAGGCAAGCCAGCATGCCCTTAGAGCCACTTTGGGGGCAGTCTCTAGCCCATTTTTTGAGGGCAGAGGTCAGCAGGCGTTAGGCCAGCTCAGCAAACAGGTCAGCAGTTCCCGGGAACAGTCAGGCACAGTAGAGTGGCAATCCTTTCCGCACAGCAGCCTTTGCTCCAGCAGAGGTCCTTCCTGGTCCAGAAGTGTACTGATTTGAGTGGGTCAAGAGATCTAATGCTTATAGTTACAATGGCATTTAAGGAGGGGGTTGACTAAAAAGAGTTCTTGTGAAGTGTAGGAAAGTACCATCTTGCCTGGCATGTTACCCCCATATTTCACTGTATATATGTTGCTTTAGTCCATGTGTCACTGGGACCTTGCCAGGCAGGGCCCCAGTGCTCATAAGTATGTGCCCTGTATGTGTTCCCTGTGTGATGCCTAACTGTCTCACTGAGGCTCTGCCAACCAGAACCTCAGTGGTTATGCTCTCTCTGCTTTCCAAATTTGTCACTAACAGGCTAGTGACTAAATTTACCAATTCACATTGGCATAATGGTACACCCATATAATTCCCTAGTATATGGGTCTGAGGTACCCAGGGTATTGGGGTTCCAGGAGATCCATATGGGCTGCAGCATTTCTTTTGCCACCCATAGGGAGCTCTGACAATTCTTACACAGGCCTGCCATTGCAGCCTGCGTGAAATAACGTCCACGTTATTTCACAGCCATTTATCACTGCACTTAAGTAACTGATAAGTCACCTATATGTCTAACCTTCACCTGGTGAAGGTTGGGTGCAAAGTTACTTAGTGTGTGGGCACCCTGGCACTAGCCAAGGTGCCCCCACATCGTTCAGGGCAAATTCCCCGGACTTTGTAAGTGCGGGGACACCATTACACGCGTGCACTACACATAGGTAACTACCTATGTGTAGCGTCACAATGGTAACTCCGAACATGGCCATGTAACATGTCTAAGATCATGGAATTGTCACCCCAATACAATTCTGGTGTTGGGGGGACAATTCCATGATCCCCCGGGTCTCTAGCACTGTACCCGGGTACTGCCAAACTGCCTTTCCGGGGTCTCCACTGCAGCTGCTGCCAACCCCTCAGACAGGTTTCTGCCCTCCTGGGGTCCAGGCAGCCCTGGCCCAGGAAGGCAGAACAAAGGATTTCCTCTGAGAGAGGGTGTTACACCCTCTCCCTTTGGAAATAGGTGTGAAGGGCTGGGGAGGTGTAGCCTCCCCCAGCCTCTGGAAATGCTTTGATGGGCACAGATGGTGCCCATCTCTGCATAAGCCAGTTTACACCGGTTCAGGGATCCCCCAGCCCTGCTCTGGTGTGAAACTGGACAAAGAAAAGGGGAGTGACCACTCCTGTGACCTGCACCTCCCAGGGGAGGTGCCCAGAGCTCCTCCAGTGTGTCCCAGACCTCTACCATCTTGGAAACAGAGGTGTTGGGGGCGCACTGGACTGCTCTGAGTGGCCAGTGCCAGCAGGTGACGTCAGAGGCTCCTTCTGATATGATCTTACCTCTCTTGGTAGCCAATCCTCCTTCCTTGGTAGCCAAACCTCCTTTTCTGGCTATTTAGGGTTTCTGCTTTGGGGAATTCTTCAGATAACGAATGCAAGAGCTCACCAGAGTTCCTCTGCATCTCCCTCTTCACCTTCTACCAAAGGATCGACCGCTGACTCCTCAGGACGCCTGCAAAACCGCAACAAAGTAGCAAGACGACTACTAGCAACATTGTAGCACCTCATCCTGATGGCTTTCTCAACTGTTTCCAGGTGGTGCATGCTCTGGGGGTAGCCTGCCTTCACCCTGCACCAGAAGCTCTGAAGAAATCTCCAGTGGGTCGACGGAATCTTCCCCCTGCTAACGCAGGCACCAAAAGACTGCAACACTGGTCCCCTGGGTCCCCTCTCATCCTGACAAGCGTGGTCCCTGGAACTCAGCAACTCTGTCCAAGTGACTCCTACAGTCCAGTGACTCTTCAGTCCACGTTTGGTGGAGGTAAGTCCTTGCCTCCCCACGCTAGACTGCATTGCTGGGTACAGCGTGATTTGCAGCTGCTCCGGCTCCTGTGCACTCTTCCAGGATTTCCTTCATGCACCTCCAAGCCTGGGTCCCCGGCACTCCTTCCTGCAGTGCACAACCTTCTGAGTTGTCCTCCGGCATCGTGGGACTCCCTTTTGTGACTTTGCGTGGACTCCTGTTCACTTTCCTTCCAAGTGCCTGTTCAGGTACTTTTGTGGGTGCTGCTTGCTTCTGTGAGGGCTTCCTGAGTTGCTGGGTGCCCCCTCTGTCTACTCCTCCAAGTGGTGACATCCTGGTCCCTCCTGGGCCACAGCAGCACCCAAAAACCTCTACCATGACCCTTGCAGCTAGCAAGGCTTGTTGGCGGTCTTTCTGTGTGGGAACACCTCTGCAAGCTTCATCGTGACGTGGGACATCTATCCTCCAAAGGAGAAGTTCCTTGTCCTCTTCTTTCTTGCAGAACTCCAAGCTTCTTCCAATAGGTGGCAGCTTCCTTGCACCCTCAGCTGGCATTTCCTGGGCTCCTGCCCACTCTCGACACTGTTGCAACTATTGGACTTGGTCCCCTTGTCTTGCAGGTACTCAGGTCTGGAAATCCACTGTTGCTGCATTGCTGGTGTTTGTTCTTCCTGCAGAATCCCCCTATCATGACTTCTGTGCTCCCTGGGGGTAGTAGGTGCACTTTACACCTACCTTTCAGGGTCTTGGGGTGGGCTATTTTTCTAACCCTCACTGTTTGCTTACAGTCCCAGTGACCCTCTACAAGCTCACATGGTTCTGGGGTCCATTCGTGGTTCGCATTCCACTTTTGGAGTGTATGGTTTGTGTTGCCCCTAAACCTATGTGCTCCTATTGCAATCTATTGTGATTCTACACTGTTTGCATTAATTTCCCTGCTACTACTTACCTAATTT
The DNA here is from genome assembly GCF_031143425.1 of Pleurodeles waltl. Lineage (NCBI taxonomy): Eukaryota > Metazoa > Chordata > Amphibia > Caudata > Salamandridae > Pleurodeles > Pleurodeles waltl. The sequence continues at coordinate 503,399,610 of NC_090439.1, read as the reverse complement.
TGGTTTGTGTACATATATCTTGTGTATATATCTTATCCTCATACTGAGGGTACTCACTGAGATACTTTTTGGCATATTGTCATAAAAATAAAGTACCTTTATTTTTAGTAACTCTGTGTATTGTGTTTTCTTATGATATTGTGCATATGACACCAGTGGTATAGTAGGAGCTTTACATGTCTCCTAGTTCAGCCTAAGCTGCTTTTCCATAGCTACCTTCTATCAGTCTAAGCTGCTAGAAACACCTCTTCTACACTAATAAGGGATAACGGGACCTGGCACAAGGTGTAAGTACCTCTGGTACCCACTACAAGCCAGGCCAGCCTCCTACATGAAGTGCAGAGGTCCCCCTTTCAGGTCAGCCTTGGCTACAGGCTGTCAGCGGGAGGTAATCAACCCTTTTGTGTGGACTCTAGCGATTACCCTTTGAAATGTAAGTGTGAGCCCTTCTAAACCTCTTCCCCAGGAAGACCCATCAGTATGCAGATGAATGCAGATGTAGCTGAGTATCCTGTGTTGTGGGTGTCTGAAAGGATTGCACAAGTGGAGCTGTCACCTAGGTCAAGCCAGACATGTATTGGAGATAGGCTGTAGGCACACAGGACAGAGAGTGCAGAGAAATGTCCACTTTCTAAAAAGTGGCATTTCTAAAATAGTAATAATAAATCCAACTTTACCACTAAAGAGGATTCTTGTTACCATTTCAATAGTACTACACATGATACAGCTACCCCTCTTAGATCAGGAGTTACAGCTTAAAGAGTTTATAAGGAATTTCCAATGATGGTCTATGAAAGGGGCAGGCCTCGCAGTAATGAAAAAGAACTTTAGGAGTTTTTCGTTGCTAGGACATGAAAAACGTAAAGGTACATGCCATACCGTTTGCTGATATAGCACCCTGCCCTATGGGCTACCTACGGCCTACCTTAGGGGTGACATGTGTAAGAAAAGGGGAGTTTTTGGCTTGGCAAGTCGAGGTGGCAGCGAGATTGCACACATAGGCTCTGCAATGGCAGGCCTGAGACGTGTTGACAGAGGTATGTAAGTGGTTGGCACAATCAGTGCTGCAGGTTCACAAGTAGAATTTAATTTACAGGGCCTGGGTATATGGTATACCACTCTACAAGGGACTTACAGGTAAATTAAATATGCCAGTTTTGGATACACCAATGTTTTATGGGAGGAGCACATGCACTTTAGCACTGATTAGCAGCAGTAAAGTGCCCAGAGTCCTAAGGCCAAGGCAAAAAGGACTAACATACCTCTGTTGGAAAGTCATACAAATATTCCTAAAAAAACATATTACCCTTATTTCATCAGGGATAGACTCAAGTTGCATGGGTGGATGCATGGCCATTTCCACACATATTCTGATGTTGTTTCTAATGCTGCTCTATGTATGTAAGATAATACAGGTGTTAATACAGAGCAATCGTGTCCGACGTAGGAAGACCTTGAACAGGCCTTGTGTTAAGCAAGGCGCCACAAGGATACACAAGCACTGAAGTCATCTTTAAAGTGGCAAGCATAGCCATCCTATGTAGCTTTGTTTGGCATGGTAAATAAGGAGCAATGCAAAGCTGCAAAAATTGCGGCCTTGTGGTACATTGCAGTGGGAAGGGTTTACATGGGTGGAGAGTTCCTGTTTCCACCTATCCATCAATGTCATTAGCCTCATTAACATGTATATGACTATTGTGCCTGGAAATTTGTCAAACTCCTATGCCATTCAGATTAGACTTTACAGCAATGTTACAATATCATATCATCAATATCATGATAACCTCCTCTTGCTTTCTGTGCTGCATTTGGCAACACACAGATAGCGGAATATGCCTCAGATTTTTAGTGTGCATACATAAAATAAAAGTGGTTGCATCAAAAGTCGATTGACCATAAAAAATGTGAATGTGGTCAATCAACCTTTGCTGCATCCATTGCTATTTTTATGTAATTTGTGGTATGAATGTTCATAGACCCCACACATGCATGCAGCATGTGATGTCGAATATTTAAGAACAGATATATGTGTATTAAGATATATGTGTAGATGATGATCAATAATGGTATAGCAATGTAGGTTCCCTCAGTCGAGTCAAACAAGATGATATGTTTTTTGTCCCTTGAAAAGAGATGTTGTGTGCCATTACCACTAAGCTCACCATTTAAAAGCTCATTGCATGCATTGCATTGCATTGAAAAGCATGGTAGCCATGTGTATACATAGCATGATTAACAGTAATATTGAGCTCAAACCTTATATTGTATGCCCATTACATGACATTCTTTTATTCTTTATGTATAGCCAATATGAATGCCACAGATGAAAAGATCAGGAAGGTGGCACTGTCGCATCTCGTGGAGGGAAGAAGGCCACCACCAAAAGGAGGCATGGTGCAGCCACTAAAGTTGCATTGAAAACAATTGTGAAGGGACTTCAAATTGGACAGTGTTGCAGTACATGAGGAAGCACCAGTGGAGTTGGACAAGTAGCGAAACTGACCGCTCTGAGTATAATTGTACTCTGCAAGTGGTGCTCCAGTTCCTGTCTAAGAAGTAGTGCATCGCTGGACTCTCCCTCTTTTTTCTACACCCTTCATTTTAGCCCTCCTGGTGTGTTAAATTTTCATTGTAGATAGCTAGGCTAGAATATTAAATAGAAGTAGTTTAGTTGTAGTGTAAGTTAGTTTTAATTTACATATTTTAATGTCGTTTTATTTAGATACCTAATTTGTGTGTGTGGGGGTGGTAATGTTAAATGTCAGATTAAACAAATCAAAAAAACTAAACACAAAAAAACAGTTTATGAATAGTTAAAAATATTTAGGTTTTACTATGTGTATTTGTTGTGTATGTTGATATATTTTAAGGAAGGAATTGATGTTTATTATGTTTTGTGTTAGGCATAGATAAGTATTTAGTAGATGAAGATTAGATAGATAAGATTTTACAGTAGGATGGCTATGTTAATTATTGGTAGGAGGAATAAAGTTTGTTTTGTGTACCCTTAATAAATATTTTACGTGCTTAAGTGAGTGTTTCATATGTTTATGTTGAATATTGCACCATATAGAATGTTCAGGAACGTTATTTAAAAAAAAAATGCAACTTGCAGCTTGAGCAGTGAAGTGCCTAGTCAAAATGTTATGTATATATCTGTATTTTAAAACACATACTCTTACATTGCACACTCGTAAATGTAAAATAGACTGTTAGAAAGCCCTGCATCAATAGCCAAGTTACTCAGCTGCATTGTGTGAGCGGTAGAGTAGATAAATGTACAATGTTAGAGAGTTGGAATTATGTAAAACTACTGTCAGTGTTACACTGTCAGATGACTTTCATTTTTGTTATTTGTGGATGCTGTTACTAAAGAGAGATTATCTATGTTAGCCCAGCATAGCTTAATTCCTGTTCTGACACATTTGGTATAAATATGCACATGCTGCAATACGTGTTGACCAATACTACACAGGTTTACTGAGATAAGTGTAAATCATGGAATCTGGGATCCGAATTTGGCCACATTGCAAATGTAATGTCACATTGTGACTGAAATTGCAATGCACTATTACACTACAACAATCTTATCAGGTTGACTTAGGGCATATATCGTGAAGGGCCAGGCAGAATCTACCGAGTGATCACAAGTAGCTAGGTTACATCATGCTACACATCTTGAAAAAGGAATGTAACTTTTGGAAATGCTCTGAGCAAATGTCCCCCATCACAAACGTGTCAGCCTCATGTTACATGGTCTGAAATGATTTTGCTTTTATTATCTTTGACCTGTGTGGAACTAACAAGGTCACAATAACACTTCCTAGAATTGAAGGCTTAGGTTTTGTGGTGCCCTTGTTTAAGTAGTCAAGATATGCCATCGAAAAAACACATTCCTACTATTGGCCTAATAGGTGGCAATTACAGACAAATTTCCATGTTCTCAGGGCAAAGGTTATTTATTGCTGACTACGGAATCTACACTAATAAGAAAACTCCTAATACTTGCCCTTGTTTTCATTTTTTCCAATCACATTTGTGTGATCATTCATGATGCTGAACCCAAGATAAAAGTAAGACTTACAGCTAAGATAAGTGTACAAACTAGAATCATATGGCTGAATAATCAGTAACACGTTAGTGTGCAGTGTCTCCGTTTTGCAGCCACATCACATCGTCATCTCATTAAATCAGAAGTAACCGTTTACATAATGAAAGATGGATCTCAGAGACATGCCCTTTTCCATTCCCATTTTTTAAAGTTGCCAAACCTTTCTAAGGTTCTAGTGGTTGTCCTTTTTCTTCATCAATTGGTGTTTCACCAAGGTTCTCAGGTTGGTGGTGGCCCGCTTGTAGTCTTGGTGTATTTACCTAAATATCTACCTGGAGAACAAGTTTCCAGTGCACCAGAGCTCCATTTACTTCTATCATTATCTTGACCAGGTGATTTTTCTTCTTCATTCCCTAGGATTATTTGTCCACTCTGATTAATCCTCCTGCACATCCTCTCAGACAATGGATTTCCTGGCATTTACAGTTGCAAACACCTCTGGTATCCTCAGACATCCTCCGAAGAAGATCACTTTTACCAAGCAAGAGCTAAAGCCAGCTCTCATGTCCCTATCTCTCACTCTGAGAGCTTAGCTCATCTTCTCAGATTTGTGTCTGCTTCTGTCCAAGGCCATCTTTCCAGTCCTGCTCCATTATTGATCATTCCAATGCCACCCATAGAGGCAAAGCCATTCTCTGTAAAGTACAAGACGTACCATCGGGTATGACTCCAGTAGGATGGGCCAGACACTGGATTATCTACCAGGGGTTTGTGGCTCATGTTGGAACAAAGCTTCCCCATCAGTGACCTGAAACAACTTGCCTGCAGCTTCGAGATCAAGAGTCTGGCTAAGCACTGCATTGTCCTTTAGAGTTAGTACAATGTGTCTGCATGTAAGTCAACAATATTGGCGGGTGCCATATCAAAGGCTCCTGTGGACCTCTGTGGGCCCTATCTATGCAATAATCATGTAATCGTTTCAGAGCATCTCCTATCCAATGTGACAGCAGATTGTCAATCTCTGTAACTCTGGGATGCAGGTGACTGGATCATCTGATGTTTCATGTTCCATTTGATCTCAGGGAACATCTGAGCTTGGACAACTTCATGTCTTACCTGCACTGCCAGCATCTCAAGATTGTAATCTCACATCAGAATTCAGAGGCCTGAGTTACACATGCCTTCCTCCCGGGCAGGTTGGGCATGTACCTCGTCACATGGAGGCTCATCTGTAAAATAATCCTGACCACTTTCGACTGTCTTTCTCAGTCGTGGTTCCCTCATCCTCTGGAACTGGCGATAGCTAACCATCACCTTCTTCCTCTATTTGATTCCCCCTGTAAGAGTCCAGGCCTCTTGCAAATCACTGCAGCAGGGGCCTTCAAACTGGGGGACGGGCCACCCTTGGGAGGCCTCAAATGATCCCAGCTGGACGCCAGGCTCTGGCTAAAATAAGCATTATGCTGATAACAGGGCTTTGTTTTAAGCAGAAAAAAATGATCAGCACTAAAGAGCTCTGTATGGGCCATCACTAACATGTTTTGTCATGTATATCCAAGCTGAGGGTGTGTGTCAAAAGCGAAGGGTTTCCAAGTGAACTGCAAAAACCTCACCCCACCCTCAATAATCACACTGTGGATACAGAATAGTATGTTTGGCATCATGTATTTGATTCCATTTTTAAAACAGTAACAGAACTTAATTTCAATGTTTAAATAAGTATAGACATGTTTAAACATCGCCAGTTTAATAGAATAATTGTGAAAAATTGGGAGGGGGGGGCGAAGATTTTTTTTCCACTGGGTCGGCATGGCATTCAAAAGTTTTAAGACCCCTTCTCTACAGGTTTGATCAACAAGTCCTGGGCCCCAGAAAACAGATTCACCTTATAATTCTGCCTTGGCTGCTTGCCTTCACTGGTGCATGGAACATAATATGGAGTTCCTGCTTTTCTCTCCTACTGCACTTGTTTCCTTCTTTCTGGGCTTTTTTCCAAGCATTTATCGTACAGGATGATCAGTGTTTCCCTCTTAGGGGTCACTGCCCATCTTTTACCCTGGAATTCCATCACCATATCTAAGAATTACTTAGAGTGCCTTTTCAGTACGGGCACTCGCCTTAAGATGCTTCTCCCTCCTCTCTAGACTTCTACCTGGGATGCTTCCAAGTTATTTCCTTTTCCAAATCCATCCTAACTCATCCCTTACCTTTAAATCTCTCTGTGCATCTTACATCTCTCCTCTGTCTTGTCTCTTGTGGAAGAGTCTCAGACGTCAGACCTTCGTCCAACTCTGTCCTAAATGTTTCATTGGATGTTGCCTGTTGGGACAGAGATACCTTCCTGCATGGCTGGAAAGACAATTCACGTTTGTCCTTAATTCTTCTTGTAGTACATTTGTTTAGATTTTTGTTTTTTTGAATCAGTACACATGACAATCACACATGCTAGCTGAGGGACTACATTGAAAAAATAAGGGTCACAGAGCAAGGCTCTGCATTGTAGAGGGACAGTTCAAACGTGACCCTCTTTTCAGAGAGTGCATACTGTCATTTCATCGAGCTAAGAAGAACTGGCAGTGGTAGGAAGAAGCCTTTCTGACCGAAGAGTGGGAGAATTTCATACCAGTCCCTCCTTTTTTAAATGGTCTGTCAGTTTCTTTGAGTAGGGTCCTTGCTAGTTGGGCATATTTGCTTTGCGTCATTAAGGCAGGCTGTGCACAGAGTATGCATGAGGTGCTTTACTGCGTGTAAGAATGAATCCATTTTGGCAATGATATATGTGTATGTCTGACACGATGGGTGTTAAATAAGCCTTTCGGGCACGGATCCGGGCTGGTACAAAGCCATGTGTCATTGCAAGGGCATTTGAAGTGAGCTAGAATCATATGAATGGAGGATGGGGAGCAGATCCTCCACTTTAAAAGTGCGGTGACAGATCCTACCTCTTTCCTGATTCATTCTCCTTCGGCACCTCCTTAGGTATGCGGCAGGGAGGCCGATTTGTGTAGGAGTGAGGTGCCCGTTTGTCCCAGTGTTTTATATCCCCTAACAGGAAAAAGGCAATTTTTTTAGGTTTATCATCTTGTCTCTTTACGTTGCCTTAAAATGGGATTTTCAAGCTTTAGAGCAGAGAGTAAGTATTATTTTAATAAAGGTATTCCTCCCAGGCAGACCTAGAATCTTTCACTGCCTTCATCTAAACTGTGTTTTAGGCTCATTTAGTTCCGGTTTTGTCATTTGTCTGTACCTTTCTCGTCAGCTGTTACATGTTCTTCGCCATTGCTTCTTACAGATTGTTCCTGCCTGCTGGTCATTCTGTTAAAGCCCGAACCCCAATATTTTACTGAACCCAATATTTCAAATACCTCCAAATGTACCTCAGGCGGTTCAGCTCCAGCCCCCTTAATCTTATGGTAAGAGTCACCATCCACCAGTACATTACACCCACCAATTTAGCAGAGTAAAACCAAATAGTGACTAGGACCACTCAACAACTGAGTTCTAGATCAATAAAAAAGGTAGTTTTACTACAAAAAATCTCAATATAAGCCATACAGAGAAATACCAGTAAATGCCATGAATACTCAGATACAAAGTACAAAAGCAGAAATCAAACATCTTGTAAGTTCTAGTTAAGAATACAATAAAATCCCTCCAGAATCTAAATGCCAAACTCATAAAGAATACTGACAGCATAAATAAGGGGAAAGGAAAATCTCAAATAAAATCGGACAGTCTCAGGAGAAAAAGGAAAGTCATTTCCCTAACCTCCAAAACAGGGTTTTTCAAACTCATTTTACGCTTACAGAATTAGAAAAACTGCAGATTCAGCATTGCATGACTATCCCTAGCACAAAATGGACAAATCAAAAAGTAGATTGTTAAGAAAGAACTGGAAACACTAACTTATTTCTAAGGTAAAAGAATCCTTTCATCATCATTTTTGGAAATGGCCCTTTTTGCATGGTTATCATCAGACTTTTTGCCTTCTTCTCCCTGTTTTTTCTGATCTGTTTTTGCTAGTTTATTGTCTCTGTGCAATTTACAACTGCAGATCGGTGCTAAAGTAAAAAGTGCTTCCTACGTAAATTGTATTGGTGATTGGTTTATCCATGATTGGCATATTTGATTTACTAACAATACTCTAGTAAAGTGTGCTATGTGTGCCTAGGGCCTGTAAATCAAATGCTACTAGTAGGCCTACAGCACTGGCTGTGTCACCCACATGAGTAGCCCTGTGAACATGTCTCAGACCCGCCACTGGAGTGTCTGTGTGTGCAGTTTTAAACTGCCAGTTTGATCTGGTAACTGCACCCATGTGCCAGGTTCTAACCTCCCCTTTTAATACATGTAAGGCACTCTTTAGGTAGGTCCTAGGTAGCCCAGTGGGCACGGTGTAGTGTATTTAGAAGGTAGACCATCTACTGGTGTGTTTTACATGTCCTAACAGTGAAATACGTTTTTCACTGTTGCAAGGCCTCTCTCTCTCATAGGTTAACATGGGGGCTGCCTTTAAATAACTTTTAAGTACAAGTTCCCATTGGGAGCAGATTGAGATGTGGAGTTTGGGGTCTCTAAACGCACAATTTAAAAACGCATCTGTTTGTAAAGTTGGTTTTTAAATTGTCTGTTTGAAAATGGCGCTTTTAGAAAGTGGCTATTTTCTTGCGTAAACCATTCTGTGCCTTTCCCTGCTTGTGTATTCCACATCTGGGTCAGACTGACAGTTGGGCTGTTGTGAATTCCCTCTCAACAGTGGCACAAAGGGAGCTGGGGTGTAGCCTGCATATCCTGATACATCTCCTGGGCTAGAGTGGGGAGGGAGGAGCCAACACTTACACCTGAAGGGGATGTGCCTGCCCTCACACAATGCATGCTCCAAGCTCCTGGTGTGTGTCTCGGGCCAGGCCAGGGCAAGGCAGGATCTTGTCAACAACAGAGACTTTCCTTTGAAGTTTGCCTACTTTAAAGGCAGAAAGGGGTATAAGTAGTGGACCCAAACCCCAGACTTTTAGAACACATCTGGATCAAGACGAACCTCTGCCAAGGAGGAGAGCTGAATAGCTGGAGGAGGAGTACTTCCCCTTTGCTGTGTGTGCTTTGCTGGGTTGGCCTTCAGTTGCTGCGTCTGCTCAAAGAGGGCTGGACTTTGCTGTGTATCCTGCTTGTGAGGTTTCTCCAGGGGCTTGGAGTAGAGCTTGCCTCAGGTTGGAAGTCTCAGGAATATCAAGGACTTCAGCTTCAGTTGCCTACAGCACTGGGAACTGTGTGTTTTTTACTGCAACAGAAGAAAAACCACAGTGGTGCTGTCAACAATGTCACTGACTGCACCATGACCTGACGACGCCACACTGAGCCATGCCCCATGTCACACCTCAACCCTGGTCTCACCGCCGCCGACATCGAGCCGCTGCTTGCACCATGACCTGTGGGCCCGCACTCCGCATCGCCTTGTTCACACCACAGTCTTGGCATCCTTGACACTGCCGCTCCACGCTGACACCAACGCTGCTGCCTGCACCATGGCTTGAGGAAACCGTTCGTGAGGTACATGACGCACCATCCCATCCTGCACCACAGCCCCAGTCCACAGACGCCAGCAACATTGACTCTAGTGTCATCAACAGATGACCCTGTCTGCACCGTGACTCGTGGGCACCGCACGGAGCCCACCCTGCGCCACCATCTTGGGTCTGCCGATGATAGAGCTTCAGCAACAACGACACCGCTGCCTGCACCGTGACCAGGAGACACCGCACATCGTATCACACCACTTCACACCGCAGCCCTGGTCTCACCGACAAAGCAGGATGGTGTCAATGAGCTGCTGCCTGCACCATGACCTGGAGATACTGCACATCGCACTACCGTCGCACTACCCTGCTTCACACCACAGCTCCGATGCCATCCACGCCAGCGCTCCTGACTTCGTCATCAGCCCGGAGTTCGATCTGCAATGCATGTGACTTCATAGGCCCATGACCCCTGCATCGACCTCCGGAACCAACTCCAGTCTTCCTGACACCGTAGCTGTCCTGCGATGCTGCGGCCGGCCTAACCTGTTGGAATTGTTGTTCAGAACGCCGTGATAGCACCAGAGAGATCTATTGACTTTATGGCACTGTATTTTCAAGTTAATTCTTGCAAATGTCATATCTTTATTACTGTATGTTGGATTGTTCTCGTTTATAAATATTGTCTATGTTTCTAAAACTGGGGTGGTGTCCTTTTGTAGTGTTATCACTGTATTATTGAGTGTTATGTACAAATGCTTTACGCATTGCTTCTGAGATAAGCCTGACTACTTGTGCCAAGCTACAAAGAGGATGAGCAGGGGTTATCTGAGCTGGGTATCTCCCTTAGCCTGACTAGTGGGAGGGTCCCTACTGCCAACTAGAGACCCAATATCTAACATACTATTTCATAAAAATAATTCAATTAAAACAATAGAGCTTTTCACCTCCTAAGTGCACATTTTAAAAAGGAGCAAATAATAAGACAGTTAGGAGGGCACTCCAGTTGTTGCAAATACGTCAAAGTGGTGGCTGCAGATCTAATCCCCTTTTTATGCATAATCGGGTCTAGGAACCTCATAGAAAGGTGTTTCAATTAATTAAAAAAAAAAGATAAAATGTAGCAAGCTTTGTGGGGAGGTTTCGTCACAGGGACGTATAAGCACCTTGGTGGAATCAAATTGACCTAGGGGGAACCCCAAACTCCAGCTCACAAAGCCCAGCCTAAATCTGGTAAGCAGACACCTGCCTCAAGAGTTATCTGTCCACGCAAGATAAGGCTCCATGGAAGAAAAGAGATGGATAGCCACATAGTCCCTTACAGACCGATTATCAAATTCATGGCACTCTCTAAGATGCCTGGTCTTATTCATGAAGGCAATTTTGACCCACATCAAATCAACCTTCTGCATAGACGCAGGATTAGTAAGGAGGGACAGCCTGCCTACTTATCTAGTTCAGCCGATGCACTAACCATGGAGTTCTTGTACCCCATCACACCTCAAACAATCATGGATAATCTCCTTATTAAGAGCAGCATGCATGTTAGCCCAAATGGAACACCAGAGAAGTAGAGGGGCAAGCTTAAAAGTGTCCTCCATGTACTCCAGCCCAAGCTCCTGAAGGGCGGGACATGTAGGGGGAACTCCGAGGAGTAACCTAAAAACCCTATTGAAATACACTTCATTTTATGCACCTCCAAGAGAGGGGGCCAGGGGTTTCTTCCCAATATTCTTAGCTAAGTTAAAACACTCCCCACTGCACTGACAAACTTGCTCCTCACCCTAGTAATGCATGGCCCCCAGCTAAGCCTGGCATCCATGACCACACCTAGGTATGAAAACTCAGGAACCTGGGAAACAGGCTGACCATTCAACACAATGCCCCTCATCCTAATTCTCTGCTGGTTGCATACCATAATAAAACGTTTTGCTTAGTTAGTTGCCAAATATAGAGATCCCATAAAGGATGCAAATTCCTGGAATAGGGAATGGAGACCGTTAGGAGTCTGAGATAATAAGATTGCATCATCTGCGTAAAGTAGGACTGGAACCTTTTTCCTGCCAATCATGGGGACATCCGGGGTGGCACCAGAAAGGGCTGCCCCATACCAATAATATACAAAAGAAACAATATGGGGGCTAATACGCAGCCCTGCCTCACCCTGCATCCCAATTCGAAACAATCAGTTCTATCCCCAAGCGTGCCATACCTCACCGAAGCTGACAAATAATAATGCAAAGCTCATAAGAACTGAATTAGCTCAGGTTCCACCCCAAAATCTAAAAGGTTCTTCCACAGTTTGGACGTGACCTCGCTATTGAAGGCACACAAGAGGTAGGCCATAAAAGACAGGCAGACTGAGACCTGTCTAGAAATCGGATATTTAGACATTGCTCGACCATGTCAAGCCCCTTTCTGAACCCATACTGCAGCTAGGACATCATGTCAATCCGATTCAGCCATAAAAGGAGGCATTCCAAAATCACTCGCCCAGCTAATTTAGCCACAGAGTCCAGTAGTGAAATTGGGCAATAACATCCAGGTGACATGGGATCGCACTTCTTACAAATAGGCACAATGACAGCGGTGCGCCAATACTGAGGGAAGCCAACCCTACAGATCGTATTAAAGGAGTTGCAGATAAGGGGGAGGCAAAAATCAGGAGTTGACTTATAAAGGTCCATGGGCACACCATCAGGACCAGGAGATTTTTTTGAGGGACTCTTCAAGATAGCCTCCAAAACCTTTTTGCAAGTAACATTAATGGAGAAAGGGAATACTACCTCTTCTTCTACAAAACACTGATCAGCCCTAACATTGTACACTGACAAAGTGGTCAACCCACACCTCCTTGCTAATAGATGTGATTACCAATTGGGCTTGGCCACTAGGGGCCTTACTCGATTACCCTCACACCAGAAAGCCCTGATGTCCTTCAGCCTACATGCCTTAATTAAATTACTCCAGGACTCATTTTGTAATTCTTTAGCACTACTTATATTATGATCTGCAGTATTAGATTTTGTTGACATCCCATGGGAATTCCTTAAGTGCCTCATGGAGCAGTATCGAAACCTGCCTACATGGCCAATCAAACCATCCTGGTTCCATCTGTCTGAATCATAAGTGTGCTAGCAATCCTATATTGGAACATCCAGTGGAAGTGTCCTTCAGAGAGAGACATTAGGAACATGGAGCCAGATGTATTAAGCCTTTTTGCATTTGCAAACGGTGTGAATGCTCGTTTGCGAATGCAAAAATGCCTTTCAGTATTTATGAAAGGCATTCGCAATGCAAATTTAAGGAATCGCTAAAATAGCGATTCCTTAAATTTGCGAGCCCGTTTAGAGAATCGCAAATTGCGATTCTCTAAACAAGAAATCGCAAATAAGGAATCCTTATTTGCGATTTCTACACCACATGTATCAAGCAATTCCTTAATGTGAATTTGGCATTAAGGAATCGCAGTTACCACCAAATAAACCTTGGTGGTAACCATGTGCAAATTTAAAAAATGCATTAAAAATGCATTTTTAAAATTGATGTGTAACATACACATGCCCCTTTGGCATGTGTGCGCCTTACATTTAAAAAAAAAAAATGCACCCTGGGGTTTTGCATTTCCAAAATTGTGAATTCCAGGTAGGAATTCGCTATTTGGGAAATGCAAAAAAATCACAAATATGGGCCTACAGGCCCAAAGGCGCAAATGGGGGCTGTATTGCAATTTGCAATTCGGTAATAGCATTTGCGATTTTTAAGAAACCGCTATTACCGAATCGCAAAAGGCTTTTTTGATACATCTGGCCCATGATGTTTAATTCCCAATACATGCTCTCTATGGAAAATAAATAATTATATCATAGTATACTGTTCTCTGCAGAACTGTGGGGAGAGAAGACTTGTAGGGGGGCACTGATTGGGAGGGGAAACAAGCAGAAGCAAGATGAGCAGAACACCAAAAACATCATCCATATTAATAAAATGCTGTCTCTTACAAAAAAAAGTTGCATAACTAAACCACATTAATGAACACACTTCGAAACACTATAATGAAATCATTTTAAGTGCAACATCAGCAATTCATTGGTTACTATATTCATCATAAAGAGCATTAACAGGCACAAAATATTTGTTATCCAAAATTGCACATGTAGAAAAACTAACATTTCCTCAGAATATGGCTGCTCCTGAACGTGACCCCATTACTTTCTGTATCTGTCTGGAATGGACTCTATTGGAATTTGGATTGCAGGTCATGAAAACCCTGTTTCTTTCAGTTATAGACCTCTTCTAGCGTTTGTCCTATGTTGTGGCGTAAGACTCCCACGTAGAATCTCACTCACTGCAATACTCTATTACAATTGTTTATTTTTGAATAGAAAACTAAAGTGCTGCTATTGTGCTTGCGGAGGTCTTCTTCCCATCTCGGGTTCAGAAACCACAAGTGCTCTGATGAGACACCATACCTTGTCTCACCATCAGAAGTCAACTGGATCTTGGGACTCAGTGAGGAGTGTGGTAGTCAGATTCATTCAACACAAATCAAAAGCATAAAGTCATAAACAATTCTAGACACCATGAACAATTTAAACACTAAATCAATCCCCAAACTAAATAATGTTTCAAAACGTTATTACAATCCCAGAATCAATGTAACATATATGGTGCACAAAACTAAGTTGTAAACATGCATGAAAACCATTGACTGGCCAAAACGTCTAAGGAGATTAAGGGGGTGATTCTAACCCTGGCGGTCGGTGATAAAGCGGCGGCCAACCCGCCAACAGGCCGGCGGTCAAAAAAATGCAATTCTGACCCTGGCGGGAACCGGCAACACAGGCCGCCGCTTTAACACTCCGACCGCCACGGCGGAACAAACAAACAGCGCGGCGGTCACCGCCAACAGGCAGGCGGCAGACAATGTACCGCCCACCCTATCACGACCCACCAATCTGCCACCTTTTCCGGGGCGGGAGCCCCGCCGATAAAAACACGGCGGAAACAGACATTTTCAATGGAAAACGCTCACCTCGAGACACTCCATGCGGAATCCGGACAGCATGGAACCCGAATTGAACATCATACCTGCTCTTGTCTACCTGCTCATCTACCACGAGTACGAACTCCGGCGCAGACGTCAACGGTGAGTACTGCACCTACGACACACGGGAGGGGGGAGGACGAAAGGTTACGGGCACACACATATGCGACCCCCCCAATATGTACACACCAATGCAGAGCAACAAGTCACAGTGACACCACCCAAACACCCATAAAAAATACAATGACACAACCAAATTTAGAATAAATATTTATGTACAAAAAAATCTCCTGGAAATTATTGACCAACCGTGATAAATATTTACAAAAATAAAAAATATATACACATCATTGTATAACTGAAGTAACAAGTCCTGCACATCCTACGAATCTAACATGTCCGTGGGCCAATGTTCTGCGAAACAAGGGCAAAGCCCACACACGAGACCTGAGTCCTTTGGAGAGAACACTGCAGGGGCATCTGATGTTAAAACTACAGGCACCTCAGGGGGAAGGGAAGGGGGGGCCACCACAGCCACATGAGTCCACGACGCCAGATCCACGAGTAGCCACCATGCCCACTGCACCATCCTGGGGAGTGCAAAGCCACAGTCTCTCAATGTCTCTACAGTGGGTGGGCTGCCCACTGTACCATCCTGGGGAGTGCAAAGCCACAGTCTCTCAATGTCTCTACAGTGGGTGGGCTGCCCACTGTACCATCCTGGGGAGTGCAAAGCCACAGTCTCTCAATGTCTCTACAGTGGGTGGTTTGCCCACTGTACCATCCTGGGGAGTGCAAAGCCACAGTCTCTCAATGTCTCTACAGTGGGTGGCTTGCCCACTGTACCATCCTGGGGAGTGCAAAGCCACAGTCTCTCAATGTCTCTACAGTGGGTGGCTTGCCCACTGTACCATCCTGGGGAGTGCAAAGCCACAGTCCATCCGGTGGATGACCGTCTCCACTGGTCAAGGAGGAGGCATGGTGGGCACAGTGAACCATAAACAGTGCCTGAGACGGCGGTTCCCAGCGGAGCGGTGCATGAGATGAAGGGCCCAGCGGAGCGGTGCTTGAGAGGAAGGGCCCAGCGGAGCGGTGCTTGAGAGGAAGGGCCCAGCGGAGCGGTGCTTGAGAGGAAGGGCCCAGCGGAGCGGTGCTTGAGATGAAGGGCCCCGCAGAGCGGTGCTTGAGAGGAGGGGCCAAGCGGAGCGGTGCTTGCAGGAAGGGCCCAGCGGAGCGGTGCTTGCAGGAAGGGCCCAGCGGAGCGGTGCTTGAGAGGAAGGGCCCAGCGGAGCGGTGCTTGAGAGGAAGGGCCCATCGGAGTGGTGCTTGCAGGAAGGGCCCATCGGAGCGGTGCTTGAGATGAAGGGCCCAGCGGAGCGGTGCTTGAGATGAAGGGCCCAGCGGAGCGGTGCTTGAGATGAAGGGCCCATCGGAGCGGTGCTTGAGATGAAGGGCCCATCGGAGCGGTGCTTGAGATGAAGGGCCCAGCGGAGCGGTGCTTGAGATGAAGGGCCCATCGGAGCGGTGCTTGAGATGAAGGGCCCAGCGGAGCGGTGCGTGTAGGAAGGGCCCATCGGAGCGGTGCTTGAGAGGAAGGGCCCAGCAGAGCGGTGCTTGAGAGGAAGGGCCCAGCGGGGCGGTGCTTGCAGGAAGGGCCCAGCGGAGCAGTGCTTGAGAGGAAGGGCCCAGCGGAGCGGTGCTTGCAGGAAGGGCCCATCGGAGCGGTGCTTGAGATGAAGGGCCCAGCGGAGCGGTGCTTGAGATGAAGGGCCCATCGGAGCGGTGCTTGAGATGAAGGGCCCAGCGGAGCGGTGCTTGAGAGGAAGGGCCCAGCGGAGCGGTGCTTGCAGGAAGGGCCCATCGGAGCGGTGCTTGCAGGAAGGGCCCATCGGAGCGGTGCTTGAGAGGAAGGGCCCAGCGGAGCGGTGCTTGAGAGGAAGGGCCCAGCGGAGCGGTGCTTGCAGGAAGGGCCCAGCGGAGCGGTGCTTGCAGGAAGGGCCCAGCGGAGCGGTGCTTGAGAGGAAGTGCCCAGCGGAGCGGTGCTTGAGAGGAAGGGCCCAGCGGAGCGGTGCTTGAGATGAAGGGCCCAGCGGAGCGGTGCTTGAGAGGAAGGGCCCAGCGGAGCGGTGCTTGCAGGAAGGGCCCATCGGAGCGGTGCTTGAGATGAAGGGCCCATCGGAGCGGTGCTTGAGAGGAAGGGCCCAGCGGAGCGGTGCTTGAGAGGAAGGGCCCAGCGGAGCGGTGCTTGAGAGGAAGGGCCCAGCGGAGCGGTGCTTGAGAGGAAGGGCCCAGCGGAGCGGTGCCTGAGATGAAGGGCCCAGCGGAGCGGTGCTTGAGATGAAGGGCCCAGCGGAGCGGTGCTTGAGAGGAAGGGCCCAGCGGAGCGGTGCTTGAGAGGAAGGGCCCAGCGGAGCGGTGCTTGCAGGAAGGGCCCATCGGAGCGGTGCTTGAGAGGAAGGGCCCAGCGGAGCGGTGCTTGAGAGGAAGGGCCCAGCGGAGCGGTGCTTGCAGGAAGGGCCCATCGGAGCGGTGCTTGAGAGGAAGGGCCCATCGGAGCGGTGCTTGAGATGAAGGGCCCAGCGGAGCGGTGCTTGAGAGGAAGGGCCCAGCGGAGCGGTGCTTGAGAGGAAGGGCCCAGCGGAGCGGTGCTTGCAGGAAGGGCCCATCGGAGCGGTGCTTGAGATGAAGGGCCCAGCGGAGCGGTGCTTGAGAGGAAGGGCCCAGCGGAGCGGTGCTTGAGAGGAAGGGCCCAGCGGAGCGGTGCTTGAGAGGAAGGGCCCAGCGGAGCGGTGCTTGAGATGAAGGGCCCAGCGGAGCGGTGCTTGAGATGAAGGGCCCAGCGGAGCGGTGCTTGACACGGCGGGGCCCTGTTCAGCGGTACCTGTCTTCACGGCGGGCCCTGTTCAGCGGGACCTGTCTTCACGGCGGGGCCCTCTTCAGCGGTGCTCTTCTGCACGGCGGGGCCCTGTTCAGCGGTACCTGTCTTCACGGCGGGCCCTGTTCAGCGGTACCTGTCTTCACGGCGGGGCCCTCTTCAGCGGTGCTCTTCTGCACGGCGGGCCCTGTTCAGCGGTGCTCTTCTGCACGGCGGGGCCCTGTTCAGCGGTACCTGTCTTCACGGCGGGGCCCTCTTCAGCGGTGCTCTTCTGCACGGCGGGCCCTGTTCAGCGGGACCTGTCTTCACGGCGGGGCCCTGTTCAGCGGTACCTGTCTTCACGGCGGGGCCCTGTTCAGCGGTACCTGTCTTCACGGCGGGGCCCTCTTCAGCGGTGCTCTTCTGCACGGCGGGCCCTGTTCAGCGGTGCTCTTCTGCACGCCGGGGCCCTGTTCAGCGGTACCTGTCTTCACGGCGGGGCCCTGTTCAGCGGTGCTCTTGCAGTATGTCAAGGGAGTCAGACCTGGCCTGGACACCCTGCTCACTCGCCCTCCGACCGTGCAGTGTCAGGCCCCTTCGGGGACGGAGTCCTGGGCCCTTTGGTGTCGTCCCTTGCAGCCGGGATGGGGCTTGTGGGGCCCTCCTGCTCCGCGCTCCTGGTGGCTGTCCTCTCCGCCCTGCTGTCCTTCCGCTCCTTAGATGGGGCTCTCGGGCCCTTGCCTCCCCTGGCTGTTGTGGCAGGTGAAGTGGCCGGAGTTACCTCCTTGGGGGCAGCCGTCTCTGTCCGCTCACGGCGGCCCTTCACTTTCCGGGTCCTCTTGCCTGGGGGGGGGGCTGGCTGTCCCCTTGCTGCTCACCGAAGTGTCACTGCCGCCAAAGGGTGGACTCCACATGCCATGCACCACTTGCACTTTAGAAGCTGGGCTGGTGGTGGCTGAGGTGACCTTGGGACTTTTCCCAGTTGGAGGGGGTGGGTCAGGGGAGGGAAAGAGGTCAAGATTGGAGAGGTAATATTTCTTGGGACCAAGGTAAGGGGTAGGAGTAGTGGTGAGAGAAGTGGAGGAAGAGGATGTGGTTGTATGAGAGTCAGGTGTGCTGTCCTTGGGTGCAGGTGACTGGGACGTAGGCTGTCGTGAGGTGGTTGGCTGTTGTTTGGGTGTCTGCCTGCGTTTATGTGTCTTGGAAGAGGGGGTGACAGACACAGTGGGAGAGGACACAGGGGACGTGTAAATGCCAGTGGGGGTGGTGACTGCAGGTGTGCGGACTGTAGTGGAGGGTGTGCTGGTGGTGGAAGAACTGGCTGATGTTGGTGTGCATGCAGGTGTGAGTGTAGACGTCACAGGGAGGGAGGAGGGAGACGAGGAGGACGGGGACACAGAGGTGGTAGTGACTGTTGATATGTCTGCATCTGTGTGTTGCTTGGGTGAATGCTTGTGTTTTCTGTGGTGCTTATGTTTGGATGAGCTGGCCTTGGGTGTTGAGGTGTGTGCAGGCTGGTCTGATGGTGTGGATGGGATAGGTTGAGGTACAGGAGACAGAGAAAGGGTGGAGGCAGATAGAAGAGGGAGACTGGAGACAGGGACAATGGCTGCCGTCAGTGCTGAGGCCAGAGCAGTGAACGCTCGTTGATGGGCAGCCTGACCCGAATGAATGCCCTCCAGGTAGGCATTGCTCCGATGCACTTCCCTTTCCACCCCCTGGATGGCATTCAGAAGGGTAGTCTGCCCAACAATGACCGTCCTCACCAGGTCAATGAGCTCCGCACTGAGGGCCGCAGGGGTAACAGAGGCAGGGGCTGAGGTGCCTGGGACGAAGGAGACGCGCTCCTTCCTGGCCGAGCGGCCACGGAGCGAAGAGTGAGGGTCTGCTGGGAGGGCGGTGCTGGTGCGCTGGGTGGCGGCTGTACCTGTTGTTGCGGGGGGCACCGATGTTGCCGCCACCGCTAGGGAGCTCCCAAACGAGGACGTGTCCGTGTCGCTGGTGTCTCCACCGGCCCCCGTTGTGGTGCTCCCCTCGCCCTCCGGATCACTGGTGCCCTCGGTGTCTGTGTCAGTGCCCACCGGGGCCTGGTGACCTGCAGCTCCCTCTTGCTCCGACGCCAAATCTCCTCCGCCTGATGATGCTAAAGCACAAGAAAACAAAGATTTAGGGTGGGGGGAGTAATAAAACAAAGTTGAGTGCATGCCTTATCAATGCCCTTTGCGGAGAGGACAGACACAGGTGCCTCATGCACTAAGTCGCGAACTAGGGGTACACTACTCAGTACTTCTGACTAGGCCAACAGGTCTAGGGACAACAGACGCGCACATGGGTGATGCTGGACCATGGGTAGCTGCGCTTGGCACCCTACAGAGGTGGGGTGCGGGGGCACAGGGCCATGCCTAAGGGAGAGGACTACACTACAGAAAGCGCCCTGGCCTAATGTCACCCACAGCCCTCCTCCCCCACCCAGACGCCTTCACTGCGCATACAGATAGGAGAATGTGCAGATACTCACCCCCTTGTGTCTGCTGTGCTGTCCTCAAGCGCCCATCCAAATCAGGGTAGGCCACAGCCAGGATCCTGGACATCAGGGGGGTCATGGTGCGACTGGCACCCCTCCTAGGTCGGGAGGCCATCCCCAGCAGTGTTTCTGCGGTCTTCATCGTTCCGCGGCGGATGTCCTCCCACCTCTTGCGGCAGTGGGTGCCCCGTCTGTTGTGGACCCCCAAGTTCCGGACTTCCTTGGCGATGGCACGCCAAATATCGATTTTCTGATGGGCGCTCACCTGTTTGACATGTACAGGGTGGGAAAGAGAAAACGTCACATATCTGCTTGTTTGGAGTACATGCCCCCCCCTCCCCAACCTTGCCATGGGTCCCATTCTCTCATCTGTCGTGCGTTGCACTCCTCATTTCCTCCCCACCCCACCAACTTACATCCCCCCCACACCACACAGGCATAACCCATTCAATGTGCACTCAGTGTACTCACCTGTTGGTCTGGAGGACCGTAGAGTAGCGCATACTGGGGGAGGACCCCGTTCACGAGTTTCTCCAACTCTTCTGAACTGAAGGCGGGGGCCCTTTCACCAGTAGCAGCAGCCATTGTCACTTCCAGCCCGAGTTCACAGCAGCACTTGCAGTATAGGTCCTCTCCTGTGGATGATCAGGTCTCGAGTGATTAAGCAGATAGGAAATGGCGGTCACGCCCGCAGCGGTGCGTACCGCGACCGCCGGCGCACATCGTCATTGGCTCATGAAACCCATAGGCTTCAATGTTAACCAATGCGTCTTCGCACAGCGGTCTTCGATCGCCTACCGCCACGGTGTGCCCCGCCAGCGCAGTGACCTCACATCCCATTGTCCCACTTCACAGGTCAGGCATCCGCCATTTCAAGGGCCCACATGGCTTAATTTCTACTGCGTCACACAGGCCTAGGCCTTGCTATGGCACACATACAAACATAGCAACCCATACATTTACCTGTACTGTGCAAGCTGTGTTGTACGTACCTGTGAGTGGATTGACTCTGTACTCCATATTCTCCTTCCTAGGCACCGTCCGCTGGGACTTGTGATGAGAAGGAGGAATCCTCACGTGTACCGGCCGCTGGTGGACCTGTCGACAATGGAAGAACGCCATATAATACTACGATACCGACTTGACAGAGCCACCATCCATGAACTGTGTGCCCAGCTGGAGCCAGCCCTGATGTCCCCCATCCGCCAACCCACAGGAATTCCCCCTCTAGTGCAGGTTCTGTCTGTCCTCCATTTTTTTGCAACTGGCTCATTCCAGACAACAGTGGCCATGTCATCTGGGATGTCTCAGCCTATGTTTTCCAAGATTTTGTCCAGAGTGTTGTCTGCCCTGATGAAACTGATGCGGAGCTACATCATTTTCCCAGAGGAGGGTGATTTGCCTACAGTGAAAGCTGATTTCTATGCCCTTGGACACATCCCCAACATCATTGGTGCAATTGATGGAACCCATGTGGCTTTAGTCCCCCCAAATGACGATGAACAGGTAACAGGAACAGGAAGAATTACCATTCTATGAATGTGCAGGTGGTCTGTTTGGCTGACCAGTACATCTCCCATGTAAATGCCAAGTTATGCGAAATAGCAGCATTCCCTATGTGATGGAACAGCTACAGAGAAAGCGTGTGTGGCTAATTGGTGACTCTGGTTACCCCAACCTGCCGTGGCTACTGACCCCAGTGAGGAATCCCAGGACCAGGGCAGAGGAACGGTACAATGAGGCCCATGGGCGTACTAGGAGGGTGATTGAGCTAAACCTTTGGGCTCCTGAAGGCCAGATTTAGGTGCCTGCATATGACTGGTGGATCCCTAATGTACTCACCAAAGAAGGTGTGCCATATCATCGTGGCGTGCTGTATGCTTCACAACCTGGCTTTGCGACGCCAGGTGCCTTTCCTGCAGGAGGATGGTCCAGATGGTGGTGTTGTAGAAGCCGTGGAGCCTGTGGAGAGTGAAGAGGAGGAAGACTCAGAGGACGACACAGACAATAGGGACAGAGTGATACAACAATATTTCCAGTAACACACAGGTAAGAATCACCCACGCCATTTCACAATTGCTTATAGCCTCCTGCATCTGTACTTTCTGTAGTTCCCCCCAGATCTTTTTCATTAATTTTTGCCTTTCCCTTCCCTTCTCAGTGCTGTCTGACTCAGTGCCTGACTTCTGCTTGGTTTGCCCATGAACTACACCGTATTGACATTGGTATGTTGTCATGACTAATTGACAGAACAGATATTGAACAGTAATATGTAATACATTTGTTAATAATACAGCATGACTCAAAACTGATTTGTGTGCAATATGTGATTTATTTACAGTGCTAGATATCGGTACATGTGATTCTAAGGGTGATGGGTGGGGGTGGAGGAATATCCATGGCAGAGTCCAGTTCTCAGTCTCACAGGTGCATTGTCCTTTTGCCTGTGGAAGGATGGAGCATAGGCAGTTCATGGTTGGACAGGGTGGCAATGTGGGACAGTGGGAAGACTTGAGGGGGTATGTCCTGCTGGCGGGGGGTCTTGACATCCTACTCTGTCGTTTTTTTTTATCTCAGGCTCCTCTTGCGGGGTGGTTGTTCTTCAGCAGGAGGTGGGGTTCTGGTGGGCTGTCGTGGTGTTGGGGCCTCCTGTCCACTAGCGCCGGCGGAGGTGGTAGGCTGTTCCTGGTCCGGGCTAGTGACAGGGGCCCTGTGTGGTGCAACATGGTCCCGCAACGCGTCTTCTATCCTGTTGAGGGCCAGGACGATGGTCCCCATTGCGGTCCCGATGATTCTCAGCTCCTCCCTGAACCCCATGTAGCGTTCCTCCTGCTGTGCCTGGATCTCAGTGAACCTGGCCAGTACCGTCGCCATCGTTTCTTGGGAGTGGTGGTAGGCCCCCATGATGGTGGTGAGGGCCTCTTGGAGAGTGGGTTCCCTGGGCCTCTCCTCCCCCCCCTGTCGCACAGCAGCCCTCCGAGCTGCCCGGTTTCCCCCGGCCTCTGTCCCCTGGACGGTGTGCCCGCTACCACTGCCCCCAGGTCCCTGTTGTTGTTGGGTTAGCCTGGGTGCCCTGTAGTGGCAGACACACCGCAGATTGAGCTGTCCTAGAGACAGAGGCATGGGCCCGCTGGGTGGGAGCTGTGCTGGTGTTGGCAGAGGGGGTCGGGTCTGGTGTGGCCTGTGGCTGCCTGAGGGGAACCGACTGCCCAGAGGTCCCCGATGGTCCGGGCTGGTCATCAGGTTCTTAGTCGACAGAGCTGCTATCCTCACTCTGGGCCTGTTCCGGGGGTGGGATGGACATTTCTGGACCCTCCTGGCTGGTGTGTTGGTGTTCGGGTCCTGCATGGGGTAAGAGAGTTTGGTTATTGTTTCTGTGTGTGCAATAGCGTGCGTGTTATGGGTGCCCTTGTCCCCCAGTGCAGGCATTCCCTTGAGGGAGGTGTTGTGAGGGTAGTTAGTGGGGGGGGGGGTTGGTGCAGTGGTCATGCTTAGGTGATGGGTGTCCATGATTTGTGTTGGCATTCAGGGTTTGGTGTTGGGATGGGTGGGTTGTGCTGGTGAGACATTGTCAGGGAGGATGTGTGCTGGGGGGTTGGGGGTGAGGGTGGGGGTGTGGGTTGGCATGCTGGTGGGGTGGGGGGGATATAGTAGTTGAGATTGGACTTACCAGAGTCCATTCCTCCGGCTACTCCAGCGAGGCCCTGAGGATGCAGGATGTTCAAGACGTCTTGCTCCCACTATGTAAATTCGGGAGGGGTGGGTGGGGGTCCGCCGCCAGTCTTCTGGACCGCGATGTTGTGCCTGGAGACCATCGATCGGACCTTCCCCCGTAGGTCGTTCCATCTTTAGCGGATGTCCTCCCTATTCCTGGGATGCTGTCCCACCGCGTTGACCCTGTCCACGATCCGCTGCCATAGCTCCGCCTTCCTAGCTATACTGGTGTGCTGCACCTGCGAGCCGAAGAGCTGGGGTTCCACTCTTAGGATTTCCTCCACCATGACCCGGAGTTCTTGGTCCGAAAACCGTGGGTGCCTTTGGGGTGCCATGGGGTGGTGTGGGTGAGGTGTGGGGTGGTGTATGTGATGATGAGTATGTTGGTGTGTGGTGCTTTGTGCTACTATGTGGTGTGTGTGATGGTGTAGTGTGCCTCAGTGTGTCTTGCTATGGTTTGTCTGCTGTGTCTCTCTCTCCTTCTCTCAATAATTGTGGTCGCAGGGGTTTGTGGGTGATGTGGGTGTGTGTTTTATAGTTGATTGATTGTGTGGGAGTGGTGTGTGTATGTGTATCAGGTGTGTGTATTTTGAATTGTCCAATGTGGCTGTGTTTTGGTGCTGTGTGTGTATTTTGACCGCGGCGGTGTGTAGCGCCAATGGAATACCGCGTTTGAAAGACCGCCGTGTGGATTCGTGGGTCAGAATGGCATGGGCGTCTTTCTGTTGGTGTGACGGTGGAGGTTTGGTCATCTCCAGTTTATCGCTGCCCGCTGATGTGGCGGACTGCAGTGGAGGTCGGATTTTTGGAGGTTTGGCCGTTGTGGGTCAGAATGACCGTGGCGGCTTTCCGCGGCCGCGGCGATGTTATGGCGGTCTTCTGACCGGCGGTAAGCGCCTTTTACCACCGAGGTCAGAATGACCCCCTAAGTGTTAAACACTCCAAAACAATTGCATAAACTATCAAAACCACAATATGCACATTTATTTCAGATTTTAAAGCAGATGATGGTGACATCAGTAAATCATCAACATTCAATATAATAACATTCCATTTTCAGGGCTGGGCCATCCTTATCTCTACACAAATTTGGACTTGCATGTGTGGGAACGGGCTAACACATGCATGGAAAAGGACAAAAATAATTTGGAAAAATCATCTAACTAGAGCAACTCACTATAAAAATATGCTTGTGTAATTATACAAGCTGAAAAGGAAACAAGAAAACAAATTAAGTTATCTCTCTCCTCATTGGACAGCAGACAGGAAAGTTTAATTAAGCAGACCATTTACCTTCTCATGACATCAGTAGACAGCAGCATCAGAACAGTGCAGAGCACAGGCTGCACATAGGACAGGTCAGCAGTTCAGAGTTTAGTTGGTCATATTAGTATTGAGCAGCACAAGCAAGTAGGACGACTAGGAGGAAACTCATAATATAAAGATTAAATATGTGAGAAGACTTGGAGGGGTACAGGAGGTGAAAGTGATAGCAGCAGCATTCGCCAAACTCTTGCAGAGTCCAAGCACAACAAGACAAAACAAGACTGACTAAACTCTCTAAAGTCTCTCACTAATTAGAAATGTCCAAAGGTTTTCGATTGGTCCTCCAGGTGGGCTCATCTTCCGCACAATATTGAGCATCCAGTGGTAGTCGCTGACCAATCAAGTTTGCAACTATTTCGGATTTTCTCATTAGCATGATTTCATACAGTTCCACCAAAATTTTACATTTTCTAGTTGTTGTTACTTTGGGATCCTTTCTCACGGTATCCAGGATGAGGTGAACAATTCTCACATGAAGATTAATAAGATTTCCTGTCTTGTTTGACAGATAGAACAAATAATGTTACTTAGGTAACACTGAAACATGTTCTTCGTCTTCAATACAATAGGACATTCAACATCACATCCGCAATCTAAGGAAAAATTCAGGTCACAGGAAACAGAAAAAACAAGTAATTTTCCTCTGCTGCTGCAAGAATGAATCTTCAGGCCTAGTCCAGCTAAAAAAGGCTAACTACACATTAATACAATGAATACACTTATAAAACCTATTGTGCACCATACAATTCAAAATCAAACATGCAAAGCAAATTAATTGCAAACATCATTTACAACATATTAGAATACTTTTAAAAGTGCATTTATTTTTCTGCACATATGTAACTCACGTTAATAAATTCATGTAATTAAATCATGTTCATTTAATACTCATAATATACTTCATTGCTACTACTTCCTTTAAAGATAATACTTTCAAAGTTAATTCTCATCAATAATTCACTCAAATATAAGTGCACAATATCTTTCATGTTAAAACGTTATGTCAAATACAAATGGAAGCCACATTGTCCACCATAATTCAGATGTGCACATTTTACATTTCCATGTTAATTTGTCTGTTAGGCTTTTAAACAAGGGTCTGTATGTCACCATATGCTAACGTCTTTGCTATAAATGTATTAGTAACATTTGCTGTCTATCAGTGCCCACCCTTATTATAAGGTCAGGTGCCAGTGCTAACTGGGTAATACTGGTCTAAGTAGGTTGCAGATGAAACGTGAGGTATGTACATGTGAAGACTGAGCAACAATTACTTTTAACTGATTGTGCTTATTATCTGCATACAGGTAGGCCTTTTGGTAGATGAGACCCCTTCTAAATTTAAATGTGAACCCAGCACACACTGCTGCCATGTCCCCATAACTTCTTTGTTTTAAAAAGGGATGAGCACCCCTTTTGGTAAATTGAACCGACTCAGGTGGTTTCAAAGGCAGTATACACCTGTTGGCTAAAATAAGTAAAATATATTTTTTGATTGGCACATTGGATAAAAACCTAAATCCAATTGGGACCCATAGTTAGGGTTAGTTTCAGTCTAAATGAGTTCCACCATAAATCTGTACTGTAGATGGATTATGATTCTGCTACCCACTTGGGTAATAAGATCACCTCTTGACTGGCCTGCTGGAGTGAGGATAATTGCTGCCCTCCCTGCTGGCACACCAAAAGTCTGCTAGACAACAGGCTCAAGTTCCAGAGATTAACTTGTACCAGCTGCAAACAGATGTCAATGCTGCAGATCTCACATGTTGTTTTGGGGTGCTCCAGGCAATTAGGAAAACATATCTCCCAGCCTGGACAAAGGGCAGAGGACAGAACAAGGTCTCCATGTTTCCAAAGGTGGCCCCTTTGAAAGTTGTGAGTAAGAAATAACTGTGCGGATGCGAAAGAAAGAAGCAAAGCATAGCTGTTCTTCCAATGTAGTTGGGAAATCTTGTCTTTGAAATATCCCAGAATATCTGGAGGCATAGGAGAGCCACTTGAGAGGACGGGGTGACCCATGGGAGTGCAGAAAAAAAGAATTAGATTGTGTAACAGTTCCACAATGGCTAATGTTTCCCCCTCACCTCTAAACCTTCTGCACAGGGAGAAAGAACTGACAAAAAGACAAAAGAACAGAATGGATCCAGGGAATTACAGATGATGAATCAGCACTGAGGTTACACCTGTCAGAAGAACTAGTGACCTTAGGGACACCACTTGGGGATCAGGAACTCACTGAAGACGTGTCCAGGAGCTGTTGGGGAGTCTGTTATGTCCCGGAGGCTCAGCTCAGTAGGCCAGCAGACTAGCCTTTTGAGTCACTCTGTGGTCGTTGTTTCAAGATGGGTTGTAGGTCAAGGTCTTCTTCCCAAGGACAGAGGGGAGGAGGCAGCAGATCAGCACAACAGGGAAGCAGCTCCTTCAAAGTCCAGCAGAGTGACAGTCCTTTGAGCAGCACAGCAGTCCTTCTTCCTGGCAGAGTATCCACAGGTTCAGACGTGTACTGGAAAGTTGTTGTCCGAGATCCCTTTTTATACCCTGATGCCCTGGTTCTGGAAGGTGGGAGAAGCTTCTAGACAGTGGCTTTGAAGTGCATACAATTCACTAACTCCCCTGCCCCGGCTCCAAGCAGGCTCAAGTGACAATGCAGGGTTGTTAGGCCTTTTGTGTTGAGATAAGACACAGCCTTTTCAGGTGTAAGTGAGGCTGGGCCCAGCTCGTCCCTCCCATCCTGCCAGGAATAGCCCATCCAGTCACACCTACAATCCTACTGTGTGTAGCTGTCTTGGAGCAAAACACACACCCAACTGCCAACTACACCCAGTCTTGTGCCTCAACACAGGCTATTGGCACAAAAGGGCTAAGTGCAGGAAAATGCCAAATTTCTAAAAGTGACATTTCCAAAATTGTAATTTATAATCTGATTTCACCATAAGTTAAGATTTTGATTTCCAATTCCAGAGACACCAAACATGAACTGGCTAGTCCTTCCCATTTGGAAATTACACTTATAAAATGTAATAAGACAACTCCAATGATATCCTATGGGAGAGAGAGGGCTCACAGTAGTGAAAAACAAATTTAGGAGTTCTTCACTACCAGGACATTAAAGCTTAAAAGTACATGTCCAACCTTTTCATTACACAGCGCCCTGCCCGATGGGCTTCCAAGGGCCTACCTCAGGGTTGACATATGTACTAAAGGTGAGTTTAAGGAATGGCAAGAGCATTTTAATGTCAAGTTGTCATGGAAGCTTAAAACTACACACACAGACCCTTCAATGGCAGGCCTGAGACGTGTTTAAAGGACTACTTAAGTGAGTGGCACAATCAGTGCTGCAGACCCGCTATACCTGGCTGGAAAGCCCTAACTAGGGCAAAACTGGGTATTTGTGTTCCTGTTCAAGTAGGACCTGGCATGGCAGTTCAGGCTGAACTGTTCCCATGAGGAGCAGGGTTGTTACTGATTTGCATATGGTTGGGTCCATACTGAGGCAAAAAAGACAATGGATTGGGATGCGGCCCAAGCGATTGCCACTGACTGAGATTAATTCAAGCATTCCATCCATCCCTTGTTTTCGTAGGCTCACTCGTAGCATTTAATTTACAGGCCCTACGTACATATAGTGCACTTTACTGGGGACTTATAAGTAATTAAAATATGCCAATTAGGTACAAGCCAATGTTACCATGTTTTAGGGGAGTGAGCACAGGTACTTAAGCACTGGTTAGTAGTGGTAACGTGCCCAGAGTACTAAGACTAACAAAAATAGGTTCAACAAAATGGAGGATGAGAGGCAAAACGTTTGAGGGAAGACCACCCTAAGGCTGACAATTTTAACAGTGAATGTGCCCTTTGTCAACACCAACACAATTTCTAAACCAAGATTGTAGTTCTCTTGTACGTTTGAGGGCTGTCCTGGGCCTGATAGACTTCAGGCACGGGACCAATCCTATCTTGGGCGCCCCACATGGTGGCCTCCTTGCACTGCACTGCATGATTGGCTAGCCAGCCTCGACTTCTGAAGGCTCAACCAGCCTATGCACCTGAGCAGACTAGGTTGAACCAGCAGTCTAGTGCACATGTGCAAGGAGTGGGCAAGCCCTCAAGAGTGTGCAGATGGCTATAAACTGTGGGGCCGCTTTCCCCTAATGTTACAATACAGGCTCAGTCACATTTCAAGGTTTATGTTCACTGGAATATAGCTTTTGTATGATGCTATCTGAATTTAAATATCTCAATAGGAAATTCACAAAAAAATTACAAGCTCAGGTTTCAAAGAAAGGGGAGCTGATATTTAAACACCAGGTAGATACTAATTAAAGGAAATCAAGCCAACTGCTAACTATAGAAGACTGTCGTAGTTTGACTCCTGCTCTAGGCATGACTGCTGGTTTAAGGATGACAGTACTTATGTTTGTAGGCGACTATGCTAGTCCTACAAGTCGCAACTGTCGTCCCAACCCTTCCGGCTCACAAACAGTACCTCACCAAAAACCCAAACAGTAAAAGGTGATTTGTACCAGCCTTTACGCATGGACTCAAGAGCACAACATCTCAGGGAGTGTTGTGGTTAAACAGAGAATACCAATTTTTCACATGAACAACATGTCTCAATCAAACACAGGCAATGAAAGAGATGCAGTAAAGTTTTCAATAGGTTTTATTAACAAGACTGCAATCTACGGTAAGTTGCATGGGTTGCAATTATAAGGATAATGAATAATGCAAGAAACAGAATTGTGAACACGAGTCTCATTAATACAAAGACCCCCACCATCTTGCAATAACATGAAATGACATGAGATATGAAATATGTCCTATTACCCTAGCATGATGAACCTATAATCCCTAACCTAAAGAGAACTAGGTGTGTTAAACCTAATCTGCCAGTACCATGTCCATGACAAGAGCCCCCCAACGCGTTACCTTGGAATGAGGTCTCTAGATCCGACTACGTGGGGACACGAAGACTGGGTCAGCGTCAAGGCGACGTCTAGCGTGGATAGCATTGATGGCATCTGGTAGGGATCCCTCTGACTATCTGTCTGTGTGAGGTGCATTTATACAGATCTGATCAGACCCCTGACGTAGGTCTGTTCCCAAACAATAGATAACAAGACATGCTTAGAGCGGCAGTTACATAAGCAATTCCCTCAAAAGCACAAAGTGGGAAAGTACCTAATGTGAATACTTACATGTTATCTATATCTAGCGCGGATAGTGACGCTTTCGCAGAGTGGCACTGATAGGACAATGTATTAGTTTCATGCTAACTAAAAACAATGCAGCCATCTTGGAAAGATATCAATAAATAATTGCGCTAAAACACAGCAAGCTAAGTAGGGTGAAAGTCACTGGGTGATGGGGGCACAAGTCTGCAAGCTAGAAGGCTAAGCTAACTCCTGATTTTCCATTAAATCAAGATAGGATTTACTACAAGACTGCCAGGAGAAAGTTCAGATCTGGGCTTTGCAGTTTCGTAATGTTTCTCCTCCGGTTTGAAGTTAACAGAGTGATACGGAATATGAAGGAGGGCAGTATATATACATGTGGAAGGGAAACGTCAAGGCTGTGATTTTATCACCCTTAATATTTAGGCTCCAAATCAGGGTCAGGATTTTTATTTTTTTTACGAGCGATGGCAGTAAATATTTAAAAAAATAAGGTCTACCCAAATTGATTTGGGTGGGGGATTTCAATATAGTACCGGATAGGTACCTGGACAGCCACCTGCACGATACATACGCACAAGGCAGCATGCCCCAATCCTTGAAAACAGAATTATGAGAGCTTGGAGTTGTAAGCATATGGAGAGATACATTCCTAACAATCTGGAATATATTTTTTTCTCACATGTACACAGGCCCTACTCAATGATTGATCTGATGTGATGGACCCAGGGGATTGCAAATGACACCCTCAAGATCTCACATGGTACGGCAGCATTATCGGATCATTCTATGCTGCCATAGGAGAGGGGGAATGGCCCTATTCTCAAGACGGCTAATTGGAAATTTGATTGAACAGTGATTCGAGAGAAACTGATTAGCCAATGGGAAAATTCGATCTACTGAGAGTGGATCTCCCCAATCAAAGAAGGGCAATATTACTGGCATGACTGCCTTTCGGTGGGCCAAGAATGAATCAAATATTTTAGAATTTATAGAACTCCGAACCAGGCAAGCTATTTCAGGCTGTTTCATGCCCTCACCCAGGATCTTCATAGGTAGCAAATACTGTGTATATATCTTGTAGCTTTGAAGAACAGCAGCAGTTACATTATCCAGAGTATTTCCAATTAAAATTCCATAAGAATTTGAAATCCCTCTAGTCAACTTTGTATGGGTGGATACAAAAGCATGATTGCCAAGAGGAGTCCTGAGGGCACACAGGGAATTGGGAGGCCTGGAAATGCAGGACATAAAAAGGTGCTATTGGGGGACCCAACATAGGATACTGTTCGATTGGTCTCTATAAGAGGCAGAAAGACACTGGATCCACCTGGATATGTCAGTAATGAGCCAGGCTCTGTGGGCTATCCCTTAGATGCCCAATGACACTAAGCCTCCAGTATGTTATGTGTTGGAGATATTGCACCCTCCGCAGGAGATATGAGACATCATAGTCAAGACAGACCTTCGCATCTTTCCTGTTCCCCTATACACTCCTTTTCAGTAATCCAGAATTTACACCAGAATGGAGGGAAAAGGAATGCAATAAGTGGTTGAATGGTGGTTGCTGAATGTAGGGATCTGTTCATAGGGGAGGAAATCAAGTCTTTTTATCACTTTAAGAATAATTTCAAGTGTGAGATGTTGACCGGATACAATATTTCCAGTTGAGACATTGGGTTATGCAACTAGGGAACAGAAAGCCTGCAAGTTATTCGTCACTTACTCCAAACCAAAAGGTCCAGTCACAAATGATTATGCTGCTCTTGTCAACGAGTGCCCCAAGGTTCAATGATCCCACATTGGAAGGTGGCAACGAATGTTGAATAATGATATTACGATGCATCAATGGCAGAAACTGTGGAAGGAAGCACCTACAAATGGGATTGCCAACCTTTTTTGTAACAACAGCTACCTATGTTCAATGAAAGTCAACCTGAGCCACTATTATTTTTGTTGTTGTAAAAGTGACCACTTCTGACACAATTACATTAGTGGCCACTCTATGCAAGAATGCCATCAGTTATCACATCAGTGTATCAGGCAAAGTTGCCAGCAGTAATGTAAAAAAGGTTTTGTCAATGTGGAATGCTACTACATACCTTACATAGCTGTAATGCCCCCGACCTCAGAAGTAATACGTCTCCCTAGTGCCCCATAACATTCTCAAATATCGGTTTTAAATATTGTGGAAAGTCAACCATTTCTTTCTAAATATCAGTTTACAAGTTCTGAAAAATAGACGCTTTTCAATTTTGATGCACATATAATTCAGCCAATCAAAAGCTTCTAATTTAGTTAGCTGGGCTGCACACAAGAGAGCTACTTACAGGTAGCTGGAGAGCTACCAGTAGCTCATGAGCACTTCTTGGAGACGCCTGACCTAAAATGTGCTAAAGTGTTCAGAATAGACAGTCTATGTATAAAATCCCAAATACAAATGAAGCAGATGTATACTATTGCCTTCGGCCTGGGCTGGATAAAGCCGTGGAATGGAAGAGGATGAATTGTATGTGTGGTGGATATGTCCACGTTTTACAGTATTGTGGAAAGAGATCTTAAGCCATTTATACGGAGTCGGGAATGACCAATTCGACCGTATCCTGCTGTAGTGGATTCGGTATTTGTCCTTTCAAGATAAAGGTCTTATCATCAACTTATTGCTGGATAGCTATGAATATGATCCTGTCAGCTACGTACCTACTGGCCCATGAATGGAAATCCAGAGACATCTCGACAATTCAGGATTGGGCTAATAAACTGTGGACAATTTGGGGGATGTAAAATCTGTCTTGGAGCTTGAATAATATGGATTCCAAATAAGAACCCATGTGGCGCCCACTGACAAAAACTTTTGTCTAGGGGAAAACCGCCTCTGGGATGCCCGCAGTAATTGAGGTCTTTGATGTTGACTCATTTATTATATACGGGTACTATTAAATATATTTTTGTGCTAATAATACAATCTGATGTGTAACCAAAGGATATTTTCTATTTACTCATTGAACCACTGGATACATTGTGTGCCCTCTCTTCCCTCTTTATTACCATGTTGGTTTTTTTTCTCTTTCCTGCTTTCTTTTCTTCTTTCTTTGTAGCCTTATTTATTTCCTTGAGGCATGAAGCTTGCAGCCAATACCAACCTTTTTAAGTAGTTCCCTTCAGTGCCATGGATTGTTATGGTAATGTGTGTGGTTTTACCTCCAAAAACGTTTTTGCCGGTAGCAAATTATTTTTTCAGACTGATGAGGGTCTGGTGTATTCCCAAACAAAGTTTAGCAAAAACCATGACAAAACAAGAACTGGCAGAAGGTTAGCAGCCAATGATGGACTTACTGAGTTTGCCAATGCTTTTTTGTTTTGAAGCTCAGCCAGTGTGAAGAGGACAAGGAGACCGAACAAATGCATCCAAAAACAGTGAGGGCAGACAGGCTAATGTACAATTATTAAATAAGCTGGTTACCCACAGCTTTTTGAAGTCTTCTTCATTATAGACCCCAAAGCCTCCCTCATCTAATGAAGAATGGATCATGGAGAGGTGCATCTGCCATCTTTCTAAAGCTCTGCTCCTTTGTAGCAGCAATACAAACACAACCAGAAACAAGGTGGTAATGCCTCACATAATTTAAAAAGCAGCACCGAGCAAAAGCTATGGGAAGTGTGGGAAAACTCCAAGTCGCCATTCAGTGCTTAATTGGTAAATAAAAACATGCCGGTGCTCAAAGCCCTCCTCTTAAACACGCGGATGCTGCAATTAAATGTGCGAACGGGGAATACTGGGGTGGCGTAAACCTGAACGCATCTCGGGCCTCTTCAATCCATTTACAGCCACTCCCTGCCCCTTCTGCCTACTCTTGCAGCTTTTTCTTTCTTCCTTTGTGACGCTTTTTCGTTTTTCTCTTCCTCCGTCTTTCACATATATATCTTTTGCTCGCAGCAAATGCTCAGGGCAGAATAATAAGCGCCGGCCCTCAAAAATAAGTGCCGGTGCTCAGCACCGGACACAACAAGCACTGTCGCCATTGCTCTCAACCCTAGTGTTGCCCCTGCAGTGAAAGGTCAGTTGACAGTGCAACAAGACCACTGCAAAGGGACTGTCTGCTCAGTGTGCTCGGATTAGGCCTGCCCAAGATCGCCATCTGCCTCTCGATCCCAGAAGAAAGCAGCCTAAAGGCATACCAGCTCGCAGAAGAAGCACGTCTCCGCCTCCCCCACAGCGGTTGTGGCATCAAATGCTGACAACACAGATGGAGGAGAATTCAGGCCACACCACCATTTCAGGTAAGTTGAGTAATGCACAATTGGCAGGGATAAGAACCAGGGCAACTCCTGAAAACATCGCCTCGCGCAGCATCTAATACCCATGGAGCGATGACCATCGCACTCCCATGCCACACAACAGGTCAACAAGAACAAAGTCCACTCTGAACCTCTACTTAATTATGCAGTCTCCACGTAGCAATCCTTTAGATAAGATTAAAATGTAAAATTAGAGTGAAACCATGTGAAACAAACGTGCAGTGTACAGTTAGCTTCTAAACAGTGTAGGAGGCATGTTTGGTCCTAGTGGATAAGGTGAGGGATTTTCTGAAGCACATCTCAGAGAGAAAGTATTTAAAATTATTGAAAATCAATTACCACCTCAATCAGCTTTGGGGAGTCCAAATCCTATCATATGGGTCAGATCTTAATTTTATTTTTTAGAATATTGGGTTGAAGAAGTTGTAGTTTATAGATATTTGGAATCAGGATTGAAAGGGATTTCTAGGGAGTGCGGCCACACAGAACTACTGACAATATTTTTGTTTTTCCACGAACTGGCACCTAGAAGTCAGGTTGCATGAGGGCTGGATGGATACTCGCTTGATGATTCTGCTGGGTTCCTCACTGTATTGATGGTGGCAGGTACAGGATGCTCACATGTGGGGAGGTTGAGGAGGGGTTTGTTGGACTCTACAAACATCTACATTAACGAGCATTAAAATACCCTCAAGTTTGGAACCACAGCTCTGATAGCACCAAATGAAGCAAATCATCGCAACCCACCAAGAAGAACTCTCATCTCTTCCTTCCAAGAATCCATCTATGCAAAATGTCATCCTTCCATCCACCTGCTATCCACAATTTCACCTTTACATTGCCACCCATTTATTCTTTCACCTATCATTCAATGTTTCACCATTCTGTCCATCCACTCATCCATATCCAAAACTATCCATATCTATCCATCTATCAATGAATCTATCCACACTTGCATTCATTTCTCTAACCATTCTTTCAGTCATTCATCCATCCCTTCACTCTACCCATCAATCCACTCTTTCACTCATCCTTCCACCCATCCATCCATTTACTGTTTCACTCATCCATCCATTCATTAACCCTCCCTTTGACTCATCCATCCATTCACTCATCCACCCTCCTTTTCACTCATCTATTCCTTCACTCCATCTTTTCATCAGTCTATCCATCCACCCTCTTTTTCACTCAACAATCCAGTCTTTCACTCATTCATTCATCCATCCATCCTTTCACTCATCCATTCTTTTGCTCATCCACCCTTTCAATCCTTCCATCTGCCCATCCTCCCTTTCAATCATCCCGTCCATGCATTCACCCTCCTTTTCACTAAACAATCCATCGGTCCATGCTCTCAAAATCCATCCACCCACCCTTCCTTTCACTGAGCCATCCATCATTTCACTCACTCATCCATCCCTCCTTTCTCTCAACAGCCATCAACCCTTTCACTCATCCATCCTCCCTTTCAGTCATCCTTTCTTTCACTCATCATCCATCCTTTCTTCTATCCCCATCCCTTCCACTCATCTATTCATTATTTCACTCATCCATCCTTACACCCACCCTTTCTTTCATTCATCCATCCATCCATCCAATCATCTACTCATTCATCCATCCTTTCACTCATACATCCATCTATCCATGCTTTCACTCACTCATTCACCTTTGTCTGCAAAGTTGCAGACAGAAGATGCCCATCAAGAACCCCGCCCTGCAGTAGCAGCTAAAGTTGGGGGTTCACATTGCCAAAGCTCCATCCTTTCACTCATCCATCCTTTCACACATCCAGCCATCAATCCTTTCACTCATTCATCCATCCATCCATCCACTCATCTCCCCACCCTCATTCATCCATCCCTCCTTTCACTCCATCCATCCTTTCATCATCTACCCACTCATTCACTCATCCATCCATTCTTTCACTCATCCATCCATTCTTTCACTCATCCATCCATACACCCTCCTTTTCGATAATCTATTCTTTTACTCTTCCATCCTTTCACACATTCATCGATCCATCTACCAATCCTACCTTTCACACACCTATCCACTGTTTCACTCACACCGATCCATCCATCCTTTCACTCACTACCCACCCTTTCACGTTATTAATGAGTCTTTCTCTGCCAAGTTGCTGACTGAAGATACCTATCAAGGACTCCACCCCTGCCGTAGTTGCTAAAGTGGGGGTTGACAACGCCTCTGTTAACGAGGAGTTCCGGTCTTGTGCAGGGATATTGATGTTATGGGAGTGTTCGAAGCATTGGGACAGGTTGTATCGGGGCAAGTCTTTGGGGCCAGGGTCTCTTGAGGCCGGCCTATCCTCTAACACAGTTGTTGGTGCATTGCTTTCCAAGCGGGATCTCTATGGTACTTGATCTGACAGTTCTAGGCCAGAGTGCATTAGGAGACCAGGTTTCTCGCTGTGCAGGACAACTATTTTTGTGTACAGTCCCAGATGGTAGGTTGTGTCTGTGTATTGGATTTTGTTACACCTGTCAGCCTTATGGCGGTCTTCATCAAACATTTTGCCTACTTACCGCCAATTTTTGCTTTGTTGGCCTTAGGACTCTTGTGCACTTTACCACTGCTAAGCATTGTTAAAGTGATTGTACTAACTTCCCTAAACATGGTTTGATTGCCATATACCTAATTGGCATATTTAATTTACTTATAAGTCCCTTGTAGAGTTGTATACTACATACCCAGGGCCTGTAACTTAACTGCTACCAGTTGGCCTGCAGCACTTATTGTGTCACCCACTTAAGTAGCCCCTTAAAACATGCCCCAGGTCTGCCACTAGAGTCTGAATGCAATGTCATAGTGCCATGTCGACTTGGCAATTAAACCCCCATGTCAAGCCTCAATCTCCCTTTTTATTATATGTCACTCCTAAAGTAGGCCCTAGGTAATTCATAGATTGGACATCTACTTTTAAGTTTTACATGTCCTGGTAGTGAAAAACTCCCAAATTCATTTTTCACTACTGTGAGGCCTACCCCTCCCATAGGATAACATTGGAGACTCATTATTACATTTAATAAGCTGTAATTTCGAATTGATCAGAGGTAGATATTGCATGTTTGGTACCTATGAAATTGTAATGATAGACCATCTTTAATGGCACAGTCAGATGTTTCATTACACTTTTGAAAATGACACTTTTAGAAAGTTGGAATTTTCCTGCCCGTTTGTGCCTGTAGCCTGGCTTGGGTCACATGACGTAGTGTAACTGACAGGCTTTGGGATTTTCTCCTAGACAGTCACACAATAAAGGGATTAGGTGTGCCTTGATGGGTCCTCGGCTGGCAGGATGTTTGGGGGAGAGGGGCATGGAGCTGAGCACAGTCACATTTTCACCTGGATAGCTGGTGCCCTGCCTCCACACAAAGGGCTTAACAATCCTGAATTGTCACTGCAGCCAGCTTGGAGCCAAGCCAGGTGAGTTGAGAAATTCCATCCACTTGAAGACATTTTCCAGAACCTTCTCCAGCTTTCCAGAAGAAGGGAACCATGGTATATAAAAAGACCTTCAGACCTTCTCTTCAGTTCACTACTGGACCTATGAAAGGACTTTTGGAGGACTGCCTCCTGCTGTGACCTGCTGCTCACACCATCTTGAACCCACACCTGGACCCAGCGTGAGTCAGTCCTGAACCCCCAAGAGGAGTCCACCAGTCCTGGACTTTTGGTTGGGTGTTAAAGGTGCCCAGAGTTCCATTTTCCAAAACTGAGGACAGACACAATTTGGCTAAAAAGAGCTCTGAGAACCAGAAGGAGACCAAGGCCAACCTGCTCGCCTATTTGCCTGAGGTGCATCGGCAGTCGGAATGGCTTCACAGCTCGGACACTTCCTACAGCCTTGTTCCACGGAACTTAACCTTCTCGGACATTTTTCTTCATATATTTTTCTAAGTTTGAAGGTAAGCTCTAACTGGGCCCAACCACTCCCTGTATCCGAACCGCACTCCATTGCGGTCGACCTTAACTTTCAACTTTGGCCTGGTCTCGTACAACCAGATGTCCGTCGTTGGCACTTTGATGTTTTAGGTGCAATTTGGAACCTTAAACTTTAACAATTCATAACTCAGATTCTACTGATTGGATTTTTGCTGTTTCAGTGTCAGACAATTTACCAAAATGTACTCTATTTTCTAAATTGGTTTGGGATTTTTCTTGTGTTATGTTCTCACTTTATTGCTATTTGCGTGCTGCATAAATACCTTACACACTGCCTCTAAGTTAAGCCCGATTGCTTTTTGTAGTAAAGCACAGGTCAATTTGGTGACTTTTTGTGGTTCACCCTTGAGGGATTGTGGCTGTTGCATGAACAGGGCTCACACCCCAGTCAACC
Organism: Pleurodeles waltl; assembly: GCF_031143425.1. Taxonomy (NCBI): domain Eukaryota; kingdom Metazoa; phylum Chordata; class Amphibia; order Caudata; family Salamandridae; genus Pleurodeles; species Pleurodeles waltl. The sequence goes on along the minus strand of NC_090439.1, from coordinate 503,360,748 downwards.
AACAACCCAATTTCTCACACAGTTCATGATGTGTGTTAGTATATTTGGTGTATTGCATTGTTTGGTGGCTATGGATCTTGCTCTTGACTGGTGAAGTGCATGCAGGAGAGTATCTTTCAGCTTGCCCATTATACTGTAGTTGCCACAAAATCAGCTGGACTGAGCCAGAGGTTTGTAGTGTTTACGTTTCAAGGCTTTTCCTAATGTTCAGGTGGTGAAGATTTATATGGGAAACCCCTCCAGTGGGCACAGAAATGAGGTAGGATATTGCATTTCCAGTTCAGAGGACTGCTGCAGTAGGGTGTGGGTGAGGATACATTAAGTGCTGCAGACATATGTATTTTACAACATTGGATGGTACAGAGCACAGTAACAAGTAAAAATTGTTGGTCAATGACTTCACTCTGTATTGTATAGTATAATATTAGAGCAGACCACCATCACTGGTTACGCAAAATGGTATAGGAATCGCTGCCTACTCCTAAAACAAGTTTAACATTTTGTTTTTCTTTGAACACATCCTGCTTTCCTTTTAGAAAAGTGGGCTGCATTTATTTAAATAATAAAAGAAAAGATTTCTTCCTGTAAAAGCAATCACAGACAGGGTACTCTGCTGATCTCAGCAGCCCCCATTCCTGTGATCGTGCCCATTTTAGTGGGTCGCTTTTTGCGGCCTACGTCATGAAAACTGATGGGGTACATTGAATTGCGATCCACTACGAGACTGTATTTTGTTATCTGACCTATTAATAAATAGGTAGGTTCACAAAATACCTGCTATGACTTTACTAAATCCATTTAAGCACATTTTTTAGTACATTCCAAATAAAAAATTGTAAATTGTGTGTCTTTCTTGGTTGCAGTTCATGATTTCTTATTTGGAATCTTTGCACACAAGGCCCTATATTTCAAGCCTTCTCAATCAAATCTGTTTACTACAGTTTGCGGATTATCACTATTTTGCTATTCCGGGCGCAGCAGATCAGACAGGCAGTAGTACTGAAACAGAACACGAACACATATCCAACAACCGTATACAGCTGCTGTTGAGACCCAACAATCAACACTAATACAGCCTCCTACAGAGTATAGAACATTCTGGACAAACACAGAGTAAACATGCAGTAGCATTGGGTGTTAAAGTGATCGCAACAGCAATTACGACTAATTAAAACAGAAACTACTAACGCAATATATCAAACAGAAAGCCTCACACATTCAACACTGTAACTATACCGCATATGTGGACATTAGCATGCCCATATCGGAGTTCACTCTTACCATCATAAGAAAGTACGTTTAAATAGAGCTCATGACACCCAGTCAAATAAGTCCAGATAAGCGAGCGAATATTTAGATATGAGGAGTCCATAATTCCTTCAGTTAACGCACACCATACACACACGCCCGTAATGTGCATGGCATCTGTTTGCGTTGGAACCTTTTCATTTATTTTAACATGTGGACGAGATGGGAACTAGATGGTCAGGAATAAAATGTGCCATGCCTAGACATGTAAGCCACTTAATATGTACAGCATAATACTTTGCACAGCATCATAGGGAACAAATTCAGCACAATGAACACATCGGAAAAAGCTTTTCCGATATTCTACTCCTGGAAGTCTCCTAGTTGTTCTGCGTGTATCGCTGCACAGATGATCCATGAGTTTATACCGTGTGGTAGTAAGTAAAAGGAGTACCTCCCCACCTCCTTGCGACTCCCTGTTGTGTGAGTTAGATTTTAATTAAATAGGTGAGTAATGCCATGAAGCTGCCACCTAGAAGCCGGTCAGTGGATATGGGTGGGCAAAACTCGCATAATTTGCTGTAATGTAATTATAGTTAAATTACAACTCCTTAACCTTAAGCGGTAAAGGCCCCAGACAGCTTCAGCAGAAACTAAATGCTATTATGGCACCAGAAATGTAAGGTCCATGGACAAAGTATTGGTGAGTGCACCCCGTATTTATTTGATTGACAAGATGCGTGGGCCAAGCCTCTTCTTATTTGGCTCTGGTTTACTGGCCCAGATTACCTCTTCATTTCGGTCTGTGCACTGAGTACCATAAATTCAGGAAAATTCTTAAATAATTTCTTTTCTAGTTGAATTCACCTTCTGCCTGTGTCTGCAGCGCAGATGTTCTGCTCTGGGTGAGTCACGCGCTATATTAAGTTTATTTAACGAAGCCCAAATTTAAGTTTTTTTTTTTTTTTTGCACAAAATACATCCTTCAGCCTAAAATAAACCGAAGGTAAATTTTGTGCACAAAGTAACAGAACAGGAACAGCAGAAGACGCTCTCTCTCTTTTCCTGTACTCCTGGATGGGCATTTAACCCAACCGTAGAAGAACAGGCATAATGGTTTAATTTTCAGTAATTTTGCATCACAAGAGTAAAGCAAAAGTACCAAGATTACTCCAGTGTAATTGTAACTTCACCCAGGCCTAATCAAGAGCTGTCAAGTCGTCTGCTCAGAGTTCAACTGAAGTCTCCCATCCACAGTAATTTATAGTGGAAGAATGGTATTAACATTTGAGATTTCATCAATGAAATAAAATGTATCTATGTTGGACGATATGTACTTAGCAAAAATATACGTTTTCATTATCTGTGCCCTTCACTCGTATGCACCTACCATTGGGAGTCATACACCCAGTCTGTCTTCACTGGGATACTGGGATAGTTGGAGCTATTCATGATGACACAACTGTTGTTGAGGGGGGAGGAGGGAGGAAGAAGAGAGAAAGAGAAAAAGAGAGAGAAAGAATGAGAAAGGAGGCGAGAAAGAGAGAAAAGGAGAGAAAGAGAGAAAGAAAAAGAGAAAGAGAAGGAGAAAAAGAAAGAGAGAAAGAAACTGAGAGACAGAGAGAGAAAGAAAGAGTGTGTGTGTGTGTTTGTGTTTTTTTTTTTGTCTCCCCACTCCCACCTAACTCCCCCTCCTTTCCTTGGGGCCTTCCATACTTACCTCCCACAATGAGTAAAATTAGTAACTACTATTCTTTTCATCATTGACACATTTTCACTAACATTTCCTCAGGTCTTTTGGTTCACACCAGTTCCTCACTAATGAAGTGGGCACTATGGTGCTTTGGTCCAACTTCAAAGGAATTCCACCCGGGGTCATTGCCTCCAAATATAGACGGTGCAGGTAGGGAGTCAATAAAGATTAAAGCTTAAGGTAAAAGTCCACAATATAAAATTCCGAAGGGAACCCACACGGTCCGGTGTTTTCGTAGCGTTACTCTCTGAGAGGGCATCACTGACCTCGTCCACGGTCAGTGGGGCTTCTAATTTAGCCCTTTGAGTGTCTGAAATCTGGGTAGGGTGGCTATCAGGAAGGATAGGGTTTGTCCGTTCCTCAGGTGAACTGAGGGGCAAGCATACAATGAGCGGTAATAATCGGAAAACTTCCTCTTTTGACGCTTGCATGCCAAGTAAAAAATAAATTGTTAAAAGTCGACTACATCCATCTATTTTTGGATGTTGACTTCCTTCAGAAAATTGTGCAGCAAACAAATTTGCGTGCAGACCAATTTCTGAGGGAGCGTGGAGGCACTCTAGGGCCCCGTTCTAGGGCACGCCAGTGGACTCCCACTTCGCTGGCGGAGTTGAAGATATTTTTGGGCCTTACGCTCAAAATGGGGTTAGTGCAGAAACCCACCTTGCAGTCCTACTGGACGACTCGCACGGTTTGGGTAACTCCCATCTTCGCACCATACATGAGCAGAGATCGTTTTTTGCTACTGCAGCGCATGCTACATTTCAATGACAATTCTGCTGCATTGCCCCAGGACCATCCAGACAATGACAGGTTGTTAAAAATTCGGCCTGTCGTGGAACATTTGTCTGCCAGGTTTCCAGAGATCTATACTCCTGGAAAGAATATAGCAGTCAATGAGTCCTTGATCCTGTACAAAGGACGGCTGGTTTTCAGACAGTACATTGCGAGCAAAAGAGCTCACTATGGCATAAAGCTGAACATTCTGTGTGAGAGCTCTTCTGGCTATGTGTACAGCTTGAGAGTGTATACAGGGAAGGATTCTACCCTAAACCCTGTAGGTTGCCCTCCCGCGTTAGGGGTCACTGGTAAGATTGTATGGGAACTTGTCCAGCCACTTCTTTACAAAGGTTATAACCTTTATGTGGACAATTTCTATACAGGAGTAGAGCTGTTCAGTGAGCTCTACAAAGCTGGCACTGTGGCCTGCGGTACAGTTCATTGTAACCGCAAAGTATTCCCGCAGGAGCTTGTTTGCAAGAAGCTCCAGAAATCAGAGAGTACTGTATTACGTTCTAACGAACTGCTCGCAGTCAAGTTCTTAGATAGGCGTGATGTATACGTGCTCACTACAATTCATGATGAGAACTTCTCCCATCATGGTTTGGGGTCAGATGGCCGAAGTCCACAAGCCCATCTGTATACTTGATTACAATAAGTACATGGGAAGAGTGGACAAGAACAACCAGGTTCTTCAACCATACAATGCGTGTCGTAAAACTTGCACTTGGTACAAGAAACTGTTTACCCACCTGATTCAGATGGCAACATATAATGCGTATGTTGTTTATCGTGAGACAACCACAGGAAGACTCATGACTTTCCTTGACTTCCATTTGTCTGTAATTGAAAGCCTCACTGCTGTTACTGAAGCAGCAGCAGCCTCCACCTCATATGTTCTGGAGGATGTGTCAAGGCTGCAGGAGCGACACTTTGCTGATCGCATTCCTAAAACACCCAAAAAGGATCGTCCATGTCGTCGCTGTAAAGTGTGCTCGAAGCATAGAAAGCAGCAGGAGAGTCGGTATTACTGTCCCCATTGTCCATCACAACCAGTCCTCTGTATCCCTACTTGCTTTACGTTGTATCATACTAAAGCAAAGTTCTGGAAAATCGACAGGTTGCGCTGCCGTTGGGTAATCCTTTCAGTGGCAGTGCATGGATACCAAACGTCCATGGGCCACTGCTTCGTTAGGCAAGGAGCCACAGAGTTTTACTTCATCATGGACTTCCTTTTGGACTGCTTGAGAGCTAAATCCACCGTCAGAACGTGGTCGGTGTTCTGTTCAATTAACATGCATTATATTCCCCCTACTGCATATACTAGTGGACAGAACATATGCCACATTGTCACGGAGTACCCTTTCTTCACCAGCATGTCTACCTTACTTTCAACTGTAGATACTGCTCTCTCAGTTCGAGGAATCACTTTGTACGGCATACTTGGAAACCCCCAACTTGCATCCACAAACTAGTATAGGTTCACTTGGCAATTATACAGGATTAGCCAGGACTCTGATGAGAACAGAGACATGAATGAGTAAGGAAAGCTTATGGTAGGAGTGCCTTCACAGGGTTATTACACAGGTAGAAGGCAGATAGTAAAAGTAGTACAGATGTACATCATCTACACCTATGGATTCAAACCCATTGGTGCCATCCCAGCACTGAAGGCGAATGACTTGTATAGGTCAGTGTTTGACCTGCTTTTCATGTTCATCCTCCATCAGAACTTAGTAGATGTTCAGTTTGCTGTATAAGTGCATTACAGTCACATCACTGCACATAATGTTGGCTGGGACATATGCTACGTTCTCATGGACTCCCCTGTGTACCAAACACTACCCTTTTTCATAGCCTATGACCTTCTCTTTAGGGAACATCATGAGAAACCCCCAGCATGTCTCCCTTAGTTTCAAAGGTAGATATGCTCACTCAGTTCGAGGAATCGCTTTGTACGGCATACTCTGACACCCCCAATTTGCATCCACGTACTGGAAGGAGTTGGACTTAGCACAGATAGTGCGTTTAAGGCGCATGAAAAACAGACGCCTCGTCAGGGGTAGTAAGCGCTATATAAATACTATTACAATACAATACAATGCCTTCCTGAGCCTCAGGTAGCCGTCACAGGAGTCATTAGTAAAGGTTCGTTACGCAAGCATTTGGTAATGTTAAGGAAGAAGGAGGCATTTACTTGACAGGTGGTAAAATGTAGTCAAACTTATTCCGTTCTGTGGCGTGTAAATGTGATGGGCCCTTGTCTGGCAGCGGTAAGTTAATGTGAGTGCAGTGATTGGTTGGATTGGGCCCGTGGCTGGCGATATGAAAGGGTTGTTTGTTGTGCGTGAATGGCGTGTGAATGGACCATAAAGAGGTTGGTGCCTGGACGCGGCTTTATGGCCCACCTTCAGAAGGCTTGGTTTCAATATTCAGAAACTTTGATAAGTATTCATGCTTTGAAACCATAATTTCTGGAGGTGCTAAAAACCAACCAGTGTGAGTGGTGGGTTAACCTTAACAAACTAGTACCAGGGGAGTCCAAGGGTGCAGGACTTGCGTGGCTCTCACCACTTTTCCTTCACCCAGAATCCCCTTGACATCACAAAATGTGCTTAAAAAACACATTTGCCTTGCATTCCAATGAGCACTTTAGTGAGTGGGCAAGTGACCACAACAGGGAAGTACCCAAAACGGATTGTGGGGACATTAAAATTACCTACCACAAAACAGCCTAGTTTTTTTAAGACAGTCACCTAAGTATTTGGTCCTGGGCTCAGCAGCAATATAGGGAAACCTACCAAACGCTGACATTTCTGAAAACTAGACACCCAAGGCAGCCCACGTAAATGTGGCGTGTTTGGATTTAACAAAGTTTTCTTACCCAGAATACCCTGCAAAAGTGAAACGTTGATTAAAACCACTATTTTTCCTTTCTTTTTTATCACAGAAACTACAGGAATGTGCATGGATCCTCAAAATTCCTACCACCCAGTGTTTCCCCACTTGTCCGGATAAAAACAAAACCCTGCTTGTGTGCCTGCGCCTAGTGCCTGCTTCAGGAATGGATCACTCCAGGGTTAACAGTAGCCCTCATGCAAGGACTACCATTGACCCTTGTGTGATCCATTCCTGTTGCGGGCACTAGGCCTACCCACACAAGTGAGGTACCTTTTTTATCAGGACACTTGGGGGAATGCTTGCTGGAAGGAAATGTGTGGCTTCTCTCAGATTCCAGAACTTTCTGTCACGAAATGTGAGGAAAATGTGTTTTTTTAGCCACATTTTGAGGTTTGCAAAGGATTCTGGGTAACAGAACCTGGTCAGAGCCCCACAAGTCACCCCATCTTGGATTCCCCTAGGTCTCTAGTTTTCAAAAATGCACAAATTTGGTAGGTTTCCCTAGGTGCCGGCTGAGCTAGAGGCCAAAATCTACAGGTAGGCACTTTGCAAAAAACACCTCTGTTTTCTGTAAAAAAAAAATGGGATGTGTCCACGTTGTGTTTTGGGGCATTTCCTGTCGCGGGCGCTAGGCCTACCCACACAAGTGAGGTATCATTTTTATCTGGACACTTGGGGGAATGCTGGGTGGAAGGTAATTTGTGGCTCCTCTCAGATTCCAGAACTCTATGTCACCGAAATATGAGGAAAAAGTGTTTTTTTTAGCCAAATTTTGAGGTTTGCAAAGGAATTTGGGAAACAGAACCTGGTGATAGACCCACAAGTCACCCCATCTTGGATTCTCCCAGGTCTCTAGTTTTCAGAAATGCACAGGTTTGGTAGGTTTCCCTTGGTGCCGGCTGAGCTAGAGGCCAAAATCCACAGGTAGGCACTTTGCAAAAAACACCTCTGTTTTCTTTGAGAAGTAGTGATATGTCCACTTTGTGTTTTGGGGCATTTCCTGTCGCAGGCACTAGGCCTACCCACACAAGTGAGATACCATTTTTATTGGGACACTTGGGGGAATGCTGGGTGGAAGGAAATTTGTGGCTCCTCTCAGATTCCAGAACTCTCTGTCACCAAAATGTGATGAAAAAGTGTTTTTTTTAGCCACATTTTGAGGTTTGCAAAGGATTCTGGGTAACAGAACCTGGTGAGAGCCCCACAAGTCACCCCATCTTGGATTCCCCTAGGTCTCCAGTTTTAAAAAATGCACAGGTTTGGTAGGTTTCCCTAGGTGCCGGCTGAGCTAGAGGCCAAAATCCACAGGTAGGCACTTTGCAAAAAAAACACCTGTTTTCTTTGGGAAAATGTGATGTGTCCACGTTGTGTTTTGGGGCATTTCCTGTTGCAGGCGCTAGGCCTACCCACACAAGTGAGGTACCATTTTTATCGGGAGACTTGGGGGAACATAGAATAGCAAAACAAGTGTTATTGCCCCTTGTCTTTCTCTACATTTTTTCCTTCCAAATATAAGAAAGTGTGAAAAAAAAGACGTCTATTTGAGAAATGCCCTGTAATTTACATGCTAGTATGGGCACCCCGGAATTCAGAGATGTGCAAATAACCACTGCTCGTCAACACCTTCTCTTGAGCCAATTTTTGAAATACAAAGGTTTTCTTGATACCTATTTTTCACTCTTCATATTTCAGCAAATGATTTGCTGTATACCCAGTATAGAATGAAAACCCACTGCAGGGTGCAGCTCATTTATTGGCTCTGGGTACCTAGGGTTCTTGATGAACCTACAAGCCCTATATATCCCCGCAACCAGAAGAGTCAAGCAGACATAACGGTATATTGCTTTCAAACATCTGACATCGCAGGAAAAAGTTACAGAGAAAAACAAAGAAAAATGGCTGTTGTTTTCAGCTCAATTTCAATAGTTTTTTAATTTCAGCTGTTACTTTCTGTAGGAAAACCTTGTAGGATCTACACAAATGAACCTTTGCTGAATTCAGAATTTTGTTTATGTTTCAAAAATAGTTAGCTTTCCAGGATCCAGCACTGGTTTCACACCCATTTCTGTCACTAACTGGAAGGAGGCTGAAAGCACAAAAAATAGTAAAAATGGGGTATGTCTCAGAAAAATGTCAAAATTGTGTTGAAAAATGTGGTTTTCTGATTCAAGTCTGCCTTTTCCTAAAAGCTGGGAAGCTGGTGATTTTAGCACCGCAAACCCTTTGTTGATGCCATTTTCAGGAGAAAAACCACAAGCCTTCTTCCACAGTCCTTTTTTCCAATTTATTTGAAAAAAAACAAAGTTTTTGCTCTATTTTGGCTAATTTCTTGGTCTCCTCCAGGTGAAACCACGAACTCTGGGTACCTTTAGAATCCCTAGGATGTTGGGAAACAAGGACGCAAATTTGGCATGGATAGCTTAAGTGGACAAAATGTTATGAAGGCCTAAGCGCGAACTACCCCAAATAGCCACATTTGGGGGGGGTGGGCGAAACGGCCCAGCAGCTAAGAGGTTAATCTTATGGAGGTCCTCGTCAAGATTATTAAACAGACATTTTTCAATTAAGCGAAGTGTTGGACCGGGCTCTTTTAGCAGGGTTATCCCCAAACCTTTTGCCTTCTTCCTATTTTTTCTGACCTGTTTTTGTTGGCTTTTAGACTCTGTACACTTTACCACTGCTAAAGTGCATATGCTCTCTGTCTAGAATGTATTGGTAATTGGTTTCTCCATAACTGACATATCTGATTTACTCATAGGTCCCTAGTACAGTACATGGTGTGTGTCTAGGGCCTCTAACTCAAATGCTACTAGTGGGCCTGCAGCACTGATTGTGCCACCCACATGAGTAGCCCTGCAAACATGTCTCAGACCTGCAAGTGCAGTGTCTGAGTGTGTAGTTTTAAACTGCCTTTTCGACCTGACAAGTGCGCCCACTTGCCAGGCCCAAATCTTCCCTTTTATTACCTGTAAGTCACCCCCAAGGTAGGCCCAAGGCAGCCCTTGGGCAGGGTGCAGTGTATTTATAAAGTAGGCCATGTACTGGTGCGTTTTACATGTCCTGATAGTGAAATACTTCCAATTTCATTTTTCACAATTGCAAAATATATATATCTCACATGGGGATTGCCTTGAAATATCTTTTAAGTGTAATTTCCAGTGGGAGTAGACAGAGATATGGAGTTTAGTTTTTAGATTGTAAGTTTGAAAATGCCACTTTTAGCAAGTGGGAATTTTCTTGCTTAACCATTCTGTGCCTCTGCCTGTCCGCTGAATACACTTCTGGTTCAGGATGACACTTGGGCTGTTTGTGCATTCACTCTAGACAGTCACACAAAGGGAGCTGAGGTGTACCCTGCATATCCCAATGCCCATCACCTGGGTGATGGGTCTTTCTGAGCTACAGTGGTGGAAGGGGCTGATGCTTGCACCTGAATAGGGCTGTGCCTGTCCTCACAAAGCAGTCTCCAACCCCCCTGGAGTGTGTTTTGGGCCAGAGCAGGGAAAGGCAGGGTCTTGTGCACTGCAAAGACATCTCTTTGAAGTTTGCCTACTTAAAAGAGTGAAATGGGTATAAGTACTGGACCTTTGACACCACATAGTTAGAATCACTCTGGACTGAGGAAATCCTGCCAGGAAGAAGAGCTGGATGCTGTAGGAGGGACTGCCACTCTGCCTGTTGCTTCATTGTACTGGACTGATGCTTAATGCTTCTGACCTGGGAGTGAAAAGACTGGACTTGGCTTTGTACATCCTGCTTCCAAAGGTTCTCCAAGGGCTTGGACTGAGCTTGCCTCCTGTTAAGAAGTCTCCGGGACATCAAAGACTTCACCTACCAGAGTCTGACTTGCCAAGTGGTGCCAAATCCAGTTCCTGGGCCCTTCGTAGTGAGTTATGGTGCAACAAGGAAGAAAGTGGTACATCGACTTCCAGAACAAATTTGGAACCAGTGCAGCTCTCCGAGTGCAACGACCACCACCTACAACGCAGGCCCCATGCCACCGCGTCTCCTAAGTCCTGCATGAGTTCAGAGTGCCATGTCGCTGACATCTGAGGTACCCAACTTGGCCGCAGCACATGTGGCCCTGTGGTGTGACTGCGACACCGCAAAGTTGGAGCCTCGCATCTTGATCTGTTGGATTCGTAGACCCCCACCTTGCCATAAGGAACCAACGCCTCCCTGCTAACACTGCATCACCTCCTCTGCAACCGTAAGGAACCGGCACCTCACCTACCCTTCCTAGCAGTAAGGAACCGATGCCTCACCTCACCAATGGCAGTAAAGAACCGACACCACACCGGCTCCAGCAATGCCTCACCTCCCGACACCATGCAACATCTTTGTTTCCTCATCATTTTTCCACATGCTATACCTAGGGTATATACAACTCCATAGCTGGCCCGTGCTAGCTCTTGGGTGGCCGGACTGTTGAAAACATCTCATTCAAGCCGTTTTGATTTTATTGTGTTTCTAAGCGCTACACTACATTTAATCCTTGAAAATTCATATCTTTTCTTGTGTATGTTGGATTTTTGTCATTTTGGTTGTGCTTTACTCAGATAAATATTGACTATTTTTCTAAACTGGTGTGGAGCACTTTTGTGGTGTTTTCACTGAGTTACTGTGTGTGTGTACAAATACCTTACACATTGCCTCTAAGATAAACCTAACTGCTTGAGCCAAGATACCAAGGGGTGAGAAGGAGTTATTTTAGCTGTGTGACTCCCTTATCCTGATTAGAGTGAGGGTGCCTACTTGGACCGGGTGCAAACCAGTGCCAACTAGAAACCTAATTTCTAACACAAAGCTTACAGATATTGCATTACACATTTGGCCCTAGGGTTTCAACATTTTCATTGCCACCTCCAGAAGTTAGAAAGTGTGTCTCTTGCCCAGGACTAGCCTTTGCTAAAATAGTGCTCCAGAAGAAATCAGATTTGGTGCCCAACCTGCTCTACATCCCCTCTGCTCTTCTCTGTGTACACCCTCCCCCCCCCCCCCAATCTCTTGCTGTAGGCAGGAGCCCTCACCAGTTATGCTCAAAATTATGGGTGCCCCTTTCTAAATGTCTAATAAATCGGATCAATTTCTAGAAGTCCTTTAGCCAGTGAGCCCTACACGTTTCAAAAAAATTTCACACTTTCCATTCGTTGGATTTGAAAAGTCTTACAATTAACAAACTTCTGTGTTTGGTCCATCCCAGAGAGTGCATCCACTTGGGTAAGCCTGTGTTAAAACCATGGCCACTGGAATTATGTGACAGGGTTGGACCAGATTATCGTCCACCAAATGATTCTACAAGAAATGGCGGCATAATGGGGGACATTTTGTGCTAATATTATATCACTGGTTTGTCATTTTCACGTATTAATACTGCCTGGGCAGAGTTCACCTCATTAGTATTAGTTCAACACCCAAATATAGCAATAAGCAATTTAAGGGATGACCAGTCAACCTCTGCAAAGCGCCTTCCATTGTACTGAAACATGTCCCTGCATTTATTTTTTAATAACTTTTAATCCGTTTCAGGAAGAACCAATTTTTTTTGGGGGGTACACATTTAAGATTATGCAGCAGATGCTGGATTATGTGGCAAATGCCGCAAATCTATACTTATGTGGAAAAATCCATGGCACCAGAATTGCATAATTCCAGTAGCCCTGGTTAAGACCTAAGAACAGTATGTAAAGAAGCTCACTAGGTTAAGGCCCAAAGCGTCGACCTCCAGCATGGCTAACTGATCCCTTCATCCTTCTGGGGAGGATAACGTGTACCAAACATATGGGGATCTCCCCTTCACGGTCTCTCTCTCAGACAAAAATAACAATTTAAAATGTGGACTTCTTGATGCAATTTGCTTATCAGCACCTTTAAAAAAAAGGAATTCCCATATTGTGCTTCAAGAGGAGGAAGGCAGATTCCAAATGTCTGCAACGCCGATGCTTGTAAGTAATAACTTGGCTACGAAGTGAGATCCTTGCATAAGAATCATAATTTTAAGTGGATTTTTGTGTACAGCGCACTCTTGTTTTTAAAGGATAAATGAAACGAGTGGCAGGGAACATGATTGAGGAAGTGCTCCCCGGGTCATCATTTATTTGCATTATTTTGTTCGGTGGTGCGAATACAATGCTCCTCCTAGCGATCTCCCACCAGCTCGTTGCTTGTAACCAACAATGTCCTGTGTGTCCTTGTGAAAAAGCAGAATGGAGTGAAAGCCAGTCCGTACGCAGGGAAGCAAAACAGTGTTCTCCGATGTTCCACCAGATGGAGGAAGAAGGGAAGCTTGCCCAACGGAAGCTCTTCAGCGCCTCTAAAATACAATATAAACGAAGTTTTCTGGTTTGCATATCTGGATACTAATGGGCTGGTGAGTGGTGATTCAAAGGTAGGTGATCTACCACTGACCTTATCCGCCACTTCCTCCTTGCTGCTGATGTAAAAAAGGGGGGGTGGGGGGGCAGGGGGAGGGTTTTTAGTTCATAGGTCAGATCCACTCCTCGCTCTACCAGCACCTAAAACCACCACCTATTCAGATGCTAAATGAGAATTGAACGGCCCTGGATACAGGTGAGAGGGAGTAAGTGGGGGAAAGGGCAGAGACTAAGGGAGGGGGGGGGGGGACTAGATTTTATGTAGCGCGCAGCGCCTCAAGAGAATAGATAGGCACAGGCAACCTCAAAATAAAATTAATAACTAAAAGCATATCTCTAAGCAATTTCAGTGTGCCCCTCTGAAATGAGGTGCCTTGGCCCTGGGCCCAAGTCGTCCTTGCCTAAAACCAGCCCATCAATGCGCAAACATGTCAGTGTAAACATAGCATATGGCATATTCACATTTTTGTTGCTTCTGCTTCTCCTTTCAAAACATCTTCCAATCTTTTTTGCATACTCCAACTGTGGTAACTCTAGCCACCTTTTCACTAGTTGCTATTGCATGCAGTAGCACAATGCTCCTTCACTCACAAACTGCATGCATTCCCTCACTTCGAAATATAAGATGGTGAAATTGTTCCTCCATGTGGAGAGCCTATTTGCCCACCCAGAGGTGTGGCCAGGGTAATGAGGGAGTCCCCCTCCTTTGTCGTCACTCAAAAATGGATCTATTAGTTTTCCTCCCACTTGGTTTGGGGACTGCCTGGCTATGGGGACAAGGGAAGGGGTCTTTCCAGTTGTCAAATAACAGTTACTTGTGACAGGGATGCCTCTTTGAAGTAAAATATTTCCTGTGTACACAAAAACTATTCTTCCTGCTAGTGGAAGAAAATGCATCACCATTCCCACACCATTGTCTCTTCTGTAAACAGTTTTCACACCTCTCTTTACATCTAATTCTGGCTACATGCAGGCTGAGCCGTTGCTGAAGAACTAATGAAATTACCCTCCAGAAGCTTCAGGCAGGCTAAAGGCAACTTTCTAAAAGATACATTTCCCATATATTTGATAAAAAATCTGACAACCATTCAATTGTATTTTTACATTTAAAAAAATATTATATATAAATACATTTCTGAATGGAGGATGTAGCTGGTGCAAGTCAACTTTATAGATTAAAGGTTAAACTCTTTACTTGGCCTTTTCATGTGCCAGTTCCATCTCGACCACAGCCTAGTTACTGGATTTACCAGTTTCCCATGCCACACATGCTCGTCTCTTAAAATACTTTGCACCCTACCTTATCGGCAGCAAGGTGTCCGTAGGATGATTTATGTAATATTTACAGGTAGTGTTTCCTGCCTGTCAGAGGAGTGATTTTGACAGGTCTGCGCAGCAGAGTTCCAGCTGCTGCTGTCAGGCTACAGAGTAGATCTGAAGCCATTTTGTTAGTTACTGTAGTGGATGGCACAATAGGTACTGTATTCCACCAGTGACATTTAAGTTTTCATGCTATGGGTGTTTTTACAACTTATGACTATAGGAACAGTAAATGTGCTAATCAGGTTTAAGCCAGTTTTTACAGGTCTTAGGGCTCATACTATATACACTGAGCACTGGAAAGCAGTGTTCCAATGCTAGAGTCAAGATTACTGTCAGGTGAGTCCCAAAATCATGAAAAACTGAGTGCCCACCCAAAAGGGGTATCCTTGCACAATATGGCTTGTCTTAGGACCCTCACTCTCTGTGGTAGATGTTAGTCTCACTGTAGATGTTGTATTGTCTGTGTTCACTGTGATGTGGTACTCCCCTAGTCTATTCTGCTAGTCCTTCCTTAGCTCGCCTATTTCTATGCCCCTTACCCTCCAGTCCCCCTCCAACATCTTCAAGTATCAGCAGCATTACCCCAAAAAAGCAAAAATTCAAGATAACCTTTAAAACGAAAGGACTAAGATTGTAATAAGTTAACAAAGGAGCTCTTTGTCCGCCTAAGAATTCTGGACATGATCAAAACCATGCTCTAACAGCTAACTCCAAAACATTAGCTGAGAAAAACATCAACCTAAAAACATTGAACATTAGAAACTGGTCTTCTGTACTACGCTACTGATGTTCTTTTGTTCACCTATTTATGTGATATTTTCAAAGTTAAAATAGACAAAATATTACAATGTGACAGGTGTAAGGAGTAATTTTTCTTGATTTTGCTGCCTTTAGAACTTTGTGCTCCTCTCACTGCTAACAATGGTAATGCACCTAGATTTCCCTGCCAACACATGAGCAGTGCATTAAAACACCTTCATTAGCCTATTTATGTTCCCTTTATGTCCGTTGCAGACGGTACTTAAAACGCAGTGTGTATTTACACCACCCACATATGACAAAAAATATGTTTGCCAGGAGCAACCCCTGTGCTTTTGCTGGGCTGCAGCTGAAAGGCTCTGCAGTAACACAAGACAAAGAAAAGTGCCTTTGCCATTTAAGAACTCATTTTTATATATTAAGAAGTCATTCCTAAAGCGTACTTTGTAAGCCCACAGGGCGGAGCACCTAAAATATAAAAACTGGTATACTCTATTTTCAAACAGTGTGCTCTCACAATGACAGAAGGCCTACACACTATTTCACTGTGTAGGTTGTCACATTTTCCATAAGTGAAGCTTAGGTGTGATAAAAATACCCATTAAGGTCCAGCACACATCCTTGGCTGGGACAGTTAATTGCCTGACTTAGAAGACAGTGTCTGGCCTCTGAGCCCAGGCAGGGCAGGCTGGTGTTAACTACTGATGGGAAGTCTCCCGAACAACGAGTCCTAAACAACAAAGTTGTGGAAAACGAAAGCGGAACAACGCTTTAGTTTTCCATGACTTCCTTGTTCAGGGCCTTAACCACGCATGTGCTGAACCACATACATGCGTGGTTAAGGCACAGAAGAAGGAGTCGGCTGAGGAGGACGACGCGGATCAAGGAGGAGGTAAGTTGGGCTGGGGCTGTTTTGTTTTGGGGGGTGGGGGTCTCGGGTGATTAAGGTTTAGGGGCGGGGGGGCTCAGGGTTTAGGTTTTAGGGGTGGGTTGGGGGTTGGGTGCTTTAAGGCGGAGTTGGGGAGTCAGGGTATTTTTAGTGTTTGCCGTGGAGTGGAGGGCTCGGGGTGCTTAATGTTTAGGGGTGGGGAGGGGAGTCAGGGTTTAGGTTTTAGGGTTGGGGTGGGGTGTTGGGGTGCTTTAGGTATTAGGGAAGGGGGTTGGGGTTGCAGTAATTTTGGGGGTGGGGGTTGGGGTGGTTGTGGGGGGCTCGCAGTAGTTTTTAGGGGTAGGGAGCCAGGGGGGACGCATGGTGGAACCATGCATGCCGTTCACTAATGCATTTACCAGGAATGCCTTTATAACGAAAAATCGCTGTTAAGGCATTCGTGGTAAAGGCATTAGCGGGTAACAACAAGGTCGTTTCTTCCGACCTCGTTGTTAAGGCATGCGTGGTTCGAGCATGCGTTGTTCCGACATATAACTCTACTGACAGAACAGCAGGGACAGTAACAATTGGCAGAATGAAGGACAGCTTTAACACTACCTCTCTTAACTTGGAGATGTCAGGGAGGGCTCAAATTGATATACTGGACCCTCCTAAACTGCAAGACTCCAATCACAATAGGGGAGAGAATCAGGTTGGACCCTATCAGGTGGGAGAACCAATCTGAATGGACAGTGATGTGAAGGCAGACCTGCCTGGTGGCAGAAGTCCTATTACATCTTGAAACTGTGACTCCTAGGTCATGTTGCAGTAACGCAAAGAAGAAGTGCTGCAAAACATTGGAGAGACTGCACGAAATAGTTATAATTGTGTGGCAGTATTTCTCCAATCACTGGCTAAGCACAGGATAAATCTGGCACCTCCTCCTACTCAGAACATTTCTGGGCCTAGAAGGATATTACTTGAAGAACGGCTTATTAGAAGACGAAGACACCCAACTCTTGCTGGAAGTAGCCAGCACACATGAACCTAAACTGCTCCATGGACACAAAAAGCAGAGGAACTCTTAACTCCAAGAGGACGCAGCTGAACATAGAGGATTGGGCGCTGCAAAAGACCTGATTGGAAATAGGCTTGAAGCCCAGACATTTTTTGTGAGGCATTAATGGTTTGAAGGGATGACCAGAATGAACTTTCCCAGCAGCTGAAGAAAAGTGTGACCAAATCATTTTTTCCACCTAAAGAGGACTGGGACAAAGTGCTGAGGGTTGTTCAGGAAGGTTGCACCCACGGTGGATAGGAAAATCAGGTTTATCATGCTTTGAGCAAATTGACGTGTTGAAAA